>NC_091770.1:26268333-26584166 GCF_029378745.1 Bos indicus
GTCACTTCAGTCGTGTCCGACTCTGTGTGACCCCATAGACGGCAGCCACCAGGCTCCCCTGTCCCTGGGATTCTCCAGGCAAGAACACTGGAGTGGGTTGCCATTTCCTTCTCCAACAATGAAGTATATGAATCTTATTTATGTGAAAGAAGTTAAGCACAAAAGTATTCATACTGCACAATTTCATTTATATAAAGGTTTGAAAAAAAAGGCAAATCTATAGTATTGAGTCAGGAAAGTGATTTCCTTTTGGGAAAAAGGAGGAAATAGTGACTGGGAGAAAATAGAAATGACATATCCAATTTCACACCCTATTGGTTATTACATGGTGTATTCATTTTGTGATGATTCATTGAACTGTACACTTAATGATTTTTATACTTTTCTGTACCCATTTTATACTTCAGAAGAAAAGCAAGTTTTTTAAGCGAGGGTGGGAGGAAACATGCTCTAAGTAAACAAAGATCAGGGACTTCCCTGGTGGTCCAATAGCTAAGACTCCACACTCCAATGCAGGGGATCTGGGTTTGATACGTCTTGAGGGAAATAGATCCTACATGCCACAATTAAAGATCTTGTATGACTCAAGAAGATTAAAAAAAAAAAGTCCCATGTGCTGCCACTGAGACCTGGTGCAGCCAAAGAATTAAATAAACACTGATTTTTATTCTTTTTTATTTCCTTCCTAGATTAATGATACCAAAGAAATCCCTTGATCTCTTTGAGCCTCAGTTTCTTCATTTATGAAATAAGAATGATGTAATTAATCCTTCCCTGGAGGATTGTTGTGAATGTCAAATGAGAGGATATGTAGAAACGTGCTTTGAAAACTGTAACAAGCATCAGTTATAATAGCAGATATATCTAGAAATAACAACAAATTTCAAGGCCAATTTTTTTCATTAATTGTTCTCCTTCCAAAAAAATCATATAATACCCAGCTCAGATAATGGAGCTCTCCCATACTGTTTAACTCTCATGAGTCATGAATAGATGTACTATATAGCCACACAGATATGTGAGTCTACAAGATAAATTTAGAAGTTTTCGTGGTAGCAAAATATTGGCATCTTAACACAACTGACATTTCAATGGACAAGTGTAGGAAAAACTCTTAATCTGGATATCTCAACTATTTGGTTGCAAATAACAGAAACCATCTCAAGCTAACTTAAGGAAAAAAGAATGTGGAGATGTCTCAAAGAACTCAAGAGCAGTAAAGCAGTTGGGCTTCCGGAATCAGAAACTATTCAGCCTTGAAGAACGTGGCAGAACTTGCTCTCTGTCTCAGCAGTGCGTCTTTAAGGATGCCTGCTTCATTCTTCTCTCACCACTGGATCTCTTTCCTTCCCTGCGCACAGAATGGGGAAGGATGGTCTGAAAACAGTTCTGAGCTGACAGCCTTTCCTCTTAAAAGACCAGTAGAGCTTGAGGGCAAATTTCTTGGCCTTAAAGAAAATTGCCTGGGAGAAAATCAGTTTAATCTGGTTTGGGATGAATGATCACTCTGGTTTGGTCAGCTGGCCGGAAGTCCAGGGTCATTTAGTACAAATAGGCAAGGCATACATTTTCAGAAAAGGGGGATAATGAGCTGGAAAGACACCCATAAAAACTTCTGTTGTAATTTCCTACAGATTTTAACTGTAGTAGTTGCATCACGCAAATTGCCTGCTTTCTATCCTTTTTCTTCTTTGAGAGTTGTTCCCACAACCTTGCTGGGAATGGATATCAAACTACTTGTCACTTGCTATCCAGGTAACAGCTGATCGGGCCAGGGATTAAGATCTGATACATTACAGGCCACTCATAGTTTTTCTGTATGAAGTTTGGAAATGGGATGTGAAAGCTGGGTCAGTTACTCATGGATCCTGTACTTGTAAAACCATGGAAGATTGATGTTGGAGTAGCCATGCTAAAACACATTCAGGTAAAGGAAACTGACCTACAGATACACAGTACAGTGAGACAGAAGCAGCTGGCTGGAGAAATGGAAGAAAGACCATGCATGCTGTCTTTTAGAAAAGACACTGACTTGTTTCTGACCTTCTGATTCCCAGTCTTGGTGCAGTTTTAACCACCAATGTGCAATTGGGTTCCATGAAATTATCTTATCTGTTTTTTATAGGTACCTAACTCCCTCAATCAACTTGAGTAGATTTGTGTTGACTATAACCAAATGAATCTGAATGAATTTGAAAACATCAGGGCTCAGTGAGTGTCCTTTCTACCCCACACAGGTGTGAGATTTTTTTTTTTTTGCTTTGAACTCTGGCCACAGTTGTACAAAGTCAATGACTATTTTTAGATTTTCTAACAAGATGTTACTTCACGCCTACTGTGTTTAGCATAAAAAGCATTAACAAAGAAATAAGACACATGGTCCTAGCCTCAGGGGTTGCAATCTAGTTGAGAAGAGAATACAAAACACACCTAAAACAATTAGAAATGAACACACAACAGTTTATAATTAAGTATTAAATTGCAGGGCACAGAAACAGCACTATCATATAGGAGACAGAGCAAGATCCTTGTGGTTGGAACCGGCTGAGCTGAGAGAGGTGGGGGCAGGGTTCCACAGTGAGCAAACCAGCAGGACTGGACAAAAGTGTTCACGTGGCTAATTGGTAGGAAATATGCTTAAAAAATAGTTCTTGTATTTTTGATTACTAGCTTCTGGTTGTTGGAGAGTTCTCTTGTAATGTTGGGAAATTATAAAAGCACACCGCTTTAATTGAACTTGTTCTTCTCTATAATCTTATAGCATTTTCAATGCACAATCTGCTTTCACTCACTTCAGCTTAATATAAGGAGATTAAATTTCCTGGGGCTAGTCAGTTCTTTGTCCTACTCAATGAAGTATTTTGCAACAAACATTAACAATTGTGTCTAAAACCTCACTTTTTTTATTGTATGTTGTCCTGTGTGATGGTGATTAATAGCAAATAAATCATAGTACAGTTGTCTAAATATGAATAAACATGTGCATATTCATATAGCAATTGAAATTCACAAAGCACTTTACCTTATAATATAGTCACCCTACAGTGAGTATATAGAACTAATACAAAGAAGTTATAATAAAAGAAAATTGTTATAGTCATTATATATAATCCACTAAGACACACGAAAATATATCCCGGAGAATGAAACAAAAATATATGTACATTCTTTAATGACTTATTATTACAAAATTATTATTAGAATTCCAGAATTGACCTATATAATTAATGAACAATGACCTTTATTTGGTGTTAAACTTGCCATAGATTGCATGAACCCTGTGTTAATAAAACTACCAAAATAGTTGTCCTAGTGGTTAGATGACTACTATGATACAGTTTGAAAATTATATTTACTCTGTTGTTGATGATGAATCATGTCCCCAAATAATACAATGAAAACTTTGTTTTAAAAGATGGTTCATTTTTTTCTCTCTATAGTTATTTACAGTGTCAAATTTAACCTTATAGTGATGAACACAAAAGAATTCTGAATAGAGAATTTTCACAATCCTTCTGTCCTTTCTATATCTTTGTTTAAAATGATTTTCTGAAAAGGATAATTTTCATTTAATCTTTAATGATTTATTTGATCTTTGTACTTCATAAATAATTAGCATTTATTTTAATTATTTTTTAGAAAATTATAATTTTTTGAATTATGTATCTCTTGAATTTTATTTGGAATCAATATTTATAAAAATTTATTAATCAATTAGTAATCATTAGTAAGAGAACCAGCAAGATGGTAAAACTTGTCTAAAATGTATCTCTTTAATTTTAAAAGTGGTTCTATTAGAATTGGGTATATACATTTATGTGAGTAATTGGAAATTATATTTTGTTACTTTTTAAATGTCCTGTTTTAAAGAAATAATATCTAAATAAAACTAAAAACATATTTACATTAAAATGTTAATTTATAATAGTAATGATTTTGCCTTAAATTGTTTTTAGAAGTACTTTTTAGAAACCATTTTACATAATAAACTCAAAATGAAGGTGCACAGATATTACCTCCAAAACATAACCCCAAAGCAAGCAAGGTAAAATGTAATGTAAAACTCCAGTTTGGACTTTTTTTTTGCAATTGACTTGACAACAAAGTGTTCAAAGAAAGAATCATACTCAAGTTTACCAATCTGGAAATACCCTATTAGACAAAAAAATAGGGAACTTAGGTGAAAGAAATCAGCATTCAGTAAGCCACGATAAGCTTACTGAAAGCCGCTATGCTAGGCATTCACATAATTATCTCATAGTAATCCTTACTTTACAATGCAGATATGATCTCTCTTTTATGCAGCAGAAAATGAACCTCATAGCAGCTAAATAACTTCCTCAAGGAGTCCTGGCTAGTGATTGCTTATCTTGTAAAGTCATTGTTTCCTCTTCTCTATTCAGTGGATATTTTATCTGAAACCATATCAGCCAATGATCAGGTTAAATTTCAAAAATCCCAGAAACTCGGAACAGCAACTTTTTCTTGAAAAGGTGAAACTAAAAAATGTCTTTCTTATAGAATTATTTGACATTATTAAAACTGTTTCTGCCTATCTCTTTTCAGAGTAAAAAAGAAAGAGGGAGAACTCTTTAGGATCAAAGCATGTAAAGAAATTGATGGGGTCCACGTGGACAGAGGAGCCTGGCGGGTTACAGTCCATGGGGTCGCAAAGAATTGGACACAACTTAGTGACTAAACCACCACCAGGGCACACTACCCTCAAAATATGGAACATTTTTTCTCCCTCTACAAAATTTAACAACCAAATCTGATGTGTAAAACTTTACTAAATCCCATTTAGGAAAAAAAAAAAAGATATAAGACATATTCCTGGGATAGTTGGAGGAAAATTGAATAAGAGCTGGATTTTGAATGATATTATTAAATTATTAGTTTTGCTGGGTATGAAAATGTTATTATAATCATGTAGGAGAAATTTCCTTTTCTCAGGGATGCATACTGAAATATTTAAGAGTTAAGTGTTATGATACCTGCAACTTATTTTTAAATCATTCAGCAATAATATAAAATATTTATAGATAGATCATTGCAAGGTGATGAAATATGGTAAAATGATAAAAATTGTTGAATCTAGGTGGAGAGTATACAGATATTCATTATAATTTTCTCTAAATTTCTCTTCAGGTATGAATATGTACATAATGAAAAGGTTGGAGTGATAAAAATCTAGCCTGTAAATTTCTGCTTAACCTCAGTTTTTTTTTCTTTCTTTTTTTCATGGACACCACAAATTACATAAATTAAACAGATGAACTTCAATCAACTGTCCTACAAATTCAAATCAGTTTGATTCAAAAAGTGTTTCATTCATTTGTTGAATGTCTACCCAATTGAAAACATTCCATTTGTGAAATGCTGATTCAAAAGTGATGAAGAAGTTAAGAACACAGCCTTTGAGATTAGGATTAGCACATGTTAGGAAATTAGGATAATAAAATAATCAAGAGTGCTGGAGAGTTTAAGAGTAATGGAGAATCTCAGCTGCTGCTGCTAAGTCACTTCAGTTGTGTCCGACTCTGTGCGACCCCAGAGACCGCAGCCCACCAGGCTCCCCCGTCCCTGGGATTCTCCAGGCAAGAACACTGGAGTGGGCTGCCATTTCCTTCTCCAATGCATGAAAGTGAAAAGTGAAAGTGAAGTCGCTCAGTCGTGTCCGACTGTTAGTGACCCCATGGACTGCAGCCCACCAGGCTCCTCCGTCCATGGGATTTTCCAGGCAAGAGTACTGGAGTGGGGTGCCATGGGATCTTCACCCTAATTTCTTTAGAAATGTGGAAGATTTGAATACAAAGAATTGAAAGATTACAATTGAATGAATCAAAATGAGCAAAAACATAGAAGTGAAGAGTTTACATGCCTTATGAATCAAAGATATAAAATTGTTATTCTAAACTTCAGATCACTTGAAGATAACTGGTATTTCTTCACTGAGTTGACATAGTTTGAGACTGAAAGTAAGAAACAGCCATATTACAAGTATATGCATGATTTCCTTTAGGTTTTTTGAAATATTGAATAGCCACGTTAACCGAAATTTCAGCAATGGCAACCTAATTGAAATTAAAAGCTTACTTATTTGGGGTTTGTTAGGACTGCAGCCTAGGTGACATAGATTCAAAAAAAAAAAACACTTGAACTGTGTTTCACCAGCTACAAAGTGGGGGAGGCTTATAAAGGTGGAAAGAGCAACGGTACATTAGTTACATGAGTTGTTTATCAAGAATTATAATTGGAGCTGGCAAGAAGTAAAGGTGCTTGTTAAGTAAGGATTGGTCAGGGTCCAAAATGGCTGCAGTGTTATAAGGGGAGACTTTGAGACCCATGAGGTTGCAGTTGGCAAGTGGTGTTCAGAATATGGCTTGTGGTGTCCTTGGGACTGTTACAGTTCAAAGAAAAGTCAAGTCCTCAGTGGTGCAGAGATGTATCTGAGACCAAATCCTCAATGGCAGCCCAGTGCATTTTTGTGTGCCTGAACTGTGAGGTCTTAGGTTCCTCTAATTACTTTGTGCATCCATTGGAGGTGCTAGCTAGTAATTTAAGGCCTGGTAACTTTCACTGCCAGTAGCTGTTAGGCTCTTTAGGTGTAATGAAATGATTGTGTGGAGTAAAATGGTAGGCGATAACTAGTGGCAGTTAGTAAAACAGATCCCATGTGAAAGCTCATCTGAGTTCCCCACACCCCCGAACAAGGGGCTCCAAGATATGAGCGAGATCAACAGTTAATCTCTCTGCACATTGTATAGTTTTAGGCAGGCCAAGAAGTTATTTTCAAAAGTATAGTCCCTGGTTCTTATAAGCATTATCTCAGCCAATTCTAAGAACATTCATTTTCACATAAAACTAAGGCCTGCTTGAAACCTACCAAGTTATGGAGGGGTATGAGTTTCTGATATTCATAAACGAAAATTAGTGATTTGTTAGAATTTAGTGAGGACTAATGCAGTGTTGTAGGAAGATAGGATGCATGCAAAGCTATCAATTCAATTCAGTTCAGTCTCTCAGTTGTGTCCGACTCTCTGTGACCCCATGGACTGCAGCACGCCAGGCCTCCCTGTCCATCACCAACTCCTGGAGCCTACTCAAACTCATGTCCATCGCGATGGTGATGCCATCCAACCATTTCATCCTCTGTCGTCTCCTTCTCCTCCTGCCTTCAATCTTTCCCAGCATCAGGGTTTTTTTCAATGAGTCAGTCAGTTCTTCGCATCAGGTGGCCAAAGTATTGCAGTTTCAGCTTCAGCATCAGTCCTTCCAATGAATATTCAGGATTGTTTCCTTTAGGATGAACTGGTTGGATCTCCTTGCAGTCCAAGGGACTCTCAAGAGTCTTCTCCAATGCCATAGTTCAAAAGCATCAATTCTTTGGTGCTCAGCTTTCTTTATAGTCCAACTCTCACATCCATACATGACTACTGGAAAAACCATAGCTTTGACTAGATGGACCTTTGTTGGTAAAGTAACGTCTCTGCTTTTTAATATGCTGTCTAGGTTGGTCATAGCTTTTCTTCCAAGGAACGAGCGTCTTTTAATTTCATGGCTGCAGTCACTATCTGCAGTGATTTTGGAGCCCCAAAATATAAAGTCTGTCACTGTTTCCTTTGTTTCCCCATCTATTTGCTATAGCATTTGTCTATATATAGTTGGCAGAAATTCCCATGATTTTCAGAAAGGATGCTCTTGTTATCAGTACTTCTCAGTATTGTTTTATGTTGCTTATGGTTTTTAAAAGTTGCTATTCTTCCATTCCACGTTTGGTTTAGCTTCATCAGGGGTTTTGATTAACTGACAACATGCAGTCATGTATGTTTGCCTCAACAGTGTTTTAGCCTGGAATTTTACAATATTAGACTTCAGGATATGTACACATTGTTCAAATAAGTCAAGCTAGAATTACAAAAGTAGGCATATACCTAGTGTTCCCCAGTTTTCTCATAGAGTGGCACTTCACTCGTATCCCCAACTCTGTTTCCATTGGGAAATGAGAATGAGTATATAGGAAAGCAAATATAAGGTATAGTTTGTTCTAGAGTTTTCTCTACTGCCTAAAGCTGTCATTGGCAAAAACTGTTTGAGATCAACAGTTCTATTCCTATTACCTGCTCTTAAGTGCTGGAGCTTTCTCTTTTTTTTAACAAAACAGCAGTCTAAACCATACAGGGTAAATTTGACAAATACTGTGATCTTTTAAGCAGCTTCCCTGATAGCTAGTTGGTAAAGAATCTGCCTGCAACACAGGAGACCCGGGTTCGATTCCTGGGTCGGTAAGATCCCCTGGAGAAAGGACAGGCTATCTACTCCAGTATTCTTGGGCTTCCCTTGTGGCTCAGTTGATAAAGAATCCTCCTGTAATGCAAGAGACCTGGGTTTGATCCCTGGGTTGAGAAGATCCCCTGGAGAAGGGAAAGGCTACCCACCCCAGTATTCTGGCCTGGAGAATTTCATGGACTATCCAGTCCATGGGTTGCAAAGAGTCAGACATGACTGAGCGACTTTCACTTATGATCTTTTAAAATATCTGTTTACATTTCTTCACTAGAGCATAAAATTGCTAATCTGAGAAGAAAGCCACTGATGGCATTCAGACAAACAGAATTTTTCTAAAAAGATTGTCTTAATGTTCAACCATTAAAAAAAAAAAAAATCAACCCAATGAAGTAATGTAAGAATTATTTGCTGTAATAGTAGTTAGAAGTGACAGTACAAATGATGGTTTAATTTTTCTGAGTAACAACTGTTTCAAAGTATTAAATTTCAGTTTTATTTCTGTACATATGTTACATGAATATATAAAATGTATATGAATATTAGCTATGGACAAAATGGTCAAATATTTTTTTTTTATTTTACTTTTTTAGGTGTATTTTAAGACAACTAAACTACAAAAAATTCTTTGCCCTGGAAAAGGTTAGGCCACAGAAATTCAGCATGAGTGACTGCTCACTCTTCTGTGTAATCTGAATTTATAGGTATTTATCTAGTTGTGAGCTTGGACCTTAAAAGATGTTGTTGGTAGACTGATTGGTCTAAAGCTGGCAGAGGTGTGTTTGGCCCATGCAATTTTTTAAGACATAATTTAATCAATTTTTAATATTGAAAACCAGGGAAATTTACATAAAAATCCAGATGTGAGGTTTCTCTTGGAAAAAGAAGAAAGAGAAATGCTTCATCCACTGGGCTTTTATTCAGTACTCAGCCAGAGTGGTGAATTGGCTGGCCCTTTAGCTGAGTATCTGTTATTCCCTGACACTAATAGTGAGGACCAGCTGCCATTTAATATCATCCTAGTGTTGCTCAGTTGTGATCAACTCTTTGCAACCCGATGGACAGTAGCCTGGCTGGCTCCTCTGTCCATGGAATTCTCCAGGCAACAATACTGGAGTGGGTTGCTATTCCCTTCTCCAGGGGATCTTCCCAACCCAGGAATCAAACCCAGGTGTCTCCTGCCTTGCAGGCAGATTCTTTACCGTCTGAGCCACCAGGGAAACATAACTTAAATAACTTAACTTAGCTGAGTACCTGTTATTCCTAACACTGATACTGAGAACCAACTTCCATTTAATAGCATGCTAGTGCTGTATGCTTTTTTATACTCACCTGCTTCACTCATTTACTTCCTGGCCTCTGTTGAGTTTGAGTGTAGGATATCTGAGTTAACTTACAGAGGCCTTGGGATATTTATGGAATTTCACCTACTGTATTACTCTGTAGGCTCAGTCCCATAAAAGTGGGAGGGGGTTCCAATTTCAGCATGCTGCCCATATATTTTTAAGAAAAATACAAATTTGTTGATTTCTATTCAGGTATGATTTCATTTGTTAGTTAATGATATCGTGCTCTTTTAAAAATGCACTGCCTTAACATTTCCAATTATGTTCTGTGGAATTCCAGAAAATGGTGACTGGAAAACAAATGCCTGTCTAGTCAATTAAGTTAGAGAAGCACTGAACAGTAGTGTCCCTTCCTGATTCATAATGCATGGAAATTTACAGAAGGCTCTGAGAAGTCCTGGAGCAACTTCAATGAATGGTTAATCAAATAAACGTATGTGGCAGAGGAAGATTTCTCTGAAAAAGTATTCCTTAAAAAATCTTCACTTGGAAAATGTCTCATCCATCCATCCAATCCCCTATTCACTTATTCAACAAATAGATATTGAGTACCCATTAGACTAGAGTCTGTGAATAAGACAGAGATGGCCATGACCAGTACTTTTACTTTATATGAGCCCCTCGTTTCTCATGAAGGCTATTTCAGGCATTAACCGCACTAATTTTTGTTTTGCCACCAACAGTAACTTTGTCAATAGAGAGAAAGAAAAAGTTGTAAAGAAATATTGACAAATCTGGCTAGATATGGGGTATTATAAAGAAGACTGAATGGGGAAATTGCAATGCCTTGACTGATGAAAAAATTTGAGCAAGCTTTGGGAGAAAGGAAACTTATTTGAGGCAATATGTATCAATTAGAATGCTTGGGGCTATGAATAGAAGAAAATTCAACCAAAGAGACTCATTTAATAAGGAAAATTATCTTCCTTATTGAGAAATTCAGGGGTAGAGTAATTCCAAGCTTGCTTAATTCAGTAGCTTGACATCAATGATTAAGCTTCTTTCCACATTTTCTGTCTTTCATGCACAGTGGGCTGGTCTTTCTCCTCAAGCTTGCCTCTCCATGGGCATAAGACAGCTGCCACAGCTCCAAGCATCACATCCTTACAAAATAATAATCATAGCTAAAATTTAATTTGCACTTTTGATAGGCCAGATACTGTTCTAAGCACTTTACATATATTAATTCCTTTGTTCCTTACAACAACCCCATGAGTTGGTTCTATCATCCTATTTCACAGATAAGAACACTGAGGTACAGTAAAGTTACGTAACTTGTTCAGAGTCACCTAGCTAGTGAGTGCCATCACTAAGATGCAACTATAGGAAGACTGGCTCCAACAAATGAAGAGGGTAGTTTTTCCTGTTCCTTTATAACAGCAAGGAAAAGTCTGTAGAACCTCCTACTTCTTGCCTATTTCCCCTCAAGAGTTGCTAGCCAAATCTGCATCACATGCACATTCCTAAACCAATCACTCTAGGGGGAATGAAATCATCAAGGATAGTTTAGAATAACCAAGATTAATCTCTGGGACTGGAAAGAAACATACACCAACTAAATTGGTTTATTAAAGGATGGGGCTGGTGTTTCACACTTGGAGCTCAGATTCACTGAGGCAGTAGTGGGAGTCATGAGAGCATGAAACAAATTTCCAAGGAAGATGGTATAAAAATCAGAGGGCTAAAAACCAAACCTTAAGAAAACTGAGGGTAAGGATGGTTGAAGCAATATAGTCCAAATGTTGAGAATTGTATAAGCTATGTGGTAGGTACATGGGGTTCATTATTTAATATCATTGTCTATTTTCATGTGTGACTGAAAATTGCCCTAATAAAATTAAAAACAAAACCAAAAACAACCATGGAGACTTTGGAAACTCTCTCTCACTATGAAGGAATTTCCTATAGTTGCTTTCCCAACCCTTCTGCAGCCTTGTACTTTCCTTATCCCTTGTCTAGGGTTTGAACCCACTCTCGTGCTTTGAGACAATTTCAGGTCCCAGGCTGGGAGAATATAAGAAGCCCTAGGACTTCCCAGGTGGTTCATGGCTAAGAATCTGCCTGCCAATGCAGGGGAAACAGGTTTGATCCCTGGTCCAGGAGGATTCTACATGCCATGGGGCAACTCAACCCTTGAGCCATAACTACTGAGCCCACGCACGGCAACAGCTGAGCGCCTAGAGCCCATGCTCCAGAGAACAGCCCCCACTCGCCACAACTAGAGGGGCCTCCCGGGCGGCGCTAGTGGTAAAGAGCCCGCCTGCTAATGCAGGAGATGGAAGGGATGTCCGGTTCAATCTCTGGGTCAGGAAGATCCCCTACAGGAGGAAATGGCAAATCCACTCCAGTATTCTTGTCTGGAGAATCCCCATGGACAGAGGAGCCTGGTAGGCTACAGTCCATAGGGTCGTAAAGAGTCGGACCCAACTGAAGTGACTTAGCATGCACATATGTAGCAATGAAGACCCAGGGTGGCCAAAAATAAATAAATAAAACTAAAAACTACAAAATAAAAAAAGAAGCTCTAGTTTGGTCTTTCACTGGTTCATTTTCTAGTCATTTCTGCCACTGATCTCCTCTGGCTAGTTTCTGACTTCCTCTCCTATCACCATTACCACTTGTCTTAGAACCTAAATTTCTCAACCCTGATCTTCAATTTTTCTATGGCCTGGTCCTGATAAGATACCTGCCTGTTATCTAACTGCTGAGGCCTGTTATTTTCCAAGAAACATAAGGCTTTTCTTAAAGGACAGTAATTGTGGGCCTTATTATGAAGCCTTTTAAACTAATAGCATTCAAGTCTGGTATGTCCCTTTCACCATGAATATTTCATGAGAGTTTTCTTACAACTACATCCTGCGTGCTTATTGATAATCAGCTTTTTTTTTTTTTTTTTTAATGCAGTTCCTGGTATGTTTTTAGGGCTTCCTTTGTGGCTCAGCTGGTAAAGAATCTGCCTGCAATGCAGGAGACCTGGGTTTGATCCCTGGGCTGGGAAGATCCCCTAGAGAAGGGAACTGCTACCCACTCCAGTATTCTGGCCTGGAGAATTCCTTGGGGGTCTCAAAGAGTGAGACATGACTGAGCAACTTTCACTTTCACATGTTTTTATTTATTTATGACTGCATTGGGTCTTAGTTGCAGCTCACGAGCTTCTCTCTACCTATGGCACTCAGGCTTTGTTGCCCTGAGGCATGTAAGATTTTAGTTCTCCAACAAGGGATCCAACCAGATCAAACCCACATCCCCTGCATTGGAAGGTGAATTCTTAACCACTGGACTGCCAGGGAAGTCCCCATGCACAGCTTTAATAGCAGGAAATAAAGAGCTTTCAGAGAAGGTAAACTGGAAAGGAGTCCTTGCAGATGTGGAAGAAAAATAAGGGAAAGGGAGCACAATGTTTCCATTTAGGTTTTTGAAACATGAGCACCCTACCATATTGCACAAGCAAAGGACAGTGCTAGCAAGAAGCAAAAGATGAAGTTGGCAGAAACGTATAGTTTATTGTAAAAAGAAAACAAAGCATAACAAAGCAAATGAATAATGTAAATGAATTTGGGCATGAATGCTCAATTGCTTACATAAGTGGCTGATATTAGCATTTTCCACAGCCAAGCATGTTTAAACATTTTGTAGTTTTGCAGAATTTATATCACTGGGCTCCAAGGAAAAAGTGTTTCTGATACCTCCCACTGTGTTGTAACCATAATCTCAATCATCTCTTGTGCATGACACTCACTTTAAAACACAAAAGCCCATCTGGCTCTGAGGCAGCCAGCTTTGGCCTCCAAGGCTGTGCGGATTGCATGCAGGATGGTGATAGCATGATCAACTTCCTCTCTTAAAAGGAAGTGGGGCAGGGGGTTGGGGAGAGGGGAGCTGGGCCAACCTCTGCAGAGTGGTGCCAAGGAAAGGGAAAACATCCAGTGAACTACTTGAGATGCCCCAAATTTAATTCATTAAGTAATTACTGAGTATCTACAGTGTACAATGTACAACCAAAGAAATAAATCTTCTCGCTGAACTGGAGATTACTATCTCAGCAGGGGTTATTATTATTCCCCATACCATTTTTTTTTTTTTTTTTGGACAAAGCATTCCTTTGGTGAATCCTGTGGGATCCCTTCCTAGGACAATGTTCTAAAACATGTAAAATAAAGTTCATAAGATTTCAAAGGAAACAATTATATTGAAATAGTCATCAAAGTATTAAAGAAACTAAATTTGTAATACAGTAATATGTATGCCCTTACTTTAACAAGATCTAGTGGTGAGTCTAATAATTCCTGTAATTTTAAAATAACATTGATTGTATATGTTGAGAGCTTTGTAACAACTTAAATGTGATATTAAAAATATCAGCAATCTCTGATGACTACAAACTCACAGGTATTACTGCTGCTCCTGTGGTTTGTCGTCTACATTCATTAAGAAAGAAATGCTAAATTTCAGTTCAGATCAGATCAGGAGCTCAGTCGTGTCCGACTCTTTGAGACCCCATGAATCGCAGCATGCCAGGCCTCCCTGTCCATCAGTCCAACTCCCGGAGTTCACTGAGACTCACGTCCATCAAGTCAGTGATGCCATCCAGCCATCTCATCCTCTGTCGTCCCCTTCTCCTCTTGCCCCCAATCCCTCCCAGCATCAGAGTCTTTTCCAATGAGTCAACTCTTCGCATGAGGTGGCCAAAGTACTGGAGTTTCAGCTTTAGCATCATTCCTTCCAAACAAATCCCAGGGCTGATCTCCTTCAGAATGGACTGGTTGGATCTCCTTGCAGTCCATGGGACTCTCAAGAGTCTTCTCCAACACCACAGTTCAAAAGCATCAATTCTTCGGCGCTCAGCCTTCTTCACAGTCCAACTCTCTCATCCATACATGACCACAGGAAAAACCATAGCCTTGACTAGACGAACCTTTGTTGGCAAAGTAATGTCTCTGCTTTTGAATATGCTATCTAGGTTGGTCATAACTTTCCTTCCAAGGAGTAAGCATCTTTTAATTTCATGGCTGCAGTCACCATCTGTAGTGATTTTGGAGCCCAGACGTTAATAAAAATAACTAATTTTCCCCCCTCCAGGTTCATAAACCTGTGAATTGAATCTCCTTGGACTTTGTGGACCTCAGGTTAAGAACTTCTCATTGGGGGTGTGTGTGTGTGTGTGCGTGCGCACATGTGCTCAAACACGCCCTTCAGACAGAGTAGCATGTTGGAACAATAAATTACCTAAATAATTAAAATATGAGATAGAATAGGATAAGTAGTCTAGGATTGCAGGAGCAAAGCACTACGGGGAATCAATAGGGAGAGGAAATCTGAAAAGGCCTAAAAATAGGTGAAGGGGAAGAAAAGAGAGGGGAGATAAGGGAGGAAGGCATTTTACCTTCTCAGTCATCTTTTTCGTCTTCCCATCCTCTTCCTTAGCTCATTATACTGACTACAGTTGAACTGGCTTTTGGAGTTAGCCCTAGGTGGAATATGATTTAGAGTAGCTCTCAGTTTGGTCTCACTATCTCTTGGCCCTCATAAATTATTGAGTACCCAAAGAGCTTTGTCTCTGTGGGTTATATCTATGAACATTTATTGTACAGAAATTAAAATTGAGAAATTTAAAAATATCAATTTATACGTTCACGTAAATAGCACTTTTGGTGACACATCACTTTTATTTTATTTTCACTGTTATTATTCCTATAATAACAAAAATATTAGTGAGGAAGGGGACATTGTCTTATATTTTTGCAAATCTTTTTCAACTCTGGCTTAATAAAAGCGGGTTGGAGTCTGCCTTTGCTTTTGCATTCACTGTGTTGCAATAGCACCTGTCATATAGCCCCTGGAAAGCTCCACTGTATTCTCGTGAAAGAATGAGTAAAACAGGCAGATAATATCTTAATATCATTGTGAAAATGGTTTTGACCGTGTTGATCTTCAGGGGCCTGAGACCTTACTTTGAGATCTTTGAGTTAAGGATTTCTTCTGACATTTTTCTTCTTTGTTTTACAATTTGAATTTTCTTCAACTATGGAAAAAGACAAGTTCTATAACTAGAAATAAATGATATGCATGTACTTGTTGTGTTTAAATATATGTGTTGGATATCTCTTGTTGCCCCTCCAGATGTCCAGCTGTCCCTCCATTTCTCCATCTTATTCTGTGACCTACATGGATAATGTCAAGAGGCTCTAGTTGGGCTTGGCCCATGGGTAGCACCTGTGGGAGATCAAAGGGTGGGAGGAGAATGGGGTTGGGGTACTCGAAGAGGGCTCACTTGGTCCTTCACCACAGGTCAGACCCTCTGCATACAATGCTTTCCAGGTTCCTACTCTTATCCCTTCAGGCACAGAGGTGCTGCCATGTTTCCCTATTACTAGCCTGAGGGGATTAGATTTTATGATTTATCTCTACCCTGCCTGCACCTTTGAAAACATTCCCTTTATTACACTCTCCTCAAAATTCCTAATTTGGGTGCACCATCTGTTTCTTCCCAGACTCTGACTAATGCAAGCTATGAGAGTTACATGACCTTAAGGATAAACTTCAGTTAAAGTATTACCCATGGCATCCAACCCACCTGATTTTTAATGGAAATTAGAAAGCTCTGAAGCCCTGGTGTCTCAGAGTCTAAGGTCTTTAATGGCTTGGGAAAGAGAGGGCTGGGTGCCTTGACAACCTACTGACGTCTGCAGAGATTTCTTGGTTTTGTCTCTGCTTGATTTTACTTTCATCTGTGCATAGATAAAACAGAAACATAGCTGCAAAACTATTTATAAATGCTCTGGGCAGCAGTGTGCCCATGCCAGGCAATAGATCATGATTAGCCTGAATCAGTGGTTCTCAAAAATGTGGTCCCTGGATTGGCAGCAGTGGCATCTCGGGGGCTCTTGTTAGAAAGGCATATTCTGAGGCCCTACCTGGGACCTACTGTGTCAGAAACTTTAGGGGTCGGGCCAAACAATCTGTATTTTAACAAGTCCTCCAAGGGATTTAGATACTTGTAAAGTTTAAGAACCTCTACTCTAATCAACTCTGACATCACAGTTCTCTAATTTCCTGGCCTCCCTTGTACTTGGGGGTGGTCATGTAACTCCCTCACACCCTACTGCCTTCAACTTGGGCATCTTACTCTGAAGACATGGGAACCATCTTGTGATCTTGGGGCAATAAGACCATTGTAGAAAAACTGACCCTGACATCACTGCTCACCTCCAAAGTTCTTCTGTGAAAAAAATGCCACCCCACACCCTCCAGTCATTTAAGCCTCTGTTTAAGTTTTCTGCTAGTTGTAGTTAAACATTTCTAACCAACACAATATGGTTTTCGGAAAAGACTTTTTCCCCTCATGATGATAAGAATTGTAAACAATATTTTAATAGTAAAATAAGTGTTAAGTATGGGGTAGAGGGCAAAATTCTCTGGATTTTAAAGATAATTTTTAGCACATGTAGCCCAATTCTTGCTAAATTCCCAGATACCTTGGGATAAAAGAGCCTCAGTATTAAGAAGTCCTTCTCTGAAATTGTTTGAGAAACACTTTCAACAGAAACAATATTGTGGATTCATGAAAGTCAGGGTTGAACATTTCTAAGGAAGTGGCAGCGGTCAATAAAAGGGAAAACTTGTTTTCCTACTCTTACCACACTTCTGACACCAAATGTGTGGGTTGTTTTCCTTATGTTATACAATTCTGACACTAACTACCCGGAGTTAGCACAGATCCCACAGGTTTCAAGGTTTTGTACCACAGGTTTCAAGGTTTAGTCCCACAAGAACCACCTCGACTTCAGGGGCTAGTCATCAGTTCCAGGTTGTGACCTGTACTTCTAACTGATTAGGTATAAATCAGGAGTTCCCACCACCCCCTCCTTGGGTTTGATACTTTTCTAGAGGAGCTCACAGAACTCAGCTCACAGGGAAACACTATCACCTGCTTTTGATAAAGGATAAAACTCAGAAACAGCCAGAGGCTTCCCTGGTGGTCCAGTGCTTCCGATTCCGTGCTTCCAATGCAGGGTACATGGATTCTATTCCTGGTGAGGGAACTAAGATGTCACATGCTTCTTGGCGAGGCTAAAAAAAAAACAAACAAAAAAAAACAGAAACAAAACTCAGGAAGCCAAACGGAAGAGATTCATAGGACAAGCTACGTGAGAAGGGTGTGAACTTCCATGCCCTCGCAGGGCTCTGTGTTCACCAACCCAGATACTTGCCAAAACTTGTCATTGAGGGTTTTATGGGGGCTTCATTATGTAGGCAGGATTGATTAATTCATTAGCCACTGGTGATTAAGCCCATTTCCAGCTCCTCTCCCCTCACCAGAGGCCAAGTCGAAAGTTCTAACCTTCTCATTACATGGTTGATTCCTCCAGCAACCAGCCCCCACTCTCTAGGAACTACCTCATTAGCTTAAATTCAGGTAGGGTTCAAAGGGGCTTATTATGAATCACAAAAAATTCTCTTGACACCCCTATCAAGAAACTACAAAAGTTTTAGAAGTGCTGTGCCAGAAACCAGGGATAAAGACCGAATATATAATTATTATAACCACAATATCAGTTAATAAATTCCATAAGCAGCAATATGCATCATCTACCATAGTACATGATTCACAGTGAATGGTTAGTAAATATTTGTAGAGTGGAGCTGGTGAATTTTTTCTTAAGTGAAGAAAACAGGTTTATTAGTGGAACATTTATTTTCAGTGGTTAAGAAGGGAGTGGGTCAGATGAGACTACTTGAAGTATGACACTGACGCTTGTTGTCGGAAACTACAGTATCTGCATATAAGAGGCACATAAATATGCTGAGTGAATAAATGAAATTTCTTCTAAATTTCTCCTAAAAATTCTTTATAGAGAATTTCTTTCTCTATAAAAATTCTTATTCAACTGTGACAAGCATTACATTAGGTGCTATTATGTACCATATCCCATTTAATCTTTAAAAGTCATGTGGAGTAGGCAGCACTGGATTACCAAGGGTGGGCTTAGAGTACCAGCAAAACTAGGGCATCCAATTTGTTTGGAGAAAATTGATACCTGATGTCTTATTTAAAAAAGAACTTGAGAGTACTACAGTCAACATTGGAAAAATCGGGACCTTTTCTACATTACGTTTAGCATTATTTCTATTTAAAATTATGTACTGGGGAGTGCTTTGTATTACTAAGAGTGCCCAAAACTCTTCATCTGACTCTGGAAGAAGATGTTATGATTCCTATATTACAGAAAAATAAACCGAGGCTTGTTTACTAGCTGAAGAGCTCAGTTACTAGCTGAAGCCACATAGCTAGTTTTTAACAGAGCCCACTGTGATGATATGCAATGACACATTATATGTTAACGATGATACACACCAATTTTGTAAATCTTCTTGGACCTTCCCTATTGGTTTAGTTTTTTAACTAAATAAAGTATGTAACAAAGTAAACTTAAAATCTTTTTGATCCTTGTTGTACTCTCAGCACCTAGAAGAGTATTCAGTACATCCTTATTTTTAAAGTACATCCTTATTCCTGATTGAAAGAAGGAATGATGGACAATCATCAGCCCACCTAAATGACTGTGCTTTGTATTAATTTCTAGGCCAACCAAGGGAAAGTGAGAAGGAAATCAAGCAGACCAAGAAAATTCTCTGATGACCCTGCTTGGATTCTCAAGACAAGGGTCCCGAGATGTCTCCACTTGTAGGATCTTTAGCATGATTCCTATTTTGGAAGCTGGGATCCTAGATTCCCTTACCCCTGTATAAGGCATGTCAGGCAAAGGAGTATTATCTAAAGAAATAGATTCTATAAATCATTTAAGAAATATTTCCTGAGAACCCATACTGATCCCATACTGATAATGAGGGGGACAAGAAAAAGGCAAAATCTAAATGGGCTACTTCTTTGTTTCTTATTATTTTTCTTCCCAACATGCAAACGTAGGGAAACTGAGTTTTAACTTACAGTATTTACATTACCTATGATACCTCAATCACTGGAGTGCATAAAAACTACGTGTGAGAATTGTTTAAAAATTCACTTGTCTTATCCCCTGGGTCCCTGCTATTAGAGATGTGAGTGGACCCAGGAATCTGCTCCCCAGGTGATTCTGATGCTGGTGGTCTAGCCATCATGCTGTATGAAACACTATCCTTACACAAACTTGAGTAGATTAAGCAATCTGAATGGCAATCAAGCCTTTATTTCTGCTCTCCTCACAACAGCCAGGACAATCACCCTATTCTTAAATCTGCCCTTCTCCCCAAAACACTGACAGCACCTGAGTAACATTGTTTTGGGTCTTAGCTTAACTGTCTGCCCAAACCAATTTACACCAAAGTATGAACGAAGGTTAAATTCTCTTTCAGGGCATTTTCATTGCGAAAAAAAAAAAAGGCAACTTAAGGTATTAGAATGTCTTCATCACATTTTAATTTTCTTTTTGTTGGGGGTGGGGAAGGAGCAGAGAATCCCATGGACAGAATCCTATAGACATGTGAAAAGGGACCTGGAGAATCCCAGGGACAGAGCCTGGTGGGCTACGGTTCATAGTGTCATAAAGAGTCAGACACGACTGAAGTGACTTAGCACGCACGAATGCACCTTTTAGTCTAATTCAGTTGCTGGAAGAATTATGTCCACTTCTCTGATCCTCTTATTGAATCATTCATTCTAGATTCATCCTGCATTAAGCCTTCCTCCGTAAATTTACAGGAAAGATCCTTTTGGTCATCACCGTCTCTATCATGTTTCAGTTACAGCAAGCATCATCTTATAGTTTATTTTTGTACTTCAGCTCTACGTACAGGGCCTGACAAGTAGCAGGCGTTCAATAACCGTGGAGCGAACGAATGTCAAAGACTAGGCCAAGAGTTTCTAAAATCAATGTTGACTAAGAAACAAAACAAGGAAATGCTAAGGGCTGAATGCCAGGTAGTGCGGAAGGAATAAAAATAACCCCTAACAGCACAGAGGGAGAAGGCGATGGCACCCCACTCCAGTACTCTTGCCTGGAAAATCCCATGGATGGAGGAGCCTGGTGGGCTGCAGTCCATGGGGTCGCTAAGAGTCGGACACGACTGAGCGACTTCACTTTCACTTTTCACTTTCATGCATTGGAGAAGGAAATGGCAACCCACTCCAGTGTTCTTGCCTGGAGAATCCCAGGGACGGGGGAGCCTGATGGGCTGCCGTCTATGGTGTCGCAGAGTCGGACACGACTGAAGCGACTTAGCAGCAGCAGCAGCAGCAGCAGCAACAGCACAGAATCCTTCCGAAAGAATCACCTGTCTCATTTTCTTACATCGCTTTTTGGCCTCTCCAGACACCCCAATTTCCCGCTCTCTAACTCCTTTTCTTCCCTTATGGGGCCAGGTCAGGCAGGTAGTCCAGTGCAGCTGCTTTGATTGGTCGGCGATGATTTCATTGTTAGGGAACATCCGGGCCTTTCTCCTCCCCGCACCACCTCCCTCAGAGCCCTGCCTTCTGAGTTTCCCTCTCCCGCGTGCGCCCCACCCGCTGGCTAAAGCAAAACAACCGCCTCTCCTTGGATCGCTTCTTGTCCTCGCCTGCGCCATCCTCCTCGTTTCTACGTCTAAGAGAGGCGTTTATATCTTCCAATGAGGGCCTAGTAGGACTTTGTTTGCCAATCAGCAGCGAACCCCCTGCAAATCCGGGTGGGACTAGGCCTCCACACCTATAATTGGACAGCCCATTGGCTCCTTTATGGCGTTTGGTTTTACGCAAGGCTTAGAGGTCAAAAATAAAGGGGCACGGTCCTCACAGAACGAAAAGGCTCCGCACAGACTTTCTGGGTTTGACCGTTTTGGAGGACTAGCCAATCGCTTTTCGAATACTTCCCCGCCTTTTGCGCGTTTATTTAAAAAAAGCCGGTGTGACGGACTTGGAAATTGGTTTCGTGATAGACATGTAAAGAAAGCCAATGATTGAAAGTTCGGACCACCATTTGGACCAATAAGAAAAGTGAATCGCTAGGGTCTGGGCTCTGAGAGGCAGAGCGCAGGTGGGCGTTACTTGATTGACGACGGTCTCTACTTATGGCTGTTAGGGTGGGTTGGTCCCTGACATCTGGGCGGCATAGCAGAGGCGGGGCTGAATGAAGTAAAGGGTAATGAAGGGTTGGGTCTCACTCAGTGGGCGGTGTTTGATGGATAGCTGACCTTGCCAATTGAAGATGGTCACTTGTGTCCAATGGGAAACTAAGGACCCAGGGGCGGGGCCCTGTGGGCGGGGAAAACTAAGGACGGAGGTACTGGGGCTGCCGGACTGGGTGGGCTGTGATTGACGGGCCGGCCAGCCAACCGACTTCAGTGAGAGGCCGCGTGGCGTCCCAATGGGTGGGAATGGGGGCGGGGCTCTCCGAGGGGCGGGGAAGGACAGGGTGCGGGGAGGGGGTTGCAGAAGGAGCGGAGCGGCTGCTGCTCAATGGCGGAAAAGCCGCCGGTGCTCTGACCGCCTCGTCCCCCTAGCAGTTGCGGGGGAGTTTCCTGCCGGCGCGGCTGGAGTCTCTGTTTCTCAGGGTTTGGTGGCTGGAAGATGCTCCAGAGAGACGAGGCTGCGGCGGAGGAGGTGGCGGCGGCCGAATCGGCAGCGGCGCTAGGGTGGAGAGAAGGCGGCAGCGGCGGCGGCGGCGGCGTGCGGGGCCCGAGGGTGTAAACAGCCCCGGAGGCGGCGGAGGCGGTGGCCTAGACCCCGAGCGGGAAGCGGCGGCTGAGGCAGGGTCGCGCCTCCGTTGGAAGCCTGGGCTGAGTGCAGCAGGGGGGCTCTGCGGCGGTCGCGAGCGGACGCCCTAGACCTCGCCTCCCTCCCTCGCCCCAGGTAAGGCCGCTGGGCGACCCGCCGAAGGGGAAACGGCTCGCGGGCGCCGCGGAGGCCCCGGACCGTTTTCGGGGTGCCGTCGAGCCTCGGCTGGGATCTCTGCCCGCCTAATCCTCGCCTCTTTTCTTGGGCCGCGGAGCCCGGGGGAGCGGTATGCCGGGCCTGGCTCCTGGCTAGGCCCCTTCCCCAGCCGCCGCCTCCGCGCTCGGCCGAGGTTGGGAGAGGCTCGGGGCCGGGAATTTTAGTTTGCTTCAACGTCTGAAAGTAAACTGCTTGTTCCTGTTCTCTGCGAGCATCTCTATCATCTGAAAGCACTGAGACTACTCCAGGCCTTAACTCGTTCCTTCCTGGTGCATGCCTATATGAAAACACTACCTTTTCCCATTTGTTTCCTCATTAGCTTCTGCCCTCTGCGCTCCACTTCACTTCCTTGTTAAATCTTCTTTCTCGCTCTTCTGTCTCTGCGTCTCACCACCTTCTTTTTCATTAGTGACTTTAAATCGTTTCTCTTTCTCTTCTCAGCCGACTCCGGGCTTCCTTCCCTGCCCTTCCCAGCAGTCCTTTTCGGATGTCTGTCTTTTTACCAGTAAAGCTACTATCGTCAGTATTCCAAATCCACCAGAGTGCCATTAAGAATAGACTCACCAGTTTTAAGCGGCAGATCAGTTTTTTAATTAACTGAGCCTAATATCCTTTTTAAAAAATAGTGTTATTAAATGCAGAGTGTGGAAATAGCCCTGAAGTTATTTTAAAAATGAAGAGCTCAGTGAGTGTTGTAAGAGTTATTTCATTTTTCAAGTTGCATGACCTCCAATGTCAGATTGACTAGCTCTAGAACATTTGCCCATTTTAAGCGTTTAATAGAGACTCACATTCATCAGTATTCAAGTTGGCTTAAAAACAACTTGGAAACTTTAGAGAGAAGACATAACAACAACTAGGAAGCTGTTTTGATGAAGGCACTGCTAACTACCTTTTAAAATAGGCTCTACATGTTTAATGTATCAAAATAAAGTTGGCGGGAGTCTTGTAAAAAGGATTATTTAGGAATTTGAGTAGTCTCAGTGTTATGTAGCTATTTTAGGAGAAACATTCTTTTTCGGTTAACAATCGTTTACAACTCCTGTGATGTGAGAATTACCGAGGTTTATTGCGGGATTAACACAGGAACTCATTTTATTTGCGCTACTGCGTGGATGTAGAAGTGGTAAGTTGTTCAGGGTAGATAGTGCAAGCCAGTATGTTCCAGTGGATGGAAAAGTATGCCACCAACACTGAATGTTAATAGACATTATTTAATTTACTTTTTCTGTTGGGCAATAGCAAAGTTACTGTTGTTGGCCTACTTTTAAATAGTGCATCTCTAAATAAATAGTGAGGCAGGTTATTCTAATTATTATTATAGTAGTCTTTTCCAAGTGTACAGCCTTCTAAAAAATACAGCTAAAATTACACTATTGAATGGTGGTAATTTATTAAAGGAATAATTTTGTAGGCTTCTTGAATGGACAATGGTTTCAATAGCACTTTTATTTAGTATTTTAACAGATTTTGTTAGTCAACAGATTTTCAGGGATAATCCTGATTTTTACTGTGCTGCTTTCTCTCAGTGGCTTCTTTGTCTATTTTTTTTTAATGGTCGTTTGTATTTTCTCATCATTTATTTTTGCTCTCATAAAGTCTTACACAGTTTCTGCAGTGTTTCTTTATGTTGCATTGTCAATATGGAATAGTATTTTTGTTTGATCTTTCATAACCATTAAGATTTCCCCAGTTTCTTGGACATTATCCTTTCGATTTGTTCATGTTGTGATTCTTCTTTTAAATGTGACCAACAGAGCTTTAAACACCTGTTTTCTTATACTGGGTGTCTGATTTTCTGTAAAGACTTGAGGAATAAGTGAAAGCCTTTTCAGTTTGTCTGCTAGGTCAGTAAATACTATTTTATGTTAGTAATTCACATATAATTATCAAATCCCTTAAGAATACATCATTTAAAGAAGTGGGATAGTGTCTAAAATAAGAACACCTCGTTCACAATTTGACAAGGTCAGAAAAAGTGGCTCTCATTGACAGTTTATTTTCTTACACAATTTTTTTAATGGAGTCCTTTGAATTAAAATGTTGTGTGGATAGACTCTCTGTTGGCATTTGTGGAAGAGTAGAATTTGCCATTGGATTGTTTAGCAATCATAGTGTTTCATTAAAAATGGGCTGAGCCTATAATGGAAGAATGGCACACATGTCCTTGTAGGTGGATTGGTAAACATTTATTACACATGATGCTGGCAGTGAATGTTCCCCTTAACACAGACACACACACACACATTGGTGTTAGTTACACATTTTGTCTACATTATATGAATATTTGTATACTATGTGTAATTATTTAGAAATATTTTTTGACATCTAACGTAGAAAGTAATAAAATAGTATGATCCTAACTCTACAGTAGTCCTTCATAAGATATTAATAGCATGAATAAAATTAATTTATTAAAATTCATAGTATTTTACTTTTTTGTGAAATATGACTTTCACAGTTCACTGATTTTAAGAAGAAATTAGTTGACAAAAAACTGACAGTTTCAGAGTTCTAAGAGTTACAAGTTTCTCAAATTACAAAATTTTCAAGTAATACTTGGTTGAAAATTACAGGGAGCAGTAAGGATTTGGGAGAATATGGATTTTCAATGATTTTTTCACATTATAACTGATTCTTTTAATTTTTCTTTAGTGAGCTAATTTCAGAATTTGGATTGAAACTAAATACTGAATTTATTTTAGCAACAAAGTTTTTTTTTTTTAGAATATATTATATATTCTACCAGAATTGTGAATTAGGAGGATTGATTAATTGGGGATTTGAGATAAGATTCCTGGAAATTGAGAAAACCCCCGAAGTGTAATCTAGATTACCGTCCATCTTGCTGTCCTGTACTCAAACTCAACAGTCAAGGTAAAATATTGTAGATTAGGAAGTATTGATTTTTATAGTTTTTGCTTTGATTATCATAAAATTTATAGAATGACAGAGGTTGTCCTCAGCTTCTAGCAGCTGACCTCACAAGTATAGGTGAAGAAAAAGATACATGGAGTTCAATATCCATTTTATTTTATTCTTGTTTTAGGTGGTGATACTTCTTTATATCAAAACACTGATTTAAAATAAAATAACTTTCAGTGTTTTAAACTAATTTAAGTATGCTAATGTCTCTGATTAGCCATTTTGGAATCTTTTTTCAAGTGAAATATTTCTAAGGTGATTTAACCTCCTTGTGTGTATTTGACTTGAGTTACACTTTTCGGCGTTTTCTCTGGTTTGTCCCCAAACCACCACCGTTTAGAATGATTTGATCAAGTAGTCGAATCAGTGTTATAAAAATAAGTCTTCACTGAATTCTTGCTAAAATTACAAAACTTTCAAAAATGTAGTCTGTCTACTGTAGTTTCATTTATCAGACTTTATGATTTTGAGATTTAGTTTTTAATATCATCTAGCAACCTAGGAAACAAGTACATATGGTTGCTTATACCTTTTTTTTTTTCAAGTTTTCAGAGTGTTTTATTTGTACCCGTAATGTTAATAACAGACATAAACATTTTGCTCTGAATTGTGGTTAAGTCATGATACAGAGTTTCTCAAGTTTTTTTCTTTTTCTGCAGCTAGCTCCTGACCACACCTTCTATACCATAACAGATGTGCACTTCATAATAAGTTATTTAACTTTGGAACCCAGTAGTTTAACAGTCAAGTGTAGCGTTTAACTTCTTATAATTAAACATTTAATTGGTTTGTAACATTTAAAGCATAGTTTGCTGATTTAAAGCTTTTATGACTTAATAAGTGTAATGGTAAACTTATGTGAAAATGGATTCAGAGTTTTCTTTTGGAGTATGTTGAAATATCAAGATTATGTTTATTGGCTTTAAATTGATTTCTTGAAAATTAAAGATCTTAAAGTTTAGAGACATAGTACTAGTTGGAATATGTGCTTTGCATCCTTTTGAACAAAAGAAAACATGGTCTGAGGTTTAGAGGAGAGAGAAACATTGGAAGACTTCTATTTAATATTAAGGAACTTGTCTCACTTTGAGAGATGGGACCAATAACTGGTGGTCATTTAGGAAGGGTCAGATCTGTGTCTGTCTGGCTCTGTTTTTAATCTCTGTAGAATGACCTTCACTTCAAAATAGGTGATAAGTGAAAAGCACATTTGTATGAAAAACATGAAAAACCTTTTCATGGAAAACTTCTCAAATGTGGTCATTAGGTATAATTGAGTTTGTTATATAAGAAAAAAAGCCAGGTGTATAGATTTTGTTTGATAAGCAGTACATACCTGAGAAGTAGGTTTGATGAATTTGTAAAGTTCTGAAGGATTTCAAAGCACTTTTGAAAGCTTGAAAGTAATGTTACTGATTCTTAAGTATAATGGCATTTTCTTGATGTAGGTATGTATAAGTGTACTCCTAACCTTGAAAAGGGATGGTTAATACTCTTATGAGTAGGAGAATCTAAAAGTGTTCATATAACTCATAGGTGCTTAAACTTGTCTTGGCAAAGAGTTTTTCCTTCTTCAGATTAAAACAGTACTTGAGTTAACGAACTGGCGTTATCTGTTGAACACAGGTGGCCCTTCTTAGTCTCTTACAAAGAGGAAATAAACTCAAAGCGACTCTAAAAAGATAGAATTTAAGGGAGATAAAATTTAGATATGAGGAGCTTCCTGTTACTTTTGCTTACTTTAGGTTACCAACCCAGTGAGAAGTAAAAAACTGGTAGAACTTAATAGTATTTAGTCAGTAGGCTGCTCTGCTCCTGTGTGTGTGCTCAGTGCTCAGTGTTGTCTGCCTATGCGACCTCGTGGACTGCAGCCTGCCAGACTGCTCCGTCCATGGAGTTTTCCAGGCAAGAATACTGGAGTGGGTTGCCATTTTCTACTTTCCAGGCAGGAGGCCCAGCAAAACAGACAAAATCCTTGCCCGCAGAGATCTTATGTTCTGATAACAGACTCTTCCTTAGTTTACAACTGTGCTCCTTTCATGGATGACTTGAATTATGAGTGGGATTTGGCATGTGTGGTGTTTTCTACACTTTGCTTAGAAGCTGTGATTAGAGCTTTACTATTTTTAACAAGAGAAGGAAGAGGAGGTTTTCTATAACTGGACAAAAACTGGAATATGAAAAGAGGAAGTAGGAAGGGGGAAATAGTGTTGTACCTAAGATTAAAATGTGAGCCAAAGATTAAAAAAAAAAAGAGATTCCTACGTTAGGCATGTGGGAAGCTGGGGAAAACACCATTTACTGTCCAGTCTCGGATAGAGGAGTTCTTGGACAGGAGAATGGGAGAAAAGATGGAATAGTGGGAGAAGGGTAAACAGGGCTTTTAACAAGTCTGGCTTAAGTAACGGGATGTTCCTGTAAAATGTATATTATTTGTGTTTGGAAAAGACCCTTTTCCTTTTGTGAACATAGTTGAAAGATTAGTGGTTGGCCAGTACTGTCTGAAATACTGTCACTGATTTGTGACTGCTGATCTATCTCTGGTTAGTTGACAGTTCTGTTGAGATTAGCTGATGGAGTCAATCCATCTCTTAGTTTATTGTCCTCAAATTGCCCTGTATATTGAACTGCATCCCTTAATTCCATAGCTGTTTATGTATTATTTGAAGTTGTGCCTTTGTTTTCCTGCCTTGTAAGTTTCTGCATGATGTCCTGTTGTACTTAAGAGACAAAGCAGGTGCTTAGTTTTCTACTTTCTGTTCATAGCTTCTTTTAGTGACCATCCAGTTTGGTAAAGAAGTCTCTTCTTGAGTTTACACAATACATTGCACACTTTTAAAGATAAGCATGAGAGATCTTTGATGTTTGTTTTTGTTTTAATGCGTAATTGTTTTTTGCTTTCATTTATGAGTCATTGCGTCAGAGTCTCATGTGATCTTGCTTGCTGCAGTGAATTGAGATAGATTTTTTTATGATTTTTTTATTTTAAAGCAAATCAACTTCTGTTTATTTCAGTGCTCCAATATGAAAATGAACACTAGTTCCATTCATGACCTAAGAGACTCCCTTTATAACACCCGAATAAGCCTTCAGAGTATTGGTTTCACTTTTAATGTATTTCTGTAACTGTATTTATCACTTTTATCAAAACTCTGATGTGCAGAACTTGAACTTTTGAATATATTAAAGACTGTAATTCAGACAAGGTTCATTAAGCTGTTCAACATCTGGACATCTTTGAGTGCTTATATTTTAGACTGAAAAACGAAGCAAAAATAACCTTACTTGATTTCTAAAATTATCATTCATAAAGTGTTGGTGATTCTAGGTGCTAAATGTAAGGAAATTGAGTTTAGCTTCTTTCTGTTCAACTGTTCTGGAGTGTTTTGAATCAGAATGTGAAAGTGAAATAGTAACTTTTAGCTTAAGACATAATAGATTCAGTTATACTTTCATTTTGTTTTTGTTTTATAAAATCCGACTCTAGTTTGTAAGGGAAGTAGAGGCGTCTAAGGAATTAGTGATAATTTAGGATGTTATTACTCTTAACATCTTGAGTCTTTTTCTCAGTGATAGGTTTGTATTTTAGCTCAGTTTATTTGCTGTTGGGCTTTTGATTTATGTTGCTCTTTCTGCCTCTGTCTCTGCTTACTTGCTCTTTTTTAAGTACAGGGTGGCCACCAAATCTGGAAACAACAATAAAAAACCATACACGATAAATGGTTTATTGATGTTATAGAATATGTTAACATAATACCTATGTTCAGACTTTATGACCATCCTATAGAGTGGAATTCATGTAAGTAGGTCTAAGTCTGACCATCCTATAGAGTGGAATTCATATAAGTAGGTCTTCTGTTTTTGTTTGGAAATATATTAATTACATGGCTATTATGGAGTCAGGTATAAGGTATTGAATATAAAGGAGTAGAGATGCATAGTTAATGATAGAGAGCTGGCTAGAATAACATTGATCCTGGGATTTAAGGGGACTGAAAACTATCTAACAAGGTAAAAATAAGTGTGATGGTTAGTTGGTTTGTAATATTTGGCTAACAAAGTTTGGGAGATGCTGGATAAGGAGTAGCTTCAGGACTATATTTGAGAGATGGTCTCGCGAAGAGTCAGACACGACTGAGTGACTTGACTTTCACTTTTCACTTTCATGCATTGGAGAAGGAAATGGCACCCCACTCCAGTGTTCTTGCCTGGAGAATCCCAGGGACGGCGGAGCCTGGTGGGCTGCCGTCTATGGGGTCGCACAGAGTCAGACACGACTGAAGCAACTTAGCAGCAGCAGAGGTGCTGACCAAACAATGATGCAGTTAAGAGTGTTTTTAAGCCTTAACCCTGTTATTTGAGAGTAATGCCTTTGGTAATGGTAAAATTCTTACGTCACTTGAGAATGAAAACTGGTCTACATCCACAGAGCTAGATGAGAATGACTTTCACAAATGTGTGTGAAGCATCTTTTCCAAAGATTTAGATGCATATTTCTGAATTTTTGCTACTCTTTGCTTTTAGGTAATGCTGTCCGATGCTTGACACTGTTAACTTGTGTATGTTTGTAGGTGTATATTAAGTGTAAGAAACCTTTGTACTAATAGGGATTTATGTTTCTTGGAAACATTTCCAAAGGAAGGAAGGTGATAGGAAGCATAGACTCTATAAAGTCAGAATGCTTATATCCAAGTCCTTCTTCCATCATGCTATAGATCGGATAACTTAAAACAATTACTTAATGTTTCTAAGCCTCAGTTTTCTCTTTTGTACAGTGAGGCTATTTCATAAAATTGTTGAGTTGGACTATTCCATGTGAAGTCGTTACCATAGAGCCTTGGAATGTTATAATTTGAGTGCGTTCTCTTATTGCTATAACTGCTGTGACTACAGCTTCTAAATGATATTGGTAAATCAGAAGGCGGAAGGCCCTGTTTGAGATTCCCACTGAACCTTTGAATGATTCTGTGATTTCGTGAGTTATATATTCTTTCTTGGATTTAGTGGCCTTAATCTGTAATGTAATGTTTTTGAGTTAAGACAGAGAGCTGGACCATATGATGTCTTGAGGTCCTTTTGATTCTTAAATTTAGAGCTCAGTTTTAAGATTATCATTTTCTTCCAAAGTATGAGCTACATAAGGATAACAACTATGTTTTGTGTGGAGATTTATCCATTTATCTCTATTATGTAAACATTTGTTGAATACATTTTCCCATAAAAAAACAATATCTTTTAGGGGGAGGAGGATAGAGAGTAAGAAGAGGGAAGGAAGGTTTGTATTCCTTCTCAAGAACTTGATGCTTATTGTGTTAAAGGTATGAACACAGATTCCTGCTGTTCAGTTTTTATTTAGTACATAGTGTCTGCTAGCGTTAGATACTTTGGGGGACAAAGATTATCAGTCTGCCATGTGTGGGATGAGGAAGGGAGTAATCGTGTATATGAATTGTCATACATGGTAAAAAGTAAAGATGCTATAAAGGAACTATAAGTGTATTTTATTGGAAGGATTGATGCTGAAGCTGAAACTCCAATACTTTGGCCACCTGATGCGAAGAAGTGACTCACTGGAAAAGACCCTGATGCTGGGAAAGATTGAAGGTGGGAGGAGAAGGGGATGACAGAGGATGAGATGGTTGGATGGCATCACCGACTCAATGGATGTGAGTTTGAGTAAACTCCAGGAGTTGGTGATGGACAGGGAGGCCTGGTGTGCTGCAGTCCATGGGGTCGCAAAGAGTCGGACACGACTGAGCGACTGAACTGAACTGAAGCATACTTTATATATTAAGAATCCTTATAAAATGTACAAAAAATCAAACGGCAGTATAATTAGATTGTCTTACCTTGTAATTTGCTTTGTTCTCACTTTTAGAAATCAGATGCTTAAAAGGAAAAGCATCAGGGTTGTGAACTTCAGGAAAGTTTACGACCTTAAGAACTTTTACTTAAACTTAAGACTAATATTTGTGGAGGATATCGATGAAAAAATAAATATATAATCCCATCGCATTTTGGCCTTTGTATTATGAAAATTTTTAATCCTATGGAATATTGTTAACAGTACACTGAGTTCCCATGTGAAAGTGAAAGTTGTTCAGTCGTGTCCGACTCTTTTCAACCCCATGGGACTGTAACCTGCCAGGCTCCTCTGTCCATGGAATTCTCCGGGCAAGAATACTGGAGTGGGTAGCCATTCCCTTTTCCAGGGGATCTTCCCAACCCAGGGATCAAACCCGGGTCTCCCGCACTGCAGGTGGTTTCTTTACTGTCTGAGCCACCAGAGAAGCCCCCATATACCACCACCTAAATTCAGTGGTATTTTATATTTTTGCCATATTTGCTTCATCCATAATCTTGTTGAACCATTTGAAAATATATTAGAAACATCATGTCATTTCACCCCTAAATACTTAAGTATGAATCTCCAAAAAATGACATTTCCTTTATACTTAAAATACTTATATCATGCATAGTATAGTTATCTAATTCCTAGAAGTCACGTAATCCTCAATCATAATGTCTTCTATAGGTTTTTTCCTTTCCATACCAAGGTTTAGTGAAGGATCTTGCATTACATTGCATTTGCTGTTGTATCTCAATTCTCTTTTAAATTTAAGCACTAGTTTAAAAAAATGAGTTTCTGAAGAGACCAATTATTTTGTAAAATGTCCTGCATTCAGAATTTCTCTGATTAACTTCACTGAAGACTGTTAAATTCAGGTGAAACATTTGGCCATGATACTTCCTTCATAGGTGACGCTGCTTCGTGTTACATCACATCAGGAGGTATTACAGAATGACTGGTTGCACTATTTGTGGTGCTGTTTCATGGCTGGGTTAAGGTGGTGATTGTTCAATGTCTCCCTGGACAAGAAACATTTTCTCTTTTGAGATTACTGGGTAATTCATGGCATATTTTGTTACTACGGAAATCTTTCTCCTTCAGACTTTGACTTAATGGGTTTATTGATATCTTTTTAAAAGATAGATCTGGACAGGAGTTATCAAACCATAGCTTACTGGCCACATTTGGTCTGCTGCCTGATTCCATAAATAAAGTTTTATTGGAACACAGCCATGCTCATTTGTTTACATACTGTTTCACTGCTTTCCCACTACAGAGGCAGAGTTAAGTAGCGGTGACACAAACCATATGGCCCTGCGGAGCTCCAGATATGTACTGTTTGTGCTTTATAGAATAAGTTTGCTGACCCCCCCCCCCCCCCCACCGGTTTGTATTCTCCTTTTTCTCATCATATTTTTAGTAGTGGTATAAAACTGGTGTTTATATGTTGCCTCTCCTGTGTCCTGATGTATTATTCAAGGTATAATTGCTTTTCACATGGTTGAAATTGTGAAGTTTTGCTTATGTCCCCCCAAAGCATAAAATATATCTGGTTATAGTCCTATACATAGTGTATAAAATCACACGTTAAAAAACGAATATTTCAGACATAAAAAGAATAAAGAACCCCAAAGTAACCCACTGTGCAGCTTTAGTTTAGGATGTAGAACATTACTGATACAGTTGAAGCCCTTCTGTAGTCTTCCTGGATACCATCCTTTCTTTCCCACTGTCTTGAATGTTGTGCCTTCTGTTGCATATACAATCTCCATGTATATATATGTATCTGTGTGTAACATATAGAACTGTCTTAAGAGATTTTGTAGTTTCTGTACATAATTATATATGGAATGTATTTTTATACAATTAACCTTTTTTAACTTAACATTTCTGCAGAGTTCTTCCTTGTTGATCTATTCCTCTTTTTAAATAGTGTTGCATTGTATCCCATTGTGTAATTTTGTTTCTTTTTTAAAAAAATATATTTATTTTAATTGGAGCCTAATTACTTTACGATATTATATTGGTTTTGCCATACATCAACATGAATCCGCCACGGGTATACACGTGTTCCCCAGCCTGAACCCCCCTCCCACCTCCCTCTGCATACCATCCCTTTGGGTCATCCCAGTGCACCAGCCCCAAGCATCCTATATCATGCATCAAACCTGGACTGGCGATTCATTTCTTATATGATATTTTACATGTTTCAATGCCATTCTCCCAAATCATCCCACCCTCTCCCTCTCCCACAGAGTTCAAAAGACTGTTCTATACATCTGTGTGTCTTTTGCTGTCTCACATACAGGGTTATCATTACCATCTCTCTAAATTCCATATATATACATTAGTATACTGTATTGGTGTTTTTCTTTTTGGCTTACTTCACTCTGTATAACGGAAAAGGCATTGGCAACCCACTCCAGCACTCTTGCCTGGAAAATCCCATGGACAGAGGAGCCTGGTAGGCTGCAGTCCATGGGGTCGCTAAGAGTCAGATACGACTGAGCGTCTTCACTTTCAATTTTCACTTTCATGCATTGGAGAAGGAAATGTCAACCCACTCCAGTGTTCTTGCCTGGAGAATCCCAGGGATGGGGGAGCCTGGTGGGCTGACGTCTGTGGGGTCGCACAGAGTCAGACACAACTGAAGCGACTTAGCTGCAGCAGCAGCACTTTGTATAAAAGGTTCTAGTTTCATCTACCTCATTAGAACTGATTCAAATGTATTTCTTTTTAATGGCTGAGTAATACTCCATTGTGTATATGTACCATAGCTTTCTTATCCATTCATCTTCTGATGGACATCTAGGTTGTTTCCATGTCCTGGCTATTATAAACAGTGCTGTGATGAACATTGGGGTACATGTGTCTCTTTAAATTCTAGTTTCCTCAGTGTGTATACCATAAGGCAGCTGCCTTAAGCCCTGCTGCTGCTGCTGCTGCTAAGGGTCATAAGGCAGCTCTATTTCCACTTTTTTAAGGAATCTCCACACTGTTCTCCATAGTGGCTGTACTAGTTTGCATTCCCACCAACAGTGTAAGAGGGTTCCCTTTTCTCCACACCCTCCCCAGCATTTATTGCTTGTAGACTTTTGGATAGCAGCCATTGTGACTGGCGTGAAATGGTACCTCATTGTGGTTTTAATTTTCATTTCTCTGATAATGAGTGATGTTGAGCATCTTTTCATGTTTTTGTTAGCCATCTGTATGTCTTCTTTGGAGAAATGTCTGTTTAGTTCTTTGGCCCATTTTTTGATTGGGTCGTTTATTTTTCTGGAATTGAGCTGCAGGATTTGCTTGTATATTTTTGAGATTAGTTGTTTGTCAGTTGCTTCATTTGCTATTATTTTCTCCCATTCTGAAGGCTGTCTTTTCACCTTGCTAATAGTTTCCTTTGATGTGCAGAAGCTTTTAAGGTTAATTAGGTCCCATTTGTTTATTTTTGCTTTTATTTCCAATATTCTGGGAGGTGGGTCATAGAGGATCCTGCCTGTTGTGTGATTATAACACATTTGTCTAATGTCTTCCGATGAACATTTGGGATTACTTTGCATATATATACAATTGTGCTGAAACATAAATTACATCTTTTTATATATGTGTGTTAAAGTTTCTCTAGAACACAAAGTTAGGAGTATAATTGCTAAATTGTAGGTTATTCTTATCTTATAACCTACCTAGATAATTCCAAAATTCTCTCCAAAGTGACTGTACCAATTTATACTCTGGCCAGTGGTATATAAAACTATTGTTTCTGTTACTCAGAGAAGATGATGGCACCCCACTCCAGTACTCTTGCTTGGAAAATCCCATGGATGGAGAAGCCTGGTAGGCTGCAGTCCATGGGGTCGCTAAGAGTTGGACACGACTGAGTGACTTCACTTTCACTTTTCACTTTCCTGGATTGGAGAAGGAAATGGCAACCCACTCCAGTGTTCTTGCCTGGAGAATCCCAGGGACGGGGGAGCCTGATGGGCTGCCATCTATGGGGTTGCACAGAGTCGGACACGACTGAAGTGACTTAGCAGCAGCAGCAGCAGGGCTTCCTTGGTGGCTCAGCTGGTGAAGAATATGCCTGTAACGCAGGAGACCTGGGTTCGATCCCTGGGTTGGGAAGATCCCCTGGAGAAGGGAAACGCTACCCACTCCAGTATTCTGGCCTGGAGAATTCCATGGACTGTAATGGGGTCACAAAGAGTTGGACATGACTGAGCGATTTTCACTTCACTTTGTGTCAATATCATGCTGTCTTATGTAAATATAATATTGGTCATACATGTAACTTAAAATTTTCTAGTCATTACATTAACAAAAAAGGTGAAGTCAATTTTAGTAATGTATTTTATTTAATCATTATATAAAAAATACCATTTCAGTATATAAACAATAAAATTAATGAGATTTTTGCATTCTCTTTTCTATTAAATCATCAAAATGTGGCATGTATTTTATATTTAACAGCAAGTCTCAATTTGGGTTAGCCATACTTCAGATTCTTACTAGTCATCAGTGGTTAGTAGCTGTTAGCACAGCTCTGTATCGTTGTCTCCATTCAGTACTAAGAATCCCTCCCCGCCCCCCCCCCATATTTCATTGTAACTTTAATTTTGTATTTTGTGTTATTTGTGAGGGTGAACATTCTCATGTTTATTGGCCATTTAAATTACCCCTTTTGTGTATTTACTGTTTTCCTTTGCCCTATTTTCTATTTTCCTCATTTTTTTCTTAATGACAAAATTTTATAGGTGTAAATATGGGCATACTTTGCCACTAGAATGCTGGTTTGTCAATTGTGTTTTAAGAGTTTTTACAGATTAATAGATAAGTGTCTCTATAAATGACACATTAAACATTTTAACCTAAAGCTGGTTTTAAAATGACTCCAAAAATATTTGGATTGAAGTGAAGTATTTGAACTCTTATCAAGTGGTGCTAGTGTTAAAGAACCCACCTGCCAATGTGGGAGATATAAAAGATGCAAGTTTGATCCCTGGGTTGGGAAGATCCTTTGGAGGAGGGCATAGCTACCCACTCCAGTGTTCTTGCCTGGAGAATCCCAGGGACAGGAGTCTGACCGGCTACATACAGTCCATGGGGTCGCCAAGAGTCGGACATGACTGAGCGACTAACACCTTATATGGAACACCAAAAGTAAATTTGCTGAAAATCCAAAACTGCTTTTACTTAATAAATGCTCCAGTAGATGACAGGGTTAGTCAGTCTTTTGATATAATATTTTTTTTGAATGTTAGAATTGCTACCTTGGAATCTTTTCTTACAGGAGTATCTTTTAATGCATTTTTTACTCAACCCCTGTTAGTTGCCAGGGTCACAAGTTAGGATGTGAGAAGAGGTAAGAAAGGCAAAAATGGTAAAAGGAATATGGATGATTGTATAACAATGGTGAGATGGTGGGATAAGGGTTGGAGAAGGCATCAAGGAAGTATTATTTCATAGTTACCCCGAATGATCTGGTTATCTTAAAGAAGGTAGGGCAAATTGACCTTGAGGTAGGAGTAAGCATGATGTACTTGGTCTGTGTAAGTCCTCAGCAGGCAGATTAGAGAAGGTTCCAGACTGGATATTTCATACTTAATTTTAGTCGGGGAGTGGGAAGCAGATATATTTTCGGGGGACAGTTAAGGTATGTTTTAAGGAAATCAACTTGGTAGTAATATGGAAAGTGGATGGAAGGAAGGGGAAATTGAAGTCAGGGAGACCAATCAGGAAGCTGTGAGATAATCCAGAGAACAGGTTATATTAAAGGCTTAAGATTGATTGGAGGGTAAGTGATACACTTAAATGGTAAATGTGGTGGGATGTGGTGTTGAAGTAGTTGGATTTATATAAATGGTTTATAGTTTCTGAAAGTGAAGTGAAAGTGAAGTTGCTCAGTTGTGTCCGACTCTTAGCGACCCCATGGACTGCAGCCCACCAGGCTCCTCTGTCATGGGATTTTCCAGGCGAGAGCACTGGAGTAGGTGCCATTGCCATTATAGTTTCTAGCCCCAGTTAATAAAAGGATTACAAATAGATTAACAGGTAGTTAGTACAGATAGTAGTTTGGGATTTGAGGGTGTTTTGGTGGCAGAGATGAAGATTTTGGTTATGTTTGAAGAAATATGTACAAACATATTTTAATGATTAAAATCTGCACTAAAATGCGCCTGAGAAGTCAACCTACGGGTGATAGCTGAAGCAGTGAGATTGGATCAGAGGACAGATACTGTGTTTTGGGTTGAAGGCTACTTAATGTTTTGGGGGGCCCAATTCCCTCTTGAATTTAGGAAGCTGAAGGAAAAAGAATGAACATGAATCGTTGTGTTTTGAATTTGAGTGTTTTCAGAGTCAGCAGAAGTGTCAAGAGTTTCAGGAAGGGAGGCATTTTCGGTAGCGTGACGTGTCACAAAGTAGCTTATCTTGCGAAGCCTCCTTTTTAGGACCAGTCGTTGTTCAGTCGCCCAGTCGTGTCCAACTCTTTGTGATCCCATGAACTTCTGTATGCCAGGCCTCCCTGTCCCTCCTCATCTCCTAAAGTTTGTCCAGGTTCACATCCATTGCGTCAGTGATGCCATCTAACCATCTCAACTTCTGATGCCCTCTTCTCCCTCTGCCTTCAATCTTTCCCAGCATCAGGGACATTTCCAGTTTGTCAGCTATTCATATCAGATGACCAAAATACTGGAGTTTCAGCTTCAGCATAAGTCCTTCCTATGAGTATTCAGGGTTGATTTCCCTTAAGATTGACTGGTTTGATTTCCTTGCTGTCCAAGGGACTCCCAGGAGTCTTCTCCAGCACCACAGTTTGAAGGCATCAATTCTTCAGCACTCTCCCTTCTTTACAGTCCAGCGCTCTCAACCTTACATGACCACTGGGAAGACCATAGCCTTGACTTACACAGACCTTTGTCGGCAGAGTAGTGTCTCTGCTTTTCAACACACTGTCTAGGTTTGTCATAGCTTTCCTGCCAAGCAAACGTCCTCTGAGTTCATGGTTGCGGTCACCATCCACAGAGATTTTAGAGCCCAAGAATAGGAAATCTGTCACTACTTCTATCTTTTCCCCCTCTGTTTGCCGTGAAGTAATGGGGCCGAATGCCATGATCTTACTTTTTTTTTTTTTTTTTTAGTAGTTAGTATTAAGCCAGCTCTTTCAGTCTCCTCCTTCACCTTCATCAAGAGGCTCTTTAGTTCCTCTTGGTTTTCTGCCTTTAGAGTGGTATCCACATATCTGAGGTTGTTGATGTTTCTCCAGCCTGTCTTGATTCCAGCTTGTAACTCATCCAGCCTGGCATTTCTCATTATGCACTCAGCATATAGATTAAACAGACAGAGTGACAGCAGACAGCTCTGTCGTACTCCTTTCTCAATCTGGAATCTCTATACAGGGTTCTTAGGAGACAGGCAAGATGGTTTGGTATTCCCATCTCTTTAAGAGCTTTCCAGTTTATTAGGACCAGACTGTTGTATGTATGAACTAGTAAGTCTTTTAAGCAGGAGCTGATTCTACCAAGCAAAAACATCAGTGTTTGAGTTGTTTTTGCCAGGAATATTATGTGAAACATTCTAGATAAGTTATTCATAATCTAACCATGCTCCAGGGTAAAGTAAATTCACTTTGGTGGATATTAGGACTATGACTGTACTTCTATTTCACCTCAATAACTTCTCATAAATAGATCACTAAAAGGATTATATAATCAAACCTACAAATGAAAATTTCTCCAAAAACTTCTTGAAACCTTTGCTGTCTGCTTTTTTTTCTTCTTCTACTTTTATAGCCTGAAATCATTTATTTAGGATAGAGGAGAAGACAGAGAACAACTGGAAGTTAAATCACATAGCCCTGAACTTACTTTATTGTCATTGCTAATTGAAAGACCTTTGGAATTAGGAAGAGCAGTTACGTTATTCCTGAGCTGCTTTGCTAAAGTTAGGAAAAGTCATTTCTGTCAGTATGTTTGAAGTCAGTCATGGAGTAAAAAGAACAAGTATAAAATCGTGACAAAGTCCAAGCTACCTTTAGCCCTTGTTTCATTATTCAGGTAGTCAAATACAGGTAGGACATGAGCTATGTCTGATTTTAGCAACATGAGCTGAAAATTATAGTCTTAGGGTCCAAAGGGAAAATGCTTTTACCTTATAATATCAAGCTTTTAATGGACATATGCAGGTACCTGATAGTGTGTTCTTTATACTGGCCTAAACTACTTTCTTTGGGCTTTGCCTCAGCCTTTTTTCAAGTCTGTTAGGGCTGAAAATTTTCAAAAGCCAAGGAAGCAATAAAAAGAAACAAACTAATGATAACCACAACATGGATGGATCTCTGAAACATGCTAAGTGGAAGAGGCCAGATGCAAAGGAGTATGTACTATGATTTTGTGTACATGAAATTTTAGAAAAGGCAAAAGTACGCTGACAGCAGATGAGTGTTTGCCTAAGTCTAGAGGTGATGGGGAGATTATTCTCAAAGGGGCACAGAGGAACTTTTTGGTGAGTTAAAAATGTTCTGTATCTTTATTGTGTGTAGTGGTGGTTACTCAAGTGTATACGTTTGTCGCAGGTCATCAAACTGGATACGTAAAATGGGTACATTTTATTATACCTAAAACAGCAGCAGCCAGAGGTCTTCAGCATCAGGGATAAGTTGACCAACAGAATGGAACTTTATGGATTGGACTTTAATCCCAGATTTTCATAGTGAAGTGACCTTGACCTGCTTTTTGACAGTAAAGCTAACACTGATGTTACCTCTTCATGTGTGCTGACAGGGAGTTACTCATATGAGAAGGTAATTCAGATAAATGCAGTGGTTGTTACTACATCAGAAATATAAGTAAATATGTGTGTATACATATCAACTGAAATGTTCTGATAATATCTAGTTTATTAAAAATTTTTTTTCTGGTTTACTGGTTTCAGAAGTCATTGAAAGGATTTCAGAAATGAAAAAAGCATTTAAAGAATATTTAAATAGTATAGTTCAGCCTAGTTGGAAAAACTTGAGACTTCAGTATATTAGGGCAATCATTCTCTTATATCAGATAGTTTCTCATGTCAATTTATAGATTATTAATCTGGATATAAACTATACTTTTTTTATTTGAATATATCTGATTTTATTTATGTGCTAGATTGCTTATGGTAGACTAAAGTATGATTTGTGGATTGTGATGGTAATAATAGCTAATACTTTTAAAGCACTTACTTTATACCAGGGACTGACCATGCAGTTAACCTGCACTACCTCATTCAGTTACTGCAGCTGCTCTGTGGTACAGGTGCTTTTATTACTCATCATCTGTTAGATGAATACATCACGGCTCTGAGGAAATTAAATAATTAGGTCAGGGTGGCACAGAAAGTGGTTGAGCTGGCATTTGGATTTGTTTACTTTGTGTTAATGCCCATACTGTTTGTTTTTTTTTTTTTAATGTAAACTCTTGAGAGGGAGAGTGATGATTTAACAGAGAGGGCATAACTGCAGATGCTCTGACCTATAATTGTACCTTTGATAACAAAGAATCTGGCATTTCTAGCTTTGGGGAACCCGTCATGGCAGGCAGTACTTCATGAATCTGGTCATGATGGCCATTGGGAATGAGGTTTCTGTCATTCCTAAGGACTTTGATGAAACAGTTTGGCTATTTGCCTTCAGGAAACCTTTTCACATATTACTTTTCCTCATCCTCACATGCTTATGTCATTGTCTTAAATCAGGTTCTCCTGGAAGGCCTCATGGGAACAATATTTTGTGAGTTCCTGTGTGTTCATGCAGGTTTGTCTATACTCTTCTGTACTTGAAAATTAGTTTTGCTGTATATAAAATCCATGAGAAACATTTTCTTTCTTTGCATATCTGAAAATATCACTGTTTTCTGGCATAGAACATTGCTATCAAAGTTTGATGACAATCTGACATAGCCGGACTGTATATTCTTCACAGTTCAGATGCATGTGTGGTCTAATTTTTAGAGGACACTATACATATTCAGAAAATGAAGATCATGGCATCCGGTCCCATCACTTCATAGGATATAGATGGGGAAACAGTGGAAACAGGGTCAGACTTTATTTTTCTGGGCTCCAAAATCACTGCAGACGGTGACTGCAGCCATGAAATTAAAAGACTCTTACTCTTTGGAAGGAAAGTTATGACCAACCTAGATAGCATATTCAAAAGCAGAGACATTACTTTGCCAACAAAGGTCCGTCTAGTCAAGGTTATGGTTTTTCCAGTGGTCATGTATGGATGCGAGAGTTGGACTGTGAAGAAAGCTGAGCACCAAAGAATTGATGCTTTTGAACTGTGGTATTGGAGAAGACTCTTGAGAGTCCCTTGGACTGCAAGGAGATCCAACCAGTCCATTCTAAAGGAGATCAGCCCTGGGTGTTCTTTGGAAGGAATGATGCTGAAGCTGAAGCTCCAGTACTTTGGCCACCTCATGCGAAGAGTTGACTCATTGGAAAAGACTCTGATGCTGGGAGGGATTGGGGGCAGGAGGAAAAGGGGACGACACACCATGAGATAGCTGGATGGCATCACCGACTCGATGGACGTGAGTCTGAGTGAACTCCGGGAGTTGGTGATGGACAGGGAGGCCTGGCGTGCTGCGATTCATGGGGTCACAAAGAGTCGGACACGACTGAGTGAACTGAACTTATACATATCCAGAGGATTGGGAAAATCCCCTGGAGGAGGGCATGGCAACCCACTCCAGTATTCTTGCCTGAGTATTCTTGCTCCTTATTGACAGAGGAGCCTGGCAGGCTATAGTCTGTAGGGTCACGTAGAGTTGGACATGACTGAAGCGACTTAGCACAGCAGCACATATGTATCCAAACAGTGATGGGTTTTTGTTGTCTCATTAAATTGGCAGCTAAAGTGAAATGCCACTGTCAACAAAGCGTTTGCATTTTTTTACCTACTTTTTCTTTATTGAAGGACTGTGGAAAGGACTAAGAACTGGTTCTGTTGCCCTAAATTTGACATCTCTCTGCTTTTGAGTTTGAACAAGAAAATATGTTATTCTTATATATGATGAACTTCACTTATCATATATTAATTTCACAAAATCTGACTTACTGAATTATTTTCATAATCTAATATAAAGCTGTAGTTTCCAAATTTGGGGGAATTCTTAAAACTGCCCAGCATGGTCTCATAATGACATCTCTTTATTACTGGAGCTGTGTGTGGTCAAGGCTAGTTGGTCCTTAGTCATGTGTGACTCTTTGTGATCCCATAATGGACTGTAGCCCGCCAGGCTTCTCTGTCCATGGGATTTCCCAAGAATAGTGGAGTGGGTTGCCATTTCTTACTCTGAGGGATCTTCCCGACCCACGGATTGAACCCATGTCTCCTTCATTGGCAGGTGGATTCTTTACCACTGAGCCACCTGGGAAGCCCCAATGCCTAGTTACCCAGCTGTTATTTTAAAAACTGTTAAAAGTATCAATTTAACAGCTACTCAGACCCTTTTGAACTTTCCATATCATTTTTTATAAGAATCTTAAATGCCATCTATATAACAATTCACCAAAGTTCATTTGGAAGCAGGGACAACTTTGAATTTAGTTATAAAAGTATTAAAAATTGGAAGGAAGGATAAGGAATAAGAAACAAATGTTGTCTTTAGTGAATGAGAAAAACGTTCTTCCTTTGCTTCTTATTCAGACACTAGTATTTAGGATTTGATGCTGATATTTCTGAAAGATAATGCCTTTTAAGGCTCTGGATTGGTATTAGTACTGTTTGACTCTTCATGCCTCATTTCAAGCATGAGGGATTTTATTACTACTGTCATTAACTTTAGTGAGGTATTCTAGTAAAAAGTAGTCATTGTGTCTGACAGTAGGTTGGTAGTGAAGAATATTTGGCTACATCTTAGAAACATTTCTTGATAACCCATAGAGAATACTGAATATAGAAAGAGACACTGTTCAATGTATTTCATGTGCTTGATAACTTCTGTTACACTCAGAGGGTAGGTATTATCCCCTGCATTTTATAGAAACTGAGGCAGAGTTAAGGTTAAGTTGGTGATGGACAGGGAGGCCTGGTGTGCTGCGATTCATGGGGTCTCAAGAATTGGACACGACTGAGCGACTGAACTGAACTGAACTTGACCAAGATTACCTGTTTTGTAGGAAATAAGTGGAAATCCAGACAGCTTGGCTCTAGGTCCTTGCTTTTAACTGCAAGTAAATAGAACCATGAATTATATTGAGGAAGAATACATTATATTAAGAGGTAATAGCTGAAAATTTCCCAGACTTGATGAAACTGGATTATTTCAGAAAGGTTATCAGTTCTCAATCTCAAAGTAGTATTTAATTTAAATAAAGTTTAGAGTGCTTAGTCAGTGATCTAGGTCTATAGTGTACAGCATAAAGTTAATCAACTTGTATGCTGTTTCTGCTGCTTTTTGTCCTATTGAATTACAGATTTTTAGTCTTGTGGCTGGTGCTGCTGCTAAGTCATGTCAGTCTTGTCCAACTCTGCGCAACCCCACAGACGGCAGCCCAACAGGCTCCTCTGTCCACGGGATTCTCCAGGCAAGAATACTGGAGTGGCTAATTTAAACATAACTTTGGTTAGTCAGTTCAGTCGCTTAGTTGTGACTCTTTGAGACTCCATGGACTATAGCATGCCAGGCTTCCCTGTCCATCCCCATCCATCTGTCCATCCCCATCCATCCATCCCCTGTCCATCTCCTGGAGCTTGCTCAAACTTGGGACTGTCGAGTCGGTGATGCCATCCAACTGTGTCCTCCTCTTGTTGTCCTCTTCTCCTCCCACCTTCAGTCTTTCCCAGCATCAGGGTCTTTTCCAGTGAATCAGTTTTTCGCATCAGGTGGCCAAAGTATTGGAGCTTCAGCATCAGTCCTCTCAGTGAATAATCAAGACTGATTTCCTTTAGAATTGACTGGATGATCTCCTTGCAGTCCAAGAGTCTTCTCCAACACCACAGTTCAAAAACATCAGCTTTCTTTATAGTCCAACTCACATCCATACATGACTACTGGAAAAACCATAGCTTTGACTAGATGGACCTTTGTTGGCAAAGTAATGTCTCTGCTTTTTAATATGCTGTCTAGGTTGGTCATAGCTTTTCTTCCAAGGAGCAAGTGTCTTAATTTCATGGCTTCAGTCACCACCTGCAGTGATATTGGAGCCCATAAAAATAAAGTCACTGTTTACATTGTTGCCCCACCTATTTGCCATGAAGTGATGAGACCAGATGCCATGACTTAATTTTCTGAATGTTGACCTTTAAGCTAACTTTTTTACTCTCCTCTTTCACTTTCATCAAGAGGCTCTTTAGTTCTTCATCACCTTCTGCCATAAAGGTGGTGTCATTTGCGTATCTGAGGTTATTGATGTTTCTCCCAGCAATCTTGATTCCAGCTTGTGCTTCGTCCAGCCCGGCATTTCGCATGATGTATTCTGCATATAAGTTAAATAAAGAGGGTGACAATATACAGCCTTGATGTACTCCTTTCCCGATTTGGAAGCAGTCTATTGTTCCATGTCTGGTTCTAACTTGCTTCTTGACTTGCATACAGGTATCTCAGAAGGCAAATAAGGTGGTCTGGTATTCCCATCTCTTTTTAAGAATTTTCCACAGTTTGTTGTGATCCACACAGGCAAAGGCTTTGTTGTAGTCAATAAAGCAGAAGTAGGTGTTTTTCTGGAACTCTTTTGCTTTTTCAATGACTCAATGGATGTTGGCAATTTGATCTTTGGTTCTTCTGCCTTTCCTGAATCCAGCTTGAACATCTGGAAGTTCACGGTTCACGTACTGTTGAAACCTGGATTGGAGAATTTTGAGCATTACTTTGCTAGCTTGTGAGATGAGTACAATTGTGCGGTAGTTTGAACATTCTTTGGCATTGCCTTTCTTTGGGACTGGAATGAAAACTTACCTTTTCCAGTTCTGTTGCCACTGCTGAGTTTTCCAAATTTGCTGGCATATGGAGAGCAGCACTTTTAACACTATCATCTTTTAAGATTTGAAGTAGCTCAACTGCAATTCCATCACCTCCACTAGCTTTGTTCGTAGTGATGCTTCCTAAGGCCCACTTGATTTCGCACTCCAGGATGTCTGGCTCTAGGTGAGTGATCACACCATCGTGGTTATCTGGGTCGTGAAGATCTTTTTTGTATAGTTCTTCTGTGTATTCTTGCCACCTCTTCTTAATTATCTTCTGCTTCTGTTAGGTTCATTTCTGTCCTTTATTGTGCCCATCTTTGCATGAAATGTTCCTTGATATCTCTAATTTTCTTAACTTAAACATAACTTGCCAGTATGCTATTATGAATACTATAATTATAATTACTATTTGTTATAAGCAAGTATGTTTCCATTAGGTTTTTTTTTTTTGCCTTAGATTTCTTCATTTTTAAATGTCATTATTACCTTATAACTGACTTTTTAAATTCAGAGAAATATGTTTCATATTTTATAGTGGAAAGCAGAAAAGGTAAATTTCAGTTTATTTTGGTGATTTATTAAGTGAGTAGTCTATCAGCTCAGTAAGGGTACTTTTATACTTAATAGTTTTAAAAAATCAAAGTAGTAAGTTAAAAAAAAATTATATAGTAGGCTTGTAACAAAGAAAATCCTGCTTTACAGAAACAGCATTTTTGATAGTCTGTGGGTTCTTCTGGTAATTACTTCCATTATCTTTAACTAAAATGTTTATACAACTATTTAGTGATTTGTGTTTTAGTTAGGTAGTATTATTTGATTTTTGCTGTGGAACTTGAATTTTCTGTCATGTAGTTTTGATGATGAAACGTCCCATGCCATCTGGATTCTTGTTTTTATGTAGATGACTGACTTACCCTATTTTTACCCCCAAAAGCTTAAAAAAACAATTAAAAAAAATTTTTTTAAATCGTGGTTAAAAAACAGAAGTTACCATTTTAACCCTTTAAAAATGTACAGTAATGACAAGTATCCTAATTATTTTGAAATAGATCTCTAGAACTTTTTCATCTTGCAAAGGTGAAACTATTCCTATTAAACAACTTCCCTGTATCCCTTCCCCCCATTCCTTGGTAGCCACCATTCTGCTTTCTGTTTCTGTGAATTTGACTGCTTTACATACTTCATATAACTGGAACCATACATTTATGTATTTGTGTCTTTGTGACTGCTTGTTTCGCTTAGCATAATGTTGTCAGGGTACATCCATATTGTAACATATGACAGAATTTCCTTTGTAAAGCTGAATAATTATTCATTGTATGTATATATCACATTTTAAAAAATCCATTCATCTGTCTTTGAATACTTGGGTTGCGCCTTCCTCTGGACTGTTGTGAGTTACACTGCCATGAACACTGAAGGGTGTGCAAATATCTTTTTGAGATTCAGCTTTCAGATCTTTTGGATTATATATACAGAAGTGGGATTGCTGGATCCTTTAGTAGTTCCATGTTTAATTTTCTGAGATCCACCATATTGTTCCCCAAAGCTTTAAAGACATCTTAATTTTTGGCAATGTGAAAGTTCACAAGAATCTGTCTAAACGTTTCTTTCCCCATACTCCACTTATCCCTCAAGCAATACATTCTGAGTATTTGTATCTTCTCTCAGCCTTGAGAGATTGTTTTTCTTTTATTCTTTCTTTGGTAATAATTCTCTTGTTCTGTTTCTGGAATACTTACTTTGTCCTTAGTTGTACTTCCTAGATTGAACCACTATGATGTTCATTTTTTTTGTTTTGCAGTCTGGGAGTTTGCTGTGACTTACTTAAACTCCCAAAAACTCTCCAGTGAGAGTTTTTTGGGGGTGGGAGTGAGAATGGTAGAGTAGTCATATATTTAAATCTATTTCTCATCCTGTATTCCATTTTCGTAGCATCCTGTACTTGCTTTATGGAAGCAAGAGCCAGTATCTTTTTCAGTTTCTAAGGATTCGGAATTCTGATTTTTTAAAAGTTTCCCTTGTTGAAATTCCCTTTACAGTGATGCCTTTGTCCCGTCTCCCACTATTTTTCATGGTCTTTGCATTTGATGCTGCTGGGTTTCCTTATATATCTGATTATTCTAGGGTGTTTTTCCACTCTTAAATATGAGTAGAACATTGATCTTAAGTTTCTTGAGAAAAAAATACTTCTGATTTTTGTTTGAAAGTAAGTCTGATAGAAGCTTTTCTGGATCTGGCCTTCAGTATGAGGAGAGGGTGAGGTTCATGGTTCTCTGTTACTTCTGCTAGCCCCCTCTGTTTTCATTTGTGTGTAGTCTCCCATTTTACTGTGTCCACACACAGTCAGTGTCTGAATTCTGTCTAGGAGTCTCTCATCACTTCCGATTTGTTACTTGCATATTCTAAACTGCCAATCCTTTCATTCTGTTTTGTTAATTACCATACTTGCACCTTCTTAACATCTTCCAAAGATTTTTAATATCTCTACCCGTGGTTGGAGGGGGCTTCACAGATGGGGCGGTGGTAAATACTCCACCTGCCTATTCAAGAGACACAAGAGACGCAGGTTCGATCCCTGCATCGGGAAGATCCCTTGGAGTAGGAAATGGCAACTCACTCCAGTGTTCTGGCCTGGAAAATTCCATAGACAGAGGAGCTTGATGGGCTACAGTCCATGGGATGGCAGAGAGTCAGACACAGCTGAGCACACATACCACCACCACTGCCCTCCATGGATGGCGTACACCTTGCTTCCATCTTCTCCCTTCTAAGTTGTCGTCGTTTATTATGTACTTTAAAAAATTCCTTTACTAACGTTTTGATGGTGTATTGGGAGGGATTAGAGATAATGATTGTGTTTTATGTCCTGAACTAGAAAATCCTTTATTGAGTAAGTTTGTATATCAATATGAGTGATTATTTTTGTTACAACAATATTTTGCTGAAGATTAAGCTACCATGGGGCATTTGTTTGTGCACAGATCATTATTTGATAATAGTATAGAGAAATTTAAAAACAACAGGATTTTGAAAAAATATTGAAACTTTAAGTTGCATGTCTTCTTTCCTATAGCACTGTGAAGCTTTAATCCCATTTCCTTGTTCACATTAAAAAAACCTTTTTTATTTTCTTTTGAAAATAATTTTAAAGAACACTTAAAATTTAGTAGGCTGATAAAGTTAAGTGAGTTGATCTTTTATTTGTAAGTGTTAGACTAGACGTCTGATAAAACAGAAGTGACATTTATTTTGGCTAAACAGTTTCTGTTCTACATATATGTTTACATACCTTTTTCACACTCCATATTGAGCAAAGCAAGTACTCATATTTTGGGGTTGAGTAAATTTTATTGTAACATTTGTCCAGGAAGTGGGTATTGATGACCATTTAATAATAACAGAAATTGTTGCAGAATTATTGTGTTTCAGTGAAACTGTACTGAGATGTGAATTTATTAAATCAAAGTATGCAGCTTTTTGAACAGCATGAAAATTTTCTTGCAGTGTGAAAATTTGATTCTTGACATAATTCATGTGCCCATCATCAAGATTTCATGGACATTAAATTTTGCTCTTTGCTTCAAACTGCTCTCATAAGGAAAATGTTATCAGCTTTGTCTGAATATTATCTCATTCCATCTCCTCTTTCTTAGAAGTTGAGTATTATCAAGTTAGTCTTGATAGTAATTTTAGTTTTTATACTACTTTGGTGTGTTTTTAATACCTTTGCTGTATATTCATGCGTCTAAACTAATCTCTTTATTGGTTTGTAAATTTTATAATTTTACATAAAAAGCATCACGCTGTATGTATTTTATTCCAGCTAGCTTTCTTTTTGAGATTGGTTCATGGTGGTACATGTGGTGTGATCCATACATTTAACTTCTGCAGAATGTTTTTAATACATTGCATCAGTACATGCTTCCCTCTAGGGTGAGTATTCTGTAACCCAGCAATTCCACAGGAAGGTACATGCTCTTTACTTTATCAGATACTGCTCTGAGATTTCTGGTGCTGCCTGGTTCCTGATTCTCTGTGTGACCTGTTTTTTCCCACTGGGGATTTTCAGGTTTTATCTTACAGTGTTTGGGATTTCAGTTACCTTTTTTGTTGTGGTTGTGGTTGTGCTGTCATCAGTTATTAGGCACTTTCAGTCCTGACATTTTATACTTTTTAGTGTTGGGAAACTTTTCTGAATCATTTCTTTGGTAAGTTTCTTCTCTTTGTTTTTCGTGTTCTTTCTAGAATATTTGTTAGTCGGATAGATCCCAACAATTTCTTAGTTTTATTCTGTCTTGTTTTAAGTCTTTGTTGTTGGATTTGACTGGGGATGGGGGTTAGGTGCAGAGACATCCTTTTTAGGTTGTTTTTCCTACTTGATTTTGTGATCTTTTTATTATTATGATTATATACTTTTTGGCTGTACCCCATGGCAAGTTGGATCTTAGTTCCCCAGTCAAGGATCGGACACACACCCCCCTGCATTCCAAGGCAGAATCTTAACCACTGGACTGCTGGGAAAGTCCCTGTGACCTTTTATTGAAAAACATCTGTCCTCATTTCTAGGAGTACTTTCTTTTTCTCTGGGAAAAAAAAAATTTTTTTCTTTTGGTAGCATCTCATTCTTGTTTCATGAATACAATACACTTTATTTCTCTTGGTTTTTTTTTTGTTTGTTTCTCTCTCTTCTCTCTGATTTGTTTATGTTCTTGCTTTGCTTCTGTTTTGCATATTGTATCTTTTCCTTCAGTGTCTGGTTATCTTTGAATGCCTATTGATATTTAATTTTGTAAGTCTTGTGTGAATGGACAGGGACTGTCTTAGATAGACTTAGTAGGATGACATGATTTGGTTGAGTATTCCTTAAGTAGTCTGTAAGGGACTACTGAATTTCCAGTTTTACTGTTGTCTTCCTGAGGTTTGTAACATTTCTGGAAGTTGAGTTGGGAAAGAATGAGGATTTCAGTAATGCTTTTTACCTGACTCAACTGAGTTCAGTCGCTCAGTCGTGTCCCACTCTTTGCGAACTCATGGACTGCAGCACGCCAGGCTTCCCTGTCCATCACCAACTCTGGGAGCCTGCTCAAACTCATGCCCATCGAGTCGGTGATGCCATCCAACCATCTCATCCTCTATTGGCCTCTTCTCCTCTTGCCTTCAGTCTTCCCCAGCATCAGGGTCTTTTCCAGTGAGGTAGTTCTTCGCAGCAGGTGGCCAAAGTATTGGAGCTTCAGCTTCATCATCAGTCCTTCCAATGAATGTTTAGGACTGATTTCCTTTAGGATGGACTGGTTTGATCTCCTTGCAGTCCACGAAACTCAAGTGTTCTCCAACACCACAGTTCAAAAGCATCAAGTCTCAACTGAATTTGTTTCTAAATCCAGAATCTTTGTAGTTCAACCTTTTCAAAGTAAGGGTCCAGTCTTTTCCCAGATGTAGTAGTTTTAGTACATCTGCAAGTTTTTAAATCATCCTAGGTGGGAGGTTGGAGAAGGCAGTGGCACCCCACTCCAGTACTCTTGCCTGGAAAATCCCATGGACGGAGGAGCCTGGTGGGCTGCAGTCCATGGGGTTGCTAGGAGTGGGACACGACTGAGCGACTTCACTCTCACTTTTCACTTTCATGCACTGGAGAAGGAAATGGCAACCCACTCCAGTGTTCTTGCCTGGAGAATCCCAGGGACGGGGGAGCCTGGTGGGCTACCGTCTCTGGGGTCGCAGAGTCAGACACGACTGAAGCAACTTAGCAGCAGCAGGTGGGAGATAGTACATGTGTCCTTCTGAACTGGCCTTCGTAACTTGCTTTTAACCTGCAGCATGTAGCAGTGGTGACACTCAGAAAAGGCCATGGAGCTTCTGCGTGGTTCTCTTGGGACATTCTCTCTGGGGAAAGCCAGGTGCCATGTAAGAAGTCTGACTACCCTGAGATAGTCAAAACTGGAGAGACTACTCACAGGCTCTCCAGGGAACAGTTCAGTTCAGTCGCCCAGTCCTGTCTGACTCTTTGCGACCCCATGAACTGCGGCACGCCAGGCCTCCTTGTCTATCATCAACTCCTGGAGTCTACCCAAACCCATGTCCATCGAGTCCGTGATGCCATCCAACCGTCTCATCCTCTGTCATCCCCTTCTCCTCCTGCCCTCAATCTTTCCCAGCATCACGTTCTTTTCAAATGAGTCAGCTCTTCGCATGAGGTGGCCAAAGTATTTGGGGGAGTTTCAGCTTCAACATCAGTCCCTCCAATGAAAACCCAGGACTGATCTCCTTTAGGATGGACTGGTTGGATCTCCTTGCAGTCCAAGGGACCCTCAAGAGTCTTCTCCAACACCACAGTTCAAAAGCATCAATTCTTCAGTGCAGTCACAGCTGAATTCTAGCTAACTGCTTCCAGCAATTGCTAATTAAATAAAAGAGTTTTCAAGTGACTACTGTAATCCCTTGGTAATAGTTCCAGGACTCCCCACATAAAATCAAATTCCACAATTGCTGAAATCCCTTCAATAAAATGGCAAACTATTTACATACACACATCCTACCGTATACTTTAAATCATCTCTAGATTACTTGTAATACGTGCTGCTGCTGCTGCTAAGTCACTTCAGTTGTGTCCGACTCTCTGCGACCCCAGAGATGGCAGCCCACCAGGCTTCCCCGTCCCTGGGATTCTCCAGGCAAGAACACTGGAGTGGGTTGCCATTTCCTTCTCCAATGCATGAAAGTGAAAAGTGAAAGTGAAGTCGCTAAGTCTTGCCCGACTAGTGACCCCATGGACTGTAGCCCACCAGGCTCCTCCGTCCACGGGATTTTCCAGGCAAAAGTACTGGAGTGGGGTGCCATTGCCTTCTCCGCTTGTAATACCTGCTACAATGTAAATGATATGTAAATAGCTGCCAAAGCAGGGCAAATTCAAGTTTTGCTTTTTGGGACTTTCTGGAATTTTTTTCCCCCAAATACTTTGAATCTGTAGTTGGTTGATTGCACAGATCCAGAATCTGTGGGCATGGAGGGCTGACTGTACCTCCCCAGGCTTTATCTGTGTGCAGTAATATGAGAAGCCCTAAGGGGGAACTGCCCAGTTGAGCCCTTACGATTAATGAGCGAGCCAGTATTGGTTATTGTTAGCTAAAGCTCCCATCTCTTTAAAAATTTTCCACCTTACCTACCTCCTGAGAAATCTGTATGCAGGTCAAGAAGCAACAGTTAGAACTGGACATGGAACAACAGACTGATTTCAAATAGGGAAAGGAGTAGGTGACGGTTGTATATTGTCACCCTGCTTATTTAACTTACATGCAGAGTATATCATGCAAAATGCTGGGCTAGATGAAGGACAAACTGAAATCAAGATTGGTGGGAGAAATGTCGGTAACCACAGGTACGCAGATGACACGACGGTTACGGCAGAAGGCAAGGAAGAACTAAAGAGCCTCTTGATGAAAGTGAAAGAGGAGAGTGAAAAAGTTGGCTTAAAACTCAACATTCAGAAAACGAAGATCATGGCATCTGGTCCCAGCACTTCATGGCAAATAAATGGGGAAACAATGGAAACAGAAACTTTATTTTGGGGAGCTCCAAAATCACTGCAGATAGTGACTGCAGCTGTGAAATTAAAATACGCTTGATCCTTAGAAGTAAAGTTATGACCAATCTAGACAGCTTTTTAAAAAGCAGAGACATTACTTTGCCAACAAAGGTCCATCTAGTCAAAGCCAAGGTTTTTCCAGTAGTGATGTATGGGTGTGAGAGTTGGACTATAAAGCTGAGCACCGAAGAACTGATGCTTTTGAAATGTGGTGTTGGAGAAGACGCTTGAGAGTCCCTTGGGATGCAAGGAGAGCAATCCAGTCTGTCTTAAAGGAAATCAGTCCTGAATAGTCATTGGAAGGACTGATGCTGAAGCTGAAACTGCAATAATTTGGCTGCCTGATGCAAAGAACTGATTCATTGGAAAAGACCCTGATGCTCGGCAAGATTGAAGGCAGGAAGAGAAGGGGACGACAGAGGAAGAGAAGGTTGGATGGCATCACCAACTTGATGGACATGAGTTTGTGGAAGCTCCAGGAGTTGGTGATGGACAGGGAAGCCTGGCGTGCTGCAGTCCCTAGGGTTGCAAAGAGTTGGACACGACTGAGCAGTTGAACTGAATACTGAACTAAAGCTTGTACTTATTCAGGGTCCCATTTAGGATATAACCACATTCTTTTTAATCATATGTCTCCTTAGGCCCTTCTTGGCTATGTGTGTTGCTCAGACTTCTTTGACCATGACGGTTTTGAGGAGTACTAGTCAGGTATTTTGTCGAATGTCTCTGCTGAAATTTGACTAGTTCTTTCTCATGATTAGATTGGAGTAATGGAGTTTGTGGCAGAAGACTACAGAGATCAAGTGCTATTTTCATCATATTGTTTCAGGAAAGCATACAATGAATATGATTATGACTATTGACGTTGACCTTGCTCACCTTAGTAGTATATGTCAGGTTTCTTCACTGTAAAGTTACTCTTTTTACCCGCCTTTCCATGTTGTGCTCTTTGAAAAGGAAGTCCCCATGCTCAGTCTACACTTAGAAGGGTGGAAAGTTTCTACTTATTTGTATAGTCTATCTACATAAAATACTTGGAATTTGCACTGGAGGTTTGTCTATTCTTTCATTTTTTTCAATCACTGATTTTTATCAGTATGGACTTGAGTATTTATACTTTGTTTTATAATCCAATACCACTTTATTTTATTGCTCAGATTATTCCAGCTTTGTCCAGAAAAAAAAAATTTGATCTACCATAGACAAAGAGTGGTGAATTAATTTTGCTCTGTTGTTTCTGGTTCTTTACCTTTGTGTTACTGGTAGGTTTTACTTATGTGCTGTGGTGTTGTGTTATTCCACTTACAAAACAAGAGACTTTTAGGAAAGACAAATACGTCTTTAGGAAAGTAGATGGCAGTTATGATAGTTTTGTGACTATTGATTTCTCATCTCAGGTGATAGGCGTTAGTCTACTCTGTTATTGGAAATCTCCCTTGAAAGAAGCATTTTTGTCTAGATAATTCTTTTAGACTCTGCTCTTTAGATAGATATGGGGAATGGGGTTTAGACAAATCCTCTTTCTGCATCTGTTGATTTTCAGATGTCTCAAAATAATTTTTATGCCACTGGGATGAAATTTGCATCCCTTCACATGTTTGAAAAAACAACAGTTTAGTTAAAGATAAAACACTTCTGTCATGCCTGCTTCCTTGAAATCTGACACAGTGCCACTTCCCTGTGCATTGCGCTTTGGAAGACTGAAACTAGCCTGATATATCTACTCCTCTCCTGCTTCAGGTGCTTTATTTAGAAGGGTGTGGGAGAGGGTGAAGGATTGAATTCTTATGGGATTCTTTAATTGCCTTTAAAATCAAATAGCTTAAATATAGTGTGCTGTTTTTTCCTTAAATTGTAAATATGTTGCCCCCCAGTCCTTTGCTGACGCGACTGTATGGTACTTCGTCCTGTAGACGAAGGCCTGTTAGCCTCAGCACCGTTGACATCTGAGCTGTTCTTTGCTGCAAGGCTTTCTGCAGCACAGGACGTTTTGCAGCCTTCCTGGCCTCTTCTAACTAGATGCCAGGCTTGTCTTCTCCCCACATCAGTTGTGACGACCGCAAATGTCTCTAGACATTGCCAGATGTCTTTCTCTCCTGGTTGAGAACCACTGCTATAGATTTGTTCCATTTCTCTGTTGTTGGATATACAGATTGTTTTTATATTCAGTATAAATAACACCATAATGAGGCTTATACACAAAGATTTTTCTCTCTTGATCTTCCATTTTGGAGAATTATATTATTTCCAAATACATAACTTTTCCTGTTCCTATTATAGAGGATTATTTTTTAACATACTGATAGATCCTATTTGTTAGTATTTTTAATCTTTTAAAATAATATTTTTGTACATTTGGGCTTATTTCTTTAAGATAACTTCTCAGAAACAGAACCACTAGGTCAGAGTTTCCAGGTTTATATACTCTTGGTATTTTTAGGATACACTTACAAGCCACCCTGGCATGATTGGCCAAATCACAGGTAGAAAGATTTTCCATAGCCAATGTATAATCCTTGCTTTAGCCAACACTTTGGTTGGTAGGGGTGTTCTACTTAATTTTGGTAGAAACCTGAGACTGACTTGTTACTCTTAAATTTTTTAAAAGAAATTTTAAATTTTGAAGTAATTTTAGGTTTATGGGAAAGTTCCAAAGATAGTACAGAGAGTGTTCCTGCATACCCCTTGACCAGTTTCCTCTCTGTCAACTTCTTACGTTACTGTGGTCTAAACTAAGAAACCAACATTGGTGCTGTTCTACCAGCTACGCTCCAGACTTGATTTAGATTTCACCAGCTTTTCTTTGCCAGGATCCTGTCTGGGTGCCACATTACATTTAGTACCCTTGCCTTTTGGGTCCCCATACAGTTATAGGAATATCGTTGATTTTAAAAAGGAAGGAAAAGGTTTTTTTAATGCATTAAGCACTTAAGCCTTAAGTTTAAGAAGCTGCTCTCTAGTCTGCTTTGGTTTGAATCCTGATTGCCACCTAAGTTGTATTGTATGAGTATACTAGGTATCTGACTTTTCTCAATTGTAAAATAAGAATATTGATAGTGCTAACTTTACTGCCTAGTATTTGATTTAAATGATATAGTACTGTCAGTCTCTTAATATAGAGCCTGACAGAGCTCACAAAAAAATTAAGCATTTTTGTTATTGCTGTTTAGTTTTTTAGTCAGAACACCTGGAGAAGGAAATGGCAACCCACTCCAGTACTCTTGCCTAGAGAATCCTGTGGACAGAGGAGCCTGGTGGGCTGCTGTCCATAGGGTTGCGCAGAGTTGGACATGACTGAAGTGACTTAGCAGCAGCAGGCAAAACACCATACTTGTCTTTAGAAACCCTTGAGGAAAATCTTGTCCATGGGCCTGAGGCCTCCCTGGCACATCTTCTGTTTGATAGGAAGCAGATGGGATTGACAGATAATGCTGTTGTTGAATAGACTCACCAAGATCCACATGCCCCCTCTAAGAAAACTGTGCCAAATGTAGAAAGGAGAGGGGGAATTTTGCAGTATACGAATGTCCTTTGTTGAAATTTTATGACTTGCTTTCTTTAAAGATTTTTGGCTAGAGGTCGCTTTGAAAATTGTTTGCCTTTTTGATATTTGTTATTTTTGAGAGTAGAATTTCAATGAGTTAATCTTTGTGAAGCATTTGAAACAGTGCCTGTCACAGAATGAGTGTTACGGAAGTATTTACTTATTCTTCGGTGCCTCAAATAAGATAAAAACATTATAATTGCTTGTTATAAGAAGCCTCTGTATCTAAAGTTAACTTTATATATAATAAGAGGTGAGAGGACCATTAACCCTCTTAGATTAGTCACCTGGTTGTCCCTGAGAGGGTTTTGTTGCTGACCAAAGAAAGCGCTCTGCAGTCTGCCCCCTCAAACTGTTGAGACAGCAAAAGATTCTTACCTTTGGCCATGAGGCTGATAAAAGTGTGAGTGATATTTAGCATTTGTAATCATGAAGAAGTAAAGGCAAAATGAAATGGCTCAGGAAATTTTTTTTTTCTACATGTCTTGCAATTTAAATATCATTATGATAAAAAAATATAAATTTAGTTGCTCTTAATTTTGATAGAACACAGAGAGAGACAGCATTGTTAGTTTTAAAACATTTTGGTGATGGAAATTTTCATACATACAGAAAAGTAGAAATAAAGTGTAAATTGAGCATCCATGTATCAGGTTGGCCAGAAAGTTTGTTCGGTTATGGGATATGTTGTTCAATAAAGTTCTTGGTGAAAATGAAAAATAGGTTTTTTATTTTTACTTAAAACTGAACAAACTTTTTGGCCAACCCAATACCTGTTACGCTCCTTCAATAAATATTGACATAGAGCCAATTAAATGTAGTATTTTTAGATTGCTGTGGACTGGCATAACATCATCAGTCTGACAACAACTATATTCATTTTGGGATATTTTCCCTTATATGTACAGATTTTATGCTATTCCATGGGTACAATTTTTTTACTGTTTATGTCTCTAAATAGTAAGCATCATTTTAATGGGGAATTACATTTTATCTTTTATCCCTCTCAAATTCCCCTTCTTCTTTGTTTATTTGCTCCTCTTTCCATATTCCGTTTTGACTTTAGCTTAGGAAGGGCACTCGGTTTTTCTGTTGCAGTAGACGCCAAAATAATGATGCATCTTGGGTTTTGTATATTTGTAAACAATAGACACCCTCTAGTACAGAGTTGTCTTTTCCTCTTTAATTTTGGTGGTGAGTAGTGCATGTAAACTGTTAAGTGACTGAAGGACAGCTGCACTCCAGTTTTTAATTTAATTTCATCCTTTCTTTCAGCTTCTGTAATGAAGAACAATTTTTAAAGAAATATTGTAATGCTAACTAGACACCTGGTAGGTCTACCCTCAGGAATAGATAAACATGCCATTTCTTCTTTTACAAGGACTCAGGATTCACTATCAGCCCTGCTCAGACTTAATGTGTGTGTGTGTGTGTGTGTGAGTCACTTCAGTTCAGTTCAGTTGCTCAGTCGTGTCCGACTCTTTGTGACCCCCATGAACTGCAGCACACCAGGCCTCCCTGTCCATCACCAAGTCCCAAACTCACGTCCGTTGAGTTGGTGATGCCATCCAACCATCTCATCCTCTGTCGTCCCCTTCTCCTCCTGCCCTCAATCTTTCCCAACATCACTGTCTTTTCAAATGAGTCAACTCTTCACATCAGATGGCCAAAGTATTGGAATTTCAGCTTCAACATCAGTCCTTCCAGTGCACACCCAGGACTGATCTCCTTTAGGATGGACTGGTTGGATCTCCTTGCAGTCCAAAGGACTCTCAAGAGTCTTCTCCAGCACCACAGTTCAAAAGCATCAATTCTTCTGCACTCAGCTTTCTTTATAGTCCAACTCTCACATCGACGCATGACTACTGGAAAAACCATAGCCTTGACTAGATGGACCTTTGTTGACAAAGTAATGTCTCTGCTTTTTAATATGCTATCTAGGTTGGTCATAACTTTCCTTCCAAAGAATAAGCGTCTTTTAATTTCATGGCTGCAATCACCATCTGCAGTGATTTTGGAGCCCAGAAAAATAAAGTTAGCCACTGTTTCCACTGTTTCCCCATCTGTTTGCCACAAAGTGATGGGACTGGATGCCATGATCTTAGTTTTCTGAATGTTGAGTTTTAAGCCAACTTTTTCACTCTCCTCTTTCACTTTCAAGGCTCTTTAGTTCTTTTTCCCTTTCTGCCATAAGGGTGGTGTCATCTACATATCTGAGGTTATTGATATTTCTCCCGGCAAGCTTGATTCCAGCTTGTGCTTCTTCAAGCCCAACGTTTCTCATGATGTACTCTGCATATAAGTTATATAAGCAGGATGATAATATACAGCCTTGACGTATTCCTTTTCCTATTTGGAACCAGTCTGTTGTTCCATGTCCAGTTCTAACTGTTGCTTCCTGACCTGCATATAGTCACTGCTGCTGCTGCTGCTGCTAAGTCGCTTCAGTCGTGTCCGACTCTGTGCGACCCCATAGACGGCAGCCCACCAGGCTCCCCTGTCCCTGGGATTCTCCAGGCCAGAACACTGGAGTGGGTTGCCAATTCCTTCTCCAATGCAGAAAGTCGCTCAGTTGCTAGTCATGTCCAATCCTTTGCGACCCCATGGACCGTGGCCGGCCTGGCTCCTCTGTCCAAGGAATTCTCTAGGCAGGAATACTAGAGTAGGTTGTCTTTCCCTTCTCCAGGGGATCTTTCCAACCCAGGTATAGAACCCAAGTCCCCCACATTGCAGGCAGATTCTTTACTGTCTGAACCACCAGGGAAGCCCTGGGACTTAATTCCTCTTCTCTAGTCTAAGTGGTCCCAGCTTCTTCAGATGTTTGTTACCTGATGTATTTTTTCCAGTTGCCTGCTGTTCTCATCTTTTACTTGGGATATATTTTAATTTTGTCAGTGTTCCTCTTAAGTGTGGTCCTTAGAATGAAATTTGTTGCTGTATACGTTTGATAAATCACTGTGCTGAACCTTATATCAATCTGGACTATTGTATTTTTTAGCTTTACTGAGCTTGAGTTGGAAACTGTGGTTCAGCCATTTTCAGTTGCAGTAGGCCTCCCATAATGTGAGCATTATCCAATGCAGATTATTTCTGGTAAGTCAGCTACTTCATTTGGTGCTCACTTGCTCATTCATTCATTCCATACATATTTATGGGCTTCCCTAGTGGCTCAGTTGGTAAAGAATTGGCTTGCAGTGCAGGAGGCCTGGGTTCAATCCCTGGGTTGGGAAGATCCCTTGGAGAAGGAAATGGCAACCCACTCCAGTACTCTTGTTTGGAGAATTCCATGGACAGAGGTGTGGTACAGGCTGCAGTCCATGGAGCTGCAAAGAGTTGGATACGACTGTGCACCTAACTGTCACTTCTTTCCGTACATATTTATGGAGTGCTTACTGTGTACCATGCGTAGTTGTAGTCATTTTGGCATTGTGTAAGACAGATGTGTTTCTCTTCTCTTGGATCTTACATTCTGGCTGATATCAATAAAGTAAAGAATTGGATGAAAAACCGTTTCAGCAAGCTGTGAGTGAAAGAAAACTGAAAAATGAACTGTGATAGTATTCGGGGTTCTCAGGAAAGGTCTCTTTGAGTTAAACTGCTGGGCTGAGATCTAAATGTCAAGGAGCCAGCCATGAAGGTATGCGGGTGGAGAAATAAGGGTTATTCCAGGAAGAGGAAGAAGTAAAAACAAAAGTCCAGAGATAGGGAACAAGCTTGACATGTTGAGTGAAAAGATAAGTCCACAGTGGCTAGAGAGCTTAAGTGATGGTGGAAGAGTTATAGGAAGTAAGATTGAAGAACTAAACAGGAGTCAGATCATAGAGGACTGTGGTAAGTTTTTCTTTAAATTTTCTTTAAATTCAGTGGGAAGTCAAGAGTGAAATGATTTCTTCATATGGAAGAAAGATCACTCTGGAGAATGAATTAGAGGCAAAAGTGGAAGAAGGACCACTGGTTATTGCAGTAGTCTACGCAGTGGACAGTGATCACTTTGTGATGGTGCAGCTACAGATGAGAGATGTGGGATGGATTCAGGATATATTTAGAGATAAAATTGATAGGATTTGCTAGTGAATTAAATAGTGTGTTTGAGAGAAAGCAGAGTCAAGGTTCTGACAAACAGTTTTTTTTATTCATGTGAGGAAGTGGAGATTTGTTTAAACTCTGGAAGAAAAAAACCTCACATATTTTAAGTATTTACTATGGTGTGTGTTGTTGATGGTTAAGAGAATGGACTCTGGAGTTAGACTGCTTGGTAACAGTAGCTCTGCTACCTACCTTGGACAAGTTACTCAGCCATTCTTTGACTCAGTGCTCTCATCTATAAAGTGAGGACAGTAATAATATCCATCTTAAAAGTGTGTTGCAAAGATTAAGTGACTTGATTGATGTAGGTGTAGATAATACAGGCTCCAGCACCTACTCATATAAAGAATCTATATAAATGTTAGCTTTTATTATCTTAAAGGTCTTTGCAAGGGTTTTTTTTTTTTTTTTTTTAATAAAAACAGTCCCACAGCATTTATTGTAATCTGGTAATAACATAAGGGTGAGCAGAACAATATGAATACATGTTTTAGAACTACATCTCTAACAAAGGACACCTAAAAAAACCAACGGTATTGCCAAATAGTTTCTCACTTCATCTGTCATTTCTAGTTGGAGACACTTTGGAGCAGAGTAATGTTATCTCCTTTTAGCGTGATCCGACCCAGTTGTTTTCTTGACTTTGTTTTAGAATGAATCTCTGCTGCGTCATCTAATACGAGGTTCATATACTCATCAAAACCAGTGATACAGCCCTCTGTCTGCATATTCACTTGCTCATAAAGGCGCACCCGAATCCGTGATCTATTTTGCAAGTATCTGAAGATGACATTGATGGGCGCAGCATCACCTTCTGCACCTTCTGGCCCCGTTCGCCATGCTGTACACTCACAAGCACCACAGTGCTCCACAGGCTCCCCTGTGCTGACTGATTATACTAATAGCTATATAAGATACAGTTCTTCTCTTTAATTGAAGCTTTATATTTTTTGCCTTTCCCCAGGGACATCTGTAATTTTTTGTTTACTGCCATTGTGAAAATATGATAAAGATTATTTTGTGTTTTCCTGTAGCTCTGTGTTGCTAGCTAAAATCTGCTTAGGACTGCGTTTGTATCAAATCTCTTTCAGAGTATGCTATACTAGAATATCTTACACTGAAGAAATGTCTTGCAAGAGGTACCAGAAATGCTGGGGTTTTGCTAACATGCCTCATAATACAGCTTTTATATTCCTTTTTGGGAAGTATCTATTAATCCTATTTCTGTAAAATTATAAAATGCACCATGAGAATTTTTTCACCTTGTTTCTTACAGAAGTACAGTTCATTTAACTAGAATTTGATATTTTGATTTATAGCATAGTAAGTAATACTAAATATTTAGTCTTGTTCTAAATTCTTTCGAGAAAGGAACTTTTCTGTTAGTGGTATATACATCTCTTTATGAATTTATGATGTGTTTTGCCCTAGATTGGTGCTTTTAGAGATTATTAATTACATCCCAATTTTTTAAAAATCTTGCATCAAGTGTAGAATCCATGCTTTTTATTTATTCTTTTTAATAGTAGGATTTACCAGTGGGTTTACTACTTCAAAGAAGTGCCAGTGTATTGAAACAAGCAGGATGTGTCTGCTGGGTGTTAATGGCTCTCTCACCATGTCACTATGAGTGAGTGTTCCTTTGTTTGCAGAGAGGAAAACCTTTGGGTATCACTATATTGATATTTCTAGTCAAAATTTATTTACATTTTTATAGATTATAGCTTTGATTACTAAAGGATTCGTTATAAAGGGATTTTCATAGTTGAAATAACATTCATGAAATGGTATTAAATTTAAGTATTTAATGTTCATTACATTTACATGGTTTAAAACAGAAAAGATACAGCATGGTATATAATGGAGATTCTCTCTTTAATTCCTGTCTACCAGCCTGTTGATTTCTCTTCCCCACAGGTATCAGTTCTCTGTATGCTTCCAGGAAATGAATATAAACATTTATGCAGGAATATATACATCTGTGCACTTGCCCACATGTGTATATATTCTTTTTTAAAAGTTGTAGGGTATTATGGTTTATATTTTATCTTTAAGTGTATATCATAATTCATCCCTATTAAATAAAATTTGCTGTTGTTCAGTTGCTCAGAAAATATTTTTTAGGCACTGTAAGTTTCTTGGTTCTTTTAAAGTCTAGATTGATATGTATACGCAAATATGTAGTTTTCTAGAGTTTCTGTTACATAAGGATTTCATAGATCTTTTCAATAAAATATGGCACATGGTTCTGATGTTGTTATTCAGTCACTCAGTCATGTCCAGCTCTTTGCGACCCCATGGACTGCAGCATGCCAAGCTGCCCTGTCCTTCACCATCTTCTGCAGCTTGCTCAAACTCATGTCCCTTGAGTCGGTGATGCCATCCAACCATCTCGTCCTCTGTTGTCCCCTTCTCCTGCCTTCAGTCTTTCCCAGCATCAGTCTTTTCTAATGAGTCGGCTCTTTGCATCAAGTGGCCAAAGTATTGGAGCTTCAGAGTATTAGAACTGATAATAAAATTATCAGTTGCCAAATGAGTGATACTAAAATTGTTTTTTCTATTTTACCATTGCCACTCATATGTCTGTCCGTCTACCTACCATCCAGTTAACTATTCATCTGTCCATCCACCATCTACCATTTGTACATTTAGGAGTAAACCTGTAGGTAGAATTTTAGAATGTGGTTGAAGAGTATGTGCAACTGTAATTTTTGGTAGACTTTATTAAATTGCCTTCCGGTGAGGTTGTACCACTCTCTTGATACCAGCAATGTATGTTCCTGCATCATGTCGTCAAGAGAATGATTATCAAACCTTTGACCTTTGCCAGTCTGACACGTGAAAAATTATCTTAGTGTAGTCTTAATTTTCATTTCTTTTATGAATGTGAAGTTGTACATAGTTTAAGATCCATTTCTGGGGGGTTTTTTGGTCCATTTATCTATCATGGTGTTCATCTTCTTACTGATTTATGGGACCCTTTTAATATTAGGGAAATTAGTTCATGATATGTAATATAATTTTTTATTTCTTATCCATGTAGTGTGCTATTGTTTTACTTTGTTTCTTTAATATATTTTCTTTTCTTTTTTAGTTAAAATAACTAGTTTATCTACAATCAAATAGTTCTAAAAGCTCCTCTCGGAGAAGATTCCCCGGAACCAACCGTTTTGAACTCTTGTAGCTGATTCCTTTGGAATTTATCTTCAAATTTCTAAACAGCTGTGCTTCTTGATTTTTCTTTCTTCTTTTTTTTTTTAGTTTTAGGAATTATCTGTCCCATTACAGAAGAAGAGATTTAACCACTGTACTACCCCAAACACATGTATTCCCTACACACCCTTCTCCCTTCACCTCCTGTTCTTCCTCATCTCTTCCAGATAGGATTACTTATTTCCAGGACAATTTCTTGTTTTCCTTGGAGTTCTTAAATTTCGTTTGGTGTGCTAATCATTAATTTAACCCCCAGCTTTCCCCCAGTTGAGACCGACACCATTCTAATTCTTGGGGTTTTGTATGAAAACTTTTTTCTCACTGAAAGCACAAAGGCTCTACCTATCAATTTTGCATAATGTGCCTTTGTAAGTTTTCTATTTTCATCCATTGTGCTTGGCACAGAGTAGACCCCTTCAGTCTTGAAAATCATGCCATTCAGTTTGGAAATTTTCTTAGATTATTTTAAAAAATTATTTCCTCTCTTCAGTTTTCTGTTTTCTCTTACTCCTGTTTTTGACTCCTAAACCTCCTGGACTGATCGTGTACTGTTTTACCATGTCTGCCTTGTGCTGTAATTTCTGGGAGTTTCCTTCAACATTTATCTTTCCAACTTTCTCTTTTATGATTATGTTTTTACTTTACAGGAGCTCTTTGTTCCTCTGAATGTTCTGTTTTTCCTTTTAATAACATCTTGTTATTTCATGGATTCAAAAATCTTATCTTTCTGAAAGGAGTTTGCTCACTTGTTTCCTTCCTCTCGTCTTTCCTTAAATTTTCTTTCCCTAACCTCATCCCTTTTTCTTCCAAGCTGCCCTTTTCTGCTTGTTTTGCTTGCAAATCCCCTACCCCCCACCCCCACCCCCACCCCCAGCCACCCTTCTATTAGGGGACTTCTGTGTTTGGCCGTGGGCTTTCTGCTTATATTTTAAAGTGGGCATTGAATAGCTGATTGGAAGCTCTGTGCTTGTCCATGGAACTTATTGGCTGTGGGCTTCACTCCAGGGTAATCTGACTGACCTGTTTGTGTGAGTAACCTCCAATATTAGCACCTTTTGGTCTTCCTTTAGGGCTGGTGATATTATAAAGAGTAGAAAAACTCTTCTCATCTTTTTAAGAGGGTATAAATTTGATTGCCATCACTTTGAAAATCAGGTGTCTGGAAAAGATTTTCAGTTCAGTCACTCAGTTGTGTATTATGTCAAAACTTTCACTTAATTTTATGTTTTTTAAATCTCACTTCCAACCTTTATCTCTCTGTCTGGTTTTCTTCAATACCAAAAGTCTTGTTTACTTTCTTCAGAAATATTATTATTTAATACAAGTGAAGTGAAAGTCTCCCAGTCGTGTCTGGACTCTTTGCGACCCTATGAACTATACAGTCCATGGAATTCTCCAGGACAGAATACTGGAGTGGGTAGCCTTTCCCTTCTCCAGGGGATCTTCCCAACCCAGGAATCAAACCCAGGTCTCCCGCTTTGCAGGCGGATTCTTTACCAGCTGAGCCACAAGGGAAGCCTTTAATATAAGGCCTATCATAAAAAATATGTAGTTAATTGTCTTGTGTGAGAGACGCTGCTTCCAGGAGTTCAGAAGGATGATAAGTGATTTGGAGAGTTTTATAAAATTTCATTTAAGGGGATATGCTTGACTTGAAGGTTGTTTCTTTTCTAAGTTGGAGTAGACAATATGGTGGCTGTTACTTTGGGAACCTTGGGGAACAGGCCCACAAAACTTGTAACTTTCATTCAGAAATCAAGAAATCTGGTCTAAATTCTTAAATTTTTTTTCTTCTTTCTTTTCATGAATCATTTGCTGTGCATGAGATATGAACTTGGCTGGTGGTACTGTTCTTTTATGAACTATACTTTGATCTTACTGTGTCATATTTAATCTTTTAGCTGTTAGTAGCTGGTAATTCACTTACTAATCAGACTTCAAAAGCAGAGTTTCAGAGCAGGAAGAGATGCTCAATATTATTGTATATAACTTTTTTCCTAAGAAAACAGATAAGTGGAAGAGCCAGAAATCAAACCCAATGTTCAGGCATTCTTTTTCTTGTTTCCTATAGTTCATTGTCTTGATATGTTTATTGCATGTGTATGTATCTTGAGTACAAGTTCAGTTCAGTTCAGTCACTCAGTTGTGTCTGACTCTTTGCGACCCCATGGACTGCAGCACGCCAGGCTTCCCTGTCCATCACCAACTCTGAGTTTACTCAAACTCATGCCCATTGAGTCTGTGATGCCATCCAACTATCTCATCCTCTGTTGTCCCCTTCTCCTCCCGCCTTCAACCTTTCCCAGCACCAGGGTCTTTTCCAGTGAGTTAGTTCTTCGCAGCAGGTGGCCAAAGTATTGGAATTTCAGCTTCAACATCAGTCCTTCCAATGAATATTCAGGACTGATTTCCTTTAGTAAAAGTTCATATGCTTTTATTTTTTAGCAGAAAATATTTCATTTTTCAGGCACGGTAAGTTCCTTGGTTCTTTTAAAGTCTAGATTGATGTGTATACTCAGATGTGTAGTTTTCTAGAATTTCTGTTGCATGAGGATTTCATAGATCATTTCAATAAAATGTGGCACTTGGTTCTAATGTTGTCGTTCAGTCACTCAGTCATGTCCAGCTTTTTGAGACCCCATGGACAGCAGCATGCCAGGCTTCCATGTCCTTCACCATCTCCTGAAGCTTGCTCAAACCTATGTCCATTGAGTCGGAGTCAGTAATGCTATCCAACCATCTCGTTCTGTGTCATCCCCTTCTCCTCCTGCCTACAATCTTTCTGAGCATCAGAGTCTTTTCAAATGAGTCGGTTCTTCGCATCATGTGGCCAAAATATTGGAACTTCAGTTTCGGCATCAGTCCTTCCAGTGAATATTCAGGACTGATTTCCTGTAGGATTGATTGGTTTTATCTCCTTGCAGTCCACAGGACTCTCAATAGCCTTCTCTAACACCACAGTTTGAAAGCATCAATTCCTCGGCGCTCAGCCGCCTTTCTGGTCCAACTCTCACATCCATACACGACTACTGGAAAAGCTATAGCTTTGACTAGACGGACCTTTGCTGGCAAAGTAATGGCTTTTTAATACTTTGTCTAGGTCCTAATAATCTCTAACAGGTATTTTTGTAATTCATATGAGAAACTTCATGGCCAAGCCTTTCAGATGATCCTATTAAATGAACCTTAATAATTAAAATGGCTATGAGTATGTGTGAGTAAACTGTTACTTCTTAAAAAAAAAAAGTCTATGCAGGTAGTGGCCAGTGTTCTCATTTGCAGTTCTTTTTCTTAAACCAAAATTCCTTTCCCCTTTGGGAGACTGTCCATTTTTATTATTGCCCCTCAATAATAACTTAAGGGAGACAGAGATCATTCAGCTTATCTTTAACGCCCTCTATAGAACATGAACTTGAGACTTTTTGCCCTTAATTTGACATGAGATAATTGAGGTAAAACAGTCAGCAAAAACAAGACCAGCTGACTGTGGCTCAGATCATGAATTCCTTATTGCCAAATTTAGACTTAAGTTGAAGTAAGTGGGGAAAACCACTAGACCATTCAGTATGACCTAAATCAAATCCCTTATGATTATATAGTGGAAGTGAGAAATAGATTTAAGGCACTAGATCTGATAGATAGAGTGCCTGATGAACTATGAGCAGAGGTTGGTGACATTGTATAGGAGATAGGGATCAAGACCATCCCCAAGAAAAAGAAATGCAAAAAGGCAAAATGGCTGTCTGAGGAGGCCTTACAAATAGCTGTGAAAAGAAGAGAAGCAAAAAGCAAAGGAGAAGAGGAATGATATACCCATTTGAATGCAAAGTTCCAAAGAATAGCAAGGAGAGATAAGAAAGCCTTCCTCAGTAATCATTGCAAAGAAATAGAGGAAAACAAGAGAATGGGAAAGACTAGAGATCGCTTCAAGAAAATTAGAGATACCAAGGGAACATTTCATGCAAAGATGGGCTCTATAAAGGACAGAAATGGTATGGACCTAACAGAACCAGAAGATACTAAGAAGAGGTGGCAAGAATACACAGAACTGTACAGAAGATCTTCACGACCCAGGTAATCACGATGGGGTGATCACTCACCTAGAGCCAGACATCACTGCGAAGAAAGCTAGTGGAGTTGATGGAATTGCAGTTGAGCTATTTCAAATCCTGAAAGATGATGCTGTGAAAGTGCTGCACCCAATATGCCAGCAAATTTGGAAAACTCAGCAGTGGCCACAGGACTGGAAAAGGTCAGTTTTCATTCCAATCCCAAAGAAAGGCAATGCCAAAGAATGCTCAAACTACCGCACAATCGCACTCATCTCACATGCTACTTAAAGTAATGCTCAAAATTCTCCAAGCCAGGCTTCAGCAGTACGTGAACTGCGAACTTCCAGATGTTCAAGCTGGTTTTAGAAAAGGCAGAGGAACCAGAGGTCAAATTGCACTGGATGATCGAAAAAGCAAGAGAGTTCCAGAAAAACATCTATTTCTGCTTTATTGACTATGCCAAAGCCTTTGACTATGTGGATCACAATAAACTGTGGAAAATTCTGAAAGAGATGGGAATACCAGACCACCTGACCTGCCTCTTGAGAAACTTATATGCAGGTCAAGAAGCAACAGTTAGAGCTGAACATGGAACAACAGACTGGTTCCAAATAGGACAAGGAGTACGTCAAGGCTGTATATTGTCACCCTGCTTATTTAACGTCTGTGCAGAGTGCATCATGAGAAATGCTGGGCTGGAAAAAGCACAAGCTGGAATCAAGATTGCCGGGAGAAATATCAATCACTTCAGATATGCAGATGACACCAACTTCATGGCAGAAAGTGAAGAAGAACTAAAGAGCCTCTTGATGAAAGTGAAAGAGGAGAGTGAAGAAGTTGGCTTAAAGCTCAACATTCAGAAAACTAAGATCATGGCATCCAGTCCCATCACTTAGTGGCAAATAGATGGGGGAACAGTGGAAACCATGGCTGACTTTATTTTTCTGGGCTCCCAAATCACTGCAGATGGTGATTGCAGCCATGAAATTAAAAGACACTTGGGCTTCCTTTGTGGCTCAGCTGGTAAAAGAATCTGCCTGCAATGCGGGAGACCTCCTGTGTTCCATCCCTGGGTTAGGAAGATCCCCTGGAGAAGGTAAAGGCTACCCACACCAGTATTCTGGCCTAGAGAATTAGTCCATGGGGTCGCAAAGAGTCGGACACGACTGAGTGACTTTCGCTTTACTCCTTGGAAGGAAAGTTATGATCAACGTGCTGCTGCTGCTAAGTCACTTCAGTCGTGTCCGACTCTGTGCGACCCCAGAGACGGCACCCCACCAGGCTCCCCCATCCCTGGGATTCTCCAGGCAAGAACACTTGAGTGGGTTGCCATTTCCTTCTCCAATGCATGAAAGTGAAAAGTGAAAGTGAAGTCGCTCAGTCGTGTCCAACCCTCAGCAACCCCGTGGACTGCAGCCTTCCAGGCTTCTCTGTCCATGGGATTTTCCAGGCAACCTAGACAGCATATTAAAAAGCAGAAACATTACTTTGTCAATAAAAGTCTGTCTAGTCAAGGCTGTGGTTTTTCCAGTAGTCATGTATGGATGTGAGAGTGGGCCTATAAAGAAAGCTGAGCACCAAAGCATTGATACTTTTGAACTGTGGTGCTGGAGAAGACTCTTGAGAGGCCCTTGGACTGCAAGGAGATCCAACCAGTCCATCCTAAAGGAGATCAGTCCTGGGTGTTCATTGGAAGGACTGATATTGAAGCTGAAACTCCAATACTTTACTTTGGCCACCTCATGCGAAGAGCTGACTCATTTGAAAAGACCCTGATACTGGGAAAGATTGAGGGCAGAAGGAGAAAGGGAGGACAGAGAATGAGATGGTTGGATGGCATCAGCGTTGGGATGGACGTGAGTTTGAGTAGGCTCCAGGAGTTGGTGATGCACGGGGAGGCCTGGCGTGCTACAGTCTGTGGGGTTGCAAAGAGTTGGACGCGACTGAGCAACTGAACTGAATTGAGGTAAGAACTTGCAAACTTTATTAAAGGTTGAGGAAATCTGAAGGGAAACAAGCATAGAGCACCGTGTGTGTGTGTGTGTGTGTGTCTGTGTGTGAGTTGCTCATTTGTGTCCGACTCTTGTGACCCCATGGACTGTAGCATTACAGGCTCCTCTGTTCATGGAGTTCTCCAGGCAAGAAAACTGGAGTGAGTTTCCATGCCTTCCTCAAGGGGATCTTCCCAACCCAGGAATCAAACCCAGGTTTCCCGCATTGCAGGCGGATTCTTTACTGTCTGAGCCAGGGAAGCCGAAGGGCTATTGATTATGCAAAGTAGATTGTGCTAAGTGCTCAGTGTATGGTAAGGAACTTAGTATTAATAAAGTTTAGTAGAGCACCACGGGGAAAGGATTTCTGGAAAAGAGGACTGAAATCTGAGTTTTCAGGAAGGATGGGAGGTAATGAAGGAGGGCACAATTTTAAAAATAATTCATTGTCTAAATTAAGGTAGACTAAATAGTCCTGCTTTTGAATTTACACTATATTAAAATCAGTACACATGTTCAGTTTAATAGTTTTTTCTTCGTTTTTATATTACTAAGGTACTTTTTATTTGAAAAAATGAAGCTATATGCTTTGATGACCTATTATTGTTGCTTATTGTGCTGTCACTTGTTTATAAATACGTAATCTGGTCAGACTTGATTGTAAACTGAGGGCAGCTCCAATGTAAGTAGGTCCCTTTTACTTTATTGATGAGAACAAGTCAGCCTCAGTCTACCAGGAAAGGCAAGGGAGCTGGAGTACTAAATTCAAAATAATTTTTAAAACATAATGCTTCAGACAGTTTTTCTTGTTCTTTGTCAGTTTATCATCAAAATAGGTTAGTAGCCAAGTGCATTATATTTACTGTTCTTAGGAGTAGTAGAGAATTTTATACAGGGAACCTTACATGGTTTATAAGTGGAAATTAACCTTTTTTCTTCTGTAGCAACTAGGAATTCATTTCTTTAGATGAAGTTGTATTCCCTAGATATGTTTAGGGCAAAAGGGAGAAAAGGACCTCTATTATATGGATCAGTTGACTTAAGGAATAGAGATGACTTTGAGTGAGCTAAAGGGGTGTTTCGAAAACAGGAATCTAATACTCAGTTTTGAAAGTGTTTTATCTGGTCATGAGTAGTATTAGTATCTTCTTAGTATGTACCTTTACCTGCATTTGACCTTATTTTGAACTTTATAGTAGTAATATTTTAGTTTGAATATTTAAACAGCCCATTAGGTTTCTTTCAACTGAATTTTGGCTTGTTATATATAAAGATTGCCCACCCTCTACCCTCAGCCCTTTCAGTGTTGATTTGTAAGCAGACTCAGAGGTATCAGAGTTTTTTAATGTGGAGGCTTATTCTAGAAAATAATGTCAGCTCTAGATCTGCTTGTCTAAATTTTAGGCCTCTAGGATTTTTGTCCAGATTTTTTGTTCTCAGTGGAAAGCATTTTCAGTCTGGTTTGCTGTTTGCCTAGGCAAGAAGGACAAGGCCATCCTTGAATTCCCATATCTGTGATTCTAAGTAGGCAATAGATATCTCAGTAGGAAATAATGTTGTTATTAGGATTTTTGTGCTTCTACTTTACTCTGTGAAATACTTGTGTACACACACATGCACATCAATTCTGCTCTTACTCTTTGGTTTTGTATATGCTGGCTAATTCCTTCTCCCACTTCTACCTTTTACTTCTCATCTTAGGCTTCTTCCTTTGCAAAAATTTTAAGTACATGTAACTTTTGATGCTTCTTCTTGACATACCTATACTCATCCCCTTAGACTCCCTGTATCACCACGTGCCTTCATAACAGTGCACTGGCCTTTATCTTCCACCAGACTATACTTTCCTGTAGGGAAGAGGTCATCATATTCCTACTACCCAGAACAGTGCCTAGCTTGTAGTAGGCACTTAGGAAATGCTTGAATGAGTGACTATTGGGTTGGCCAGAAAGTTTGCTTGACTTAGTTTCTGTATCCAGTACTACTGTTAAAGTACTTTTAAAGTATTCAATACATTATGAATATGTATTATTTATTGCTGCATTTGATGCATTGACTGTGAATGAAAAATTTTAAAATCAGTCCAGAATTAAAAGCTATATAATATATATATAAACACATGTGAAACCTTTTAAGTGATTTTTAAAATGTGGTTAAAGTGATTTAAGGGCTTCCCTGGTGGCTCAGAGGTTAAAGCGTCTGCCTGCAATGTGGTAGACCTGGGTTCGATCCCTGGGTCGGGAAGATCCCCTGGAGAAGGAAGTGGCAACCCACTCCAGTATTCTTGCCTGGAGAATCCCATGGACGGAGCAGCCTGGTCGGCTACAGTCCATGGGGTTGCAAAGAGTCGGACACGACCGAGCGACTTCACTTCACTTTTAAAGTGATTTAAGGAAATTACTTAAATAAAAAAGATAGCCAGTAGTTCCATCTTCTGTGTATGAGAAGTCTTTAAAATACTATTTCTCAGGTGCTTACTTTATAGTACAGTTACTCTGTACCATTGGTTAAGCAAGTAAATAATAACATTATGCTGCTTTGGGTTCAGTAGTGTATTTTTCCTCAAAGAAGACAATGGAAAAAGACAGATGTGCAGAGAGCATTGTTTATTCAGTCTTCAGACGATGCTTGCTATACATATATTCTTAGTCTTGTAAAAACTTAGGCTTGCAGAGTTGGTATAGATCAAGTGATCTCTATAAGGACTATACAGGACCATCCATCAGTATTAATTTTTAAAGATTGAACCTCGATTGTCTTTCACCCTGAGAAAGGCAAATTACCTTTAATATAGTGATAATACAGTGATTGACATTGGCTTCCCTATGCTGTTATTATTTCACATGGGCTGGTGAGGGAACCTAAGGAATGGTAAAATTTTTACTTCCTCGGTTGTATTCGTTGTTGTACCACGTTGAGGTTTACATGTGATTACATTGATATCATGGATCTAGTTTTAGCTAAACTGTCTTCCAAAAATAAGCAAGTGATTGTAAAAGATTCCTATCAAGAAATTAGATTGATTGTGATTATGATAAAGCACAAGCAAGCACACAACATAAAAAATGTTAGAACTCTTAATCCCAATATGGGCTCTTAATATGGGGTAAAAAATATAATATCATCCCATCTCAAATATCAATCTCTCAAAATTTGAGATTGTCCAAGATTATTTGAAACAAGTGACTGTTTACTGTTGAAACTGTAGCTTGTGTAAGTGTACATACAGTGTGCTTGATAGGTGGCTAAGTGATAGCATAAAATCAGCAAATTAGCAAGACGTTTTAAAAAATGTGCATTGAGGATAAAAACTAAGCTTTATGAAGTTTTCCCCCAGAAGTGTTTGATCGAGCCATACAACTTTGAATACGGTCCTACAGAATTTCTCTAAATTTAATTGTAGATGTTTACAAGGCCCTTTGAGGTTTCTTGTTCAGTAGGAAAAGATAGAAAGCGTGCCACTGGGGAAACACTAGTAGGTTTTCAGGCCTTGGTCAAAATGACTGAAATAATGCATAGAATATATGGCCAAAAATTAAAATACATTCCTTTGTCATCAGATGTCTTTGAAACATGTAGTAAACAGTGCCAAGTTGATGAAAACAGTATGAGACCAATTATATGTGGGAGCTCTACTTTAAGATTGACTAAAATAAAACATTTTCCCTTACTCTTTGCTAAGTTTTGTCTTTTGGTGGGGAGTGAAGAGTTATAGCAAAGAGATGCTGGACAAAAGTATATTCTCAACAGTAAATATTGCTTTCATAAAAATTAGCCTTTTATGGAAGAAAAATCATAGGCACTTAAGGTGAAAATGGTTCACTGCATCCTTCCTAGGAAAATTACTGCAGCAGAGAAATTGAACCAGGAGTTCAGAGCTGTTAGGGTCATCAGTGTAGTTAATTTTATGAAAACAAGACCTTTAACTTTAAAATCCAGGGAGCTGTTTACAGCAGTGATATCAAAATATGCAGATGCTCAAGTCCCTTATATAGAATGGTGTGGTATTTGCATATAACCTATGCACAGCCTCCCCTTCCTGTATACTTTAAATCAGCTCTAGATTACCTAATACAATATAAATGCCATGTAAAAGTTGCTGGTGCTTGGCATATTCGAGTTTGCTGTTTGGAACTTCCTGAAATTCCACCCCACCTCCGCTAGTATTTTCAACTTGTGGTTGGTTGAACCTGAAGACGTGGAAGCAGCTGATACTGAGGGCTTACTGTGAATGAATGAAATGAGAAATGACCAAGAAGTTACAGTCTGCCACATACAGTTTTGTATGATGATTATCTCATAGCAAAGATTTTTGCTTTTGAAGAGTTAGAGAACTTAAAATAGTAATTACTAATTGCTATGCAGATATTTTTGGATAAAAGAAAATACACACTCTTAATCATGCTATTTCAGGATGACGTTTGCTTACTAAGAAAGTAAACTTTTTTTTAGAGAGAGAGTACTGTTAGCAAAAGAACAGTTAGGAAACAAATGTTTGGAGATGGTTTGTTTTGTGATTTTTGTTGAGGGGGGGGAAAGATAATATATATTAAATGAACTTTAAGAACTTTGAAATTTAGGTATATCTTCTAGGGAAATTTGCACCATGATTTTTTCTTTTTTTAAACAGCACTGTTTCATACTTTTAAATGAGAAATAACTCAAATAGTCGTTGACAGTGGAAGGGGTGGAATAAGCATACAGTGGCATATCGGTTCAGTTCAGTCGCTCAGTCGTGTCCGACTCTTTGCGACCCCATGAATCGCAGCACACCAGGCTTTCCTGTCCATCACCAACTCCAGGAGTTCATCCAAACTCATGTCCATCGAGTTGATGATGCCATCCAGCCACCTCATCCTCTGTCGTCCCCTTCTTCTCCTGCCCCCAATCCCTCCCAGCATCAGAGTCTTTTCCAATGAGTCAACTCTTCACATGAGGTGGCCAAAGTATTGGAGTTTCAGCTTTAGCATCATTCCTTCCAAAGAAATCCCAGGGCTGATCTCCTTCAGAATGGACTAGCTGGATCTCCTTGCAGTCCATGGGACTCTCAAGAGTCTTCTCCAACACCACAGTTCAAAAGCATTAACAGTCCAACTCTCACATCCATATATGACCACTGGAAAAACCATACATAGCCTTGACTAGACGGATCTTTGTTGGCAAAGTAATGTCTCTGCTTTTGAATATGCTATCTAAGTTGGTTATAACTTTCCTTCCAAGGAGTAAGGGTCTTTTAATTTCAAGGCTGCAGTCACCATCTGGAGTGATTTTGGAGCCCCCCAAAATAAAGTCTGACACTGTTTCCCCATCTGTTTCTCATGAATTGATAGGACCAGATGTCATGATCTTAGTTTTCTGAATGTTGAGCTTTAAGCCAACTTTTTCACTCTCCTTTTTGACTTTCATCAAGAGGCTTTTCAGTTCCTCTTCACTCCATAAGGGTGGTGTCATCTGCATATCTGAGGTTATTGATACTTCTCCCAGCACTCTTGATTCCAGCTTGTCCTTCTTCCAGCCCAGCGTTTCTCATGATGTACTCTGCATAGAAGTTAAATAAGCAGGGTGACAATATACAGCCTTGATGTACTCCTTTTCCTATTTGGAACCAGTCTGTTGTTCCATGTCCAGTTCTAATTGTTGCTTCCTGACCTGCATATAGATTTCTCAAGAGGCAGGTCAGGTGGTCTGGTATTCCTGTCTATTTTAGAATTTTCCACAGTTTATTGTGATCCACACAGTCAAAGGCTTTGGCATAGTCAATAAAGCAGAAATAGATGTTTTTCTGGAACTCTCTTGCTTTTTCCATGATCCAGAGTGAATGAGTTACAGCTCTCTCCATCAATGTGAATGAAATGCAATGTTGAGCTGGAAATAAGAGTACTAGAGTAATATGTAGGGGTTAATAGTCAGCTGCCTGTTGCTCTGGCTAAGCCATGTGAAAATCACCATGGGAAAAAATAAAAGCAAAATATAGCAAAATCAGATCAGATCAGATCAGTCGCTCAGTCATGTCCGACTCTTTGCGACCCCATGAATCGCAGCACGCCAGGCCTCCCTGTCCATCACCGACTCCCGGAGTTCACTGAGACTCAGATCCATCAAATCAGTGATGCCATCCAGCCATCTCATCCTCTGTCGTCCTCTTCTCCTCATGCCCCCAATCCCTCCCAGCATTAGGTCCTTTCCAGTGAGTCAGCTCTTCGCATGAGGTGGCCAAAGTACTGGAGTTTCAGCTTTAGCATCATTCCTTCCAAAGAAATCCCAGACCCAAATAAAAGTACATTGGGTTGATCAGTTGGGGTCGTCATACTCTGCTAAGCTAAGGAAAAGCATAGTGTGGACCTTGGAATGCTGGGTCAGCGCAAGTTCAGAACACTGCTTGTGCATACACTAAGATGTTTTCCCAAGGCATATGTGGGTCTATGACCTCCAGCGAAGGATAGCCCTTGTACAAGAAAATAACAGACAGTTTAAAGTAATCAATAAAATGGGAGATGTGACCAGGGACACAGGAGGCTGACTTCATCGTAGCACAACAGATACTTTCTGCTTGCCAAGACACTAAGAGTGATGTGGCTCTGAGGAACAGGGCTCTTGACCCAAGAGGTCTTGACTCCCTGGTCCCATCTTTAAAACTTTAATTCTGTCTCTAGTTTCTTTTTCCCAAACTGTGCGTTGACCACTTTCCATCCCTACCGATGTGCTGGCTGCAGCAATGGCGCCCAACATGGGGCATGAAAGTGATGGATTGAAGCGGTGCATGATCCTGAAGAATAGTAGGGTGAGGCCCCTGAAAATCCCCCTTTGCGGTAAATAACACTCTCTTAGGCATTGAAACCAGGATTATATATGGGAAATTCAGAAAGCTCAAAACTGTACTGGCCGTATATATGCCTCTTAAGGCACCTTTTTAAAGAGGAGTGGGGGGTACAAAAATAAGCCAGGGCTAGCTGTTGGAGCTTTTACAAACCATTGAGAAACATTGCTTATGGTTCCTTTCTCTCGGTACTTTTAGATTTAGGAACTTGGGAGAAGGTAGGTAGTAAATTAGAGAAACTTCTTTGCAAGGGAGTGCCCTTGCCTGTATCTGTCTGGTCAATTTGGACACTGATAAAATCTATTTTAGAACCTCTTCAGACCCCAGAAAGCTCAGAGGGAGTGAGGATGAAGGTGAAACCCCATTAAAGGGAAAACCTGAATATGCAAAGCCTGAGGGGAGAGAGCAAAAAACGTGGGAGGCTCTTAAAGCTACAGTTCCTTCTGCACTTTTGGGCAGGACGAATTTCCTTTACCTCCACTTCCTCCTCCTGTCTTAAAGGCTGGAGTGACTCAAGCTTTTCCTTCCTTGCCATGGACAACGGTTCTGTCACCTCTCCAGAAAGGTATTTGGTGGGCTCGACAGGAGGGTGACTTGGAGGCTATGACTATGACATTTCCAATGACAATACATGAATGAGTAGCTCCTTGGAAAGATCCTAATAATTCTAATGGGGTGTATGAGGCTGTACACAGATTCCCTTCAAAATACTAAAGGAACTTAGGCAGGCTGTTCAGAGTTATGGAGTAAATTCTCCTTTTACCTTGGGAATAGTGCAGGGACTAGCTGAGGGTCCCTGTTTGATTGTGGTTGCTCATGACCAAGTCAGATAGATCCCTTTAGATCACTTGATAGGCAGTGGAAATTGGGGGACGACTCAACATGAAGTGCTTATGGAAGATCAGGCTATAGAACAGGTGAGGTGATACTGCATAAGAGCCTGGGAGAAAATAGAGGTTAAAGGACAGGCTTTCTTTACTTTAAGAGATCTCACCTCCCCAAAGAGACAATCCCTACTGGGACAACATTACCCTGTTAGCAGAGCCAATTCGAACACTGGTTTAAATTTTAGATAAGAAACTATGACTACAAAAAGGAGAGATGATGTTTTTGATATTGAATGGCCATGATATTCTTTAGACTCCAGAGAAAACTGGTTAAAGTGAAGTCTTTTTTGAAATTGCAAAACCGGTTCTTCTTGCATGTGGAATAAAAAAAAAATGTTGGCTTGTTAAAATACTTTTTTTGGAGCTCCAGTTCTGCCTGAGAAACAAAAACAGGCCTGGGAAAAAACCTAAAGTTAACTCTTATTGTGTCCTTGGGATACGCAGCCCACTATCTGGGACTCCAGCCATGAACAAATTGGTAGAACTCAAACCAAGAAGAAAAAGAAGGGGCAAAGAGACATTTTAAATATTAAGCAGAAAACTATGAGATCTCTGCCTATATGTCTGTCTAAATTTATGAGTGCGCCTTCATCCTTGAACAGAATTGCTTAAGGCTGATTGGACAATGAGCTCTATTTAATTGGCCTAAAGAGAAGTAAGTGCTTACGAATCAAACAATTATAAATTCAAAAAATTAAAATGAATTCCAGGCTTGTGTGAACTGGGAAATATTCACTATTAAATTGATACCTGGTATTAATGTTTATTTATTGACTTTGTGAAGATACTTTTGCAGATGACATAGCTTTGGGTGAATTATACTTACCAATCTACAGAATGATGATATAAAGTACAGTTCGTGGTTACTAAAGGAAAGTAAGATGTGTTTTTAATAGAAAGGTATAAGGAATGGCATTACTTTCTATTAAGGAAAAAGGAAGTACATTTGAACTTACAGGTGCTATTCTCTGAATGGGCAAATAGAGTGATAAATACAGAAGTATAAAAAAGGTTTGTGACAAGTGGAAGGGAGTTTTGTACATGATACAAGTTTCTTAAAGACATTAAACTGCCTTTGAAATCTTGTATTGTTACTTTGACTAAGTGAATAACCATTGTTTTACAATGAATATAATCTGGTACCAATCTGAAATTTGATTTTCTCTTCCTGTTAAAAAAAGTCATCTTGGAATATGGCTTTTGATAACAGACTGTGTAAATGTCTTTAAGTGATTCATACTTGCTTTTAAAACCTTTTGTTATTTTGATAAAATAAATGAATGTTATATCACAATGATCTATGGAAACTATGGCACACATAGACAAAGCTCATTCTGCTTCTACAAAATTAACCCCTCAACAGAAAATTTAAAATGGATAAAAAATGGCTATAAACCAGACAGTCGGGGCTATGGGAAATCCAAGGCGGTCTCTTGGCTTTTCCTGGCTCCCTAACAAACCTCACTTTTATTTGATAGGATAAAACCTTTCCTGGCTACAGGGTTAATATCTCACAATTTAAAAAAAAGATTAAAATACATTTTCTGCAATCTACAGTGATCAGGGCACCCACTTTGCTGGACAGGTTGTACAGACACTGGCAAAAATTTCATGAGCTTCTTAGAGACTATCACGTTCACTGACGTCCTTTGTCGTCAGGCAGGGACCACAAAACAGAAGGATTGGTTACATGAGATTAACAGGCTGCGAAATATGACTGCAATTTTCATGACTTTTTGTCTGACATATTACGGGCTTCTAATCTTTGTTTTTAGGTATAAAAAACCTCTTCTCCTCAAGTCACTGATGGTTTAAACAATTTAGTGATTTACACCTGTGGGTAAAATTAAAACATTTTTCTTTTCTCTCTGTCTCGCCAGAAATGGGAGACATTTGGGTTCTAAACAGCCTCATCAAGGTACAAAAAAGACTGTCTCCAGACATACACAAAAATCTCAGCGTATACTGGGGAGCCCAAACTCATATAGATAAGGATTTTAACAGTTTGGTGGATTTAGAAAATTCAGTGCTACTCTTAGGAAAAGAAGCACAAAATCTTAAATTACAAGTACATTTAATGTGTGACTGGAACATTACTCCTTTGTGTGACACGTGCCCCCGCCCGCCCCCAGGTATATAACCAATCTAAATAGTCCTGTGAAAAGGTTAGATGGCACTTGAAGGGCCATGTGCTGACAACCTTACACTAGATATTAAAAAGCTACAAGCAAAAATCATTGGCATGCAACATGCTTCTTTCAGACTATTACCAGATACAGATACACTTCACGGACTAAGCAGAGGGCCTTAACTCACTGAGTCCTCAAAGGCATCGGAGGTGGTCTTATTGAAACACCAGCTATGTTTTGCTGTTTCATTATATAATCATCTGTTTAGTCCTCAGATGAGTGCGAAAAACCCTCCGAGAACTAATGAAAGAAGTTGCGAGATCAACATATCTTCTGCTACAAAAACAAAAAGGGGGATATGCAGGGGTGAATAGTCAGCTGCCTGTTGCTGTGGCTAAGCCATGAGAAAATCACCATGGGAAAAGAATAAAAGCAAAATACAGCAATACAGTATAACCCAAATCAAAGTACATTGGGTTGATCAGTTGGGGTTGTCATACGCTGCTAAGCTAAGGAAAAACGGTGTGGACCTTGGAACGCTGGGTCAGGGCAAGTTCAGAACACTGCTTGTGCACACACTGAGATGTTTTCCCAAGGCATATGCGGGTCTATGACCTCCAGCTAGGTGATAGCCCTCGTACAAGAAAATAACAGTTTAAAGTAATCAATAAAATGGGAGATGTGACCAGGGACACAGGAGGCTGACTTCATCGTAGCACAACAGATACTTTCTGCTTGCCAAGACACTAAATAAGAGTGATGTGGCTCCGAGGAACAGGGCTCTTGACCCAAGAGGTCTTGACTCCCTGGTCCCATCTTTAAAACTTTAATTCTGTCTCTAGTTTCTTTTTCCCAAACTGTACGTTGACCACTTTCCATCCCTACCTGATGTGCCTGCTGCAGCAGTAATGCATATTGTATTTTACATCAGTGTAAAGTGTCAAACATAAAACTAAACAACCAACATAAATATAGTTAGACTAGAAGGAACACTAATTATAAAGTTCAGAAATAATAAGAGGCTTCAGTGGTCTTGATAATGTATTTTTAAAACTATATGGAAGGTATGTGGGTATTTAGTACTCTTTAGCTGTGTGTATACATTGTATAAAATAAATATGTATTTCATGATTAAATAATTAAATCATTATGGGACAACACTAACTTTAAAATGAGACCAATTTTAAGCTTTAAAACAAATTACTAATTTGTAAAAGAATACGATCCCGGTTACAGCCAGTGAGTGTGGCGGTGACCAAAGCTCAGTCGAGTAGTTAATAGTTTACTGAACTTTGAATCTTGAATAAGTGACTTTGAGAAAGGAATCAAATCCTTTGAGAAAGGAAGGTAGAAATCACCGCAGCCCCAGGCAAGGCTGTAATTTTCAAAGTGTTTGGCTGCCCAGCCTTAGGGGCTCCTTTGTTTCCTGATGGTTTTCCAAACTGTCCTTCCAGTCTCCCTTTAATTTTTAGAGTCTACTATAGTTTCTGTTAAATACCCCTCCTCCCTTTTCTCCTTTCTTTATTCCTAAATTAAAAACAAATTTGATGATAGAAACTTTAAAACTTATTTTTAAAACTCTTCTAAATGAGGAGTTCTGGTGACTTTTGAGCCCATTTGTTGAAATTTGAAACAGCAGCACCTTAATTTGAAGAACATCAAGATAATGGAAATGACAAATAAGTTCTTTTTTTGTAATTGGTAGTTGGGACTGAAGAGTGGGTGATAAATACAGTTATCAATTCAGTTTCAGTTGCATTTAGCTATCTTTATAAGGTGGTGATGTTTTCTCAGGTGAAATAGGCCTTAAAAACCATCTAAAATATACTTAGAACTAGGCTTTCAAATCATTGTATCAAAATATTAAACCAGTGTGTTAAAAAATAAGCATATTCTGTTATATTGTTCTCAATACTTGTGTATTATACTTGAATGAAAGTTATTTTTAGGTAAGAGTAAAACTTTGCCTTTTGAAAATGCATTTAAATAAACATTTGTATTTAAATTAATAATTAGTACAGTATTATATATAATGAAAAGTTACAAGATTGCTACAATTTACAAATATTATATATGGTGGTTCATTGGGTTTTTAGGAATATATAGTTTTATTATAGTTAGGTAACTGTTACAGCTGAAAAAGAGCTCTCTCAAAGATACCTAGAGCCAAATGAAAGTAAGTTGATCTAGGCTAGTATGTCTCAAAATGTAATTCTTAAGTCACCAGCATGCTTTTTAGAAGGCCCCATATAAAGTCTGCTGGGGGGCAGGGAAATGGGGGTGTGGAAGTCTGCATTTTGAGCCAATACTAACAGCAAACATTTTGTGGTGTTTACTATGTCTCGGGAACTGTTCTAAGCACTGCATATTAATGTTTTCTTCCCTGTCAGGTGTAGTGAGTGAGTGTCGCTTAGTTGTGTCCGACTCTTTGTGACCCCATGGACTGTAGCCTACCAGGCTCCTCCATCCATGGGATTTTCCAGGCAATAGTACTGGAGTGGGTTGCCATTTTCTTCTCCAGGGTATCTTCCCAACCCAGGGATCGAACCCGGGTCTCCCACATTGTAGGCAGATGCTTTACCGTCTGAGTCACCACGGAAGTCAGGTGTAGATAATATTGTTATTATTCCCATTGACAGAGGAGGAATTTAAGGTATAACAGACTAAAAACCTTACTAAGGTCACACAACTCAGGAGTCTTAGGGCCAGGCTTGTATATGGAAAACATATCAAGGCATTCGCATTCCCACTGCTCTAGTCCAGGCCATTTAAAATTGAAAAGATTTTATCCTAAAAGTGAAGTTGGGAGGATGGTGATGTGTAGTGGATTTCACAGTTCTCTCATGGGTAAAAGTAAAAGCACGTTTACTTTTTCACTCAGTAAAAGCACTGAGTAAAAGCTGTCCTAATGCCACTTCATGGATTGTAAACTCGGCAATATTAAGTAGTGTGCTCTTCAGCACATCATTAAAGTTTATATATATTTATTTATATTTGTTTTTATGGGTTAATGGATTTCCGTCAGTCCAAGTAAAGTTCTTTATTTGATGTGCAGTACAACCTAGATGGAATCACGTATTTGTAAAACTGAGATTTTGTTTTAATTAATTTTGGGGATTGTCTTCAACATCTCTGGTGGGGGAATATACTTGATTATAACACTTACTTTTGGAAATCTTTCTAAAATGCATTGGCATACTTTTCTACATTAATGAGCAAGATGTTGCCAAGTTTTGAATATTCTCATTGTTCCATCTTACATATTTAACTCTGAAATTATAAACTGAATTAAAAAAAAAAAACAGGTTTGTTTCTTGGTTTTCCTTTCTCCAACAACAGTGAGTGGTTTTCAGCTTGCTGCACATGCAGATCACTAGAGAGGCATTTTAAAAAAGATAATGATATCTGGGTCCCACCCCTGGAGACTCAAGTGTGTAAGGATTGAGAAACCACTGTTCTAGAAGAAGTATGTGTGGGGCAGTTTTCTTGGTTTCTTTTTGTTGTGGTTCCTGTAAGTTTTGATAATAATGAAAAATACACTTAAGATTAGGAGTAAACTAGAAAATAGATGAACTATTGTTGATAAATGCTCTTAATTTAAATATGTAACATCTACATTTTTTCCCCCTTTCAGATTTATTACTAAACATGGGTGCATTTTTGGACAAACCCAAAACTGAGAAACATAATGCTCATGGTGCTGGGAATGGTTTACGTTACGGCCTGAGCAGCATGCAAGGATGGAGAGTGGAAATGGAAGATGCGCACACAGCTGTTGTAGGTATTCCGCACGGCTTGGAAGACTGGTCGTTTTTTGCAGTTTATGATGGTCACGCCGGATCCCGAGTAGCAAATTACTGCTCAACACACTTATTAGAACACATCACGAACAACGAAGACTTCAGGGCAGCTGGAAAGTCAGGATCTGCTCTTGAGCCTTCAGTGGAAAATGTCAAGAATGGTATCAGAACTGGCTTTTTGAAGATTGATGAATACATGCGTAACTTTTCAGACCTCAGAAATGGCATGGACAGGAGCGGTTCAACTGCAGTGGGAGTTATGATTTCACCTAAGCACATCTACTTCATCAACTGTGGCGATTCACGGGCTGTTCTGTATAGGAGTGGACAAGTCTGCTTTTCTACCCAAGATCACAAACCTTGCAACCCAAGGGAGAAAGAGCGAATCCAAAATGCAGGAGGCAGCGTAATGATACAGCGTGTTAATGGTTCATTAGCAGTGTCTCGTGCTCTGGGGGACTATGATTACAAGTGTGTTGATGGCAAGGGCCCAACAGAACAACTTGTTTCTCCAGAGCCTGAGGTTTATGAAATTTTAAGAGCAGAAGAGGATGAATTTATCATCTTGGCTTGTGATGGGATCTGGGATGTTATGAGTAATGAGGAGCTCTGTGAATTTGTTAAATCTAGGCTTGAGGTATCTGATGACCTGGAAAATGTGTGCAATTGGGTAGTGGACACTTGTTTACATAAGGTATGTAAGTCTTTTTTTGTTACAATTAAAATGCCCTATTAATTTTTAAAAGGCATGGTAAGTAAGATTAAGCAAACTTTTAAGTTTTAAAGCTTTTAATATTTTCATTAGGAAAATCCTAACTAAGTCCTATGTATTTTAAAGTTACTCTCTTCCCCAGAAATGAAATTTTTTTTTTTTGCCATCTTCACTTGTCTAAACCTTCTAATTTGAAAATTAAGTTTAATAAATTTATGACATTTATTGTCATTTAAGTGTTTTATGACTTGTTGTGGCAGAGACATCTATACACAATTGTGACTTGATTAAAATTCTCAACATTGGCAGTACCTGTCTTTTTTGGTTTGTTTTGGCCACTTGGCTTGTGGGATCTGTTTCCTGAGCAGGTATTGAACCCTGAGCCCAGGCATTGAAAGCCTGGAATCCTGATACTCTGCCATCAGGGAACTCCCGGCAATAGCTGTCTTATGCCTGATTATGTAGCAGTTTCATTAAAAAAAAAAAAAAAAAAGAGCAAGATTGTATATTAGATACACAAAAGATCAAGAGCCACATAAAATATTGGAAGATATAACAGAAGCCTTAAACTAAGTAAAGTTTTGTAATTTAGCTATGAGCCTACTAGCCTTACTAGCAGCTAAGACAGAAACTGAAGTAAGAGTTGTATATTTCTTATTCTATAGTAGTAAAAGAAGCTTTTTCTAGCCGTAAAACCTAAAAGGAATTTACATGTGACTCTGTGTAAATATGACATGGTGGATAATATCTTACTTTTATAGGAGATAATCAAAATTGTTTCCATAGAGATGCCTTTATCATCCCCAATTAGAGAACCAAAGACTAGTATAAAATGCAATCTTGTTAAGAATTCCTATGGAACACTAAAGTTTAATTTACATTTGCAATATTATATGAATCTTATTTCGATAGAGTAATAGACAGGAGCATCCAAACTAACAGGTAATTAGCAATTTCCTTTAATGTCTTTAAAATATTCAGTAATTTCAAGTGGGCTTTTGACAGCATCTATATAGCAGTCAATTAAAATTTGAGTTATCTGACCAGAACCTAAAATATGTAAGTATTCTGTGACTCTGATTGAAGAAGGTATCAGGACAAAACTAACCTTTGGTTATGTGATGTAAAGATTTTGACTGACTGACTCTGTCTAGATTAGAACCACTCTATTTCCTCACCATGTAAGTTGCTGTGAAAGATACAAGCATAGCCAGGAAGCTTCTCTAAAGGTCTCTGGGTCTATGGAAATACTCAGGTTTTGTTGAAGTGTCTATTACTTTTCCATAGGATGGGAAGAGACACCTTCAAAAAGAGAAAATAAAAGGGCTGGTGTTTCCAGCTTTTTTCTTGATGGTATCTCTAGTACTCTACTGTTCGTGTGTTTGTTTGGTTTTAAAGCATGTTGTATCCTTTTTGCTTCTCTGGATGAATTAAGTACAGAAATATTGATGGTTGTCAGTGATCAAATAGTAAGTTGTTCTAAAATTGTCTCTCTCCTTGGACTCTATATGGAGAAATTCTGACGTGCGGCTTTTTGAGACGAAAGCAGGCATTTTTTTTTTTTTGGCCTAACTGGGAACTGAAAACTGTTTTCCCCAATTATTTAAAACAAAAAGTTTGTTTATTGAAAAAAAGGCCAGATAATATAGGGTGTATATGTATATTTTAAGGTGATACAGAATATGTAAAGGAACGCTTGAAAATTTTGCCACCGACCTAAGTGGGCTACTGTCTTAATTGTGGTACTTATTTTTTTCATCTTTTTTGCCTGCCTTGAATGTGTATATTTTTATAAAAAGGAATTCATTATACTTGTTATTCTGCAGTCTGCTTTTTAATTCAACAGTATATTGTAGAGAGATCTCCATGTCTGTATCTGTTGATCAAAATCATTTTTCATAGTTGTGTAGCAGAATGACACGTAGTTTTGAGGGGATAGCCAGAAATCTATTATGTCTGTAATTTAGAGTAAGGAGAGAAGTTTGTATTCTGGATAAACTGCACAGTCTCTTTCCTATAAAGGATATTAGTTTTCAGGAATTTTGACCTAGCCATTTTGAATGGGGTTTAAATGATTCTGGTGGTGTATCTTCCTTTGATGGTTTTTATTGGTTTAAAGTGATTAAATATTTTTGTTGATGGTGTTAAACGATTCTAGGCAGAATCGCAGAATCTTAGAAATGATAAATGATAGTAAAGAGGGACAAGGGGTTGGAATGCCAGATCTCTGTATTGAATTTAGTTGAATGAAGTTGACCATCTAGTGCCTTTGAATGAAGTTATATTTATATTGAAATCAGTTTTGAGATGCCTAGCTAGCTCTTTTGTGTTAAAACGGAATAGAGGTGAATTTTTTGAATCACCACATGCGACTTATGGAATTAAACAAAGCTCTTATCCATTCCTGTTTTTCTGACTCCGTAATACTGTCCTTCCACTAATTTATATTGTAAAGCCACCAGTTAGCAATATTTAAAACACTAGGATTAAAATAGAGCATATGATTGCTTTTAATTTAGTCTGAAAGATTGAATCTAAATTTTAAAATCCATGGAAAGTGTGTTGGCCAGTGCTTGCCCTGAGCAATTGCTCAGTAGGTATTAGCTGATTTTTTGTGTGTGTGTGGTAGAATAAATTTTAAAACAGTTTTTTAAATTAATTTTTTATTGGAGTATAGTTGATTTACAGTGTTGTGTTAGTTTCTGCTATATAACAAAGTGAATCTAGTTGCTGCTAAGTTGCTTCAGTCGTGTCCGACTCTGTGCGACCCCATGGACTGCAGCCTACCAGGCTCCTCCGTCCATGGCATTTTCCAGGCAAGAGTACTGGAGTGGGGTGCCATCGCCTTCTCCTTGTTTTATATATAGTAGTGTGTATATGGAGAAAGCGATGGCACCCCACTCCAGTACTCTTGCCTGGAAAATTGCATGGACGGAGGAGCCTGATGCGCTGCAGTCCATGGGGTCGCGAAGAGTTAGACACGACTGAGCGACTTCACTTTCACTTTTCACTTTCATGCATTGGAGAAGGCAGTGGCAACCCACTCCAGTGTTCTTGCCTGGAGAATTCCAGGGACGGGGGAGCCTGGTGGGCTGCCATCTATGGGGTCACACAGAGTCGGACACGACTGAAGCGACTTAGCAGCAGCAGTGTGTATATGTCAATCCCAGTCTCCTAGTTTATCCCTCCCCCCTTCCCTTAACAAGCTCTAAGTTTGTTTTCTGTGGCTCAATTTCTGTTTTGTGAATAGATTCATTTGTACTTTTTTTTTTTTTTTTAGATTCCACGTATAAGCAATCGTTGATATGTCTTTCTGTCTGACTTATTTCACTTAGTATGAAATAAGTATACTCTAGGTCCAGGTGTTAGCTGCTTTAGGAGAAAGTGTGAATGGAGTAGATTGAATTTTTAACTAGATGCTTTTAAGATTTTTTCTGATAATAGATTGAAGTTAAGTGTTGGAAATTTCTTGATGATCCACTGTTTATAACTTGGCATTTTCATTGCCAGGGCCTGGGTTTGATTCCTGGTCAGGGAACTTAAGATCCTGCAAGCCTTGGGGCTCAGCTATATATAAATAAATAAATAAGTGTTAAATTTTCTAACGCTTTTAACATTTATCATTCCCTAATAGTTTACAGGGATTTTTATATGTTAACTCACGAAATGTTGGGGTATTATGATAACCATTGTAATCACAGTAGTATCAATAAATTGCTTTTTGTGAGCCATATGCTCTTTTAAGCACTTTTTACACATTTTAATTTATTTAATTTTCACAACAACCGTAACAGGTAGCTAGCATTATTGTTTATGATGGTCATTTTTCAGAATTGCTATTCAGCAATATGAAGCTATAAGAGTTGGATGATTCTGGTCAGGTATTACCCTATTTAGATAATTAACTCTAGGGGAAAATGGTCCCTAAGGAAGCAGCTTTTCCATTTTATTGCCAGTGCTAGTAGCATTTCTGGTGTTTATGCTAACTAATTTCCGGTTGCATAGAATGAAAGTGAAAGTGTCAGTCGCTCAGTTGTGTCTGACTCTTTGTGACACATGGACTGTAGTCCACTAGGCTCCTCTGTGTATGGGATTCTCCAGGTAAAGAATACTGGAGTGGGTTGCCATTCTCTTCTCCAGGGGATCTTCCCAACCCAGGGATCAAACCCAGGTCTCCTACATTGCAGGCAGATTCTTTACTGTCTGAGCCACCAGGGAAGCCCGTGGAATAGAATATGTAATAGCCATTTGCATGGCCTTTAATAACTTTATAGATCACATTCATTTTATTCATCCTCATAGTAACCTTCTGAGGGGAACAAAGTAAAAATTTTTATTTCCAATTTGTAAGTAAGGAAATGGAAGTTTGTCATAAAAGACTTTTTTTAATAAAGAGAAGCTGTAAGTCAGATATTTGATGAATTTTGAAGCAGAGTCTAGAATTGAAGCTTTCTGAGTTAAGCTTTGCATGTATGTTACCAAAGTTTCCCATTAGATTTGATGAAAAAAATTTTTCCCAAGGGAAACTTTTAAGACCTTCCTTTTCTTTTTTCAGTAATTACAAAATAAAAAAAAATTTAAACAAGATGATATTTGAAGTGAAGTTATTAATCTTTACGTCTCTCCTTGTCAGTCTCATCCCCTTTAGGTAGCCACTGTTTACAGTTATATATCCTTCCAAATAATTCTCTGTGTTTATTCATAAAAATAGAAGTATAAAAGGTAGGGTCATGTATGCATGTTACTTTGCTAGCCCTTTGTTTTTCTTAATCATAAAAGTCAATATTTGTTCAAGTTTTTAAAAAATATAATTTGATTTCCTTTAATCAGTCTATGTACCACCTATTAGAAGCTTATTTATTTTAAAGAATGAGATATAATACCTGATAATTGGATTATGTTGAGGGGAAATTAATAACATTTTCAAAAGGCAATATCAATCTAAGTCACTGATAAAACGTGGAAAAATGTACTTCTGTACCCCTTAAAATAGTTGTTTAACCCTAAACTCGGAAGCTTTTTGATTATAGTTTTCAGAAAATGTAATCATAAATAATGCAAAAGTAGACATGGTATTAGAGTGGAGTGTGGCTGGGTTTTTTGAAGTATGGAAGATAAGGATGTAAAAATACAGTATATGTAATGTAGAAATTCCGAAACCTTCTTTGTTGATGGTGTCTGAATATCTCAGTAAGTTTTTTTGTAGTGCTACTTAACCATATTAATATCTAACAGTTATAAGTATTAAGTAGTTAGATCCAAACTTAATGAGTGTACAAATAATATTTAACAAAATAATACATATACATGGAAAAACATTTATTCCATTCTTTTAAAAACAATAATTGCATAATAGGACATGCTTGCCTGTTGGATATGGCACAACTTCTCAAGCCTTGGAATCACTGGGTAGTGCCACCCTTGGAGGACTTGACTTTAATCTCAGTAACTCCTAGAACCTCCGCTTTGGGAAAAGAGAATGTCATTGAGAGGACTATAGCGCTATCTAATGTTAAAAGTGTGAACTACCTCAAACTAGTTTAGAGTGTTCACAGATACTGAATATTGCTATGTCCTTCCCTCCCTCATTTAGAATATCTCTGAGGACATTTGGCTTCCTGGGGCTTTTTGGTACCGTGTTTAGAACCACAGTTTCAGTATTAGAACATAGGCTCTTTGGAACCAGACAGCTTGGTTTTGAGTTGTGCTCTGCCATTTGGTGCAAAGCATGGGTTTCTTCATTTTATAAAATAGAGATAGTAATAATCTTCTTCATGGAGTTGCTAAGAATATAGCTTTTGGCAAGTGCATGAACAGTATCTGGTTTACAGTCCTCAATAAATTTTAGTTCTGACAATTATGAAATGAAGAGGTAAATTTGTGCAAAGGGAAATATAGATTCAAGAGAAGGGAATGGTGGGAGAATTGAGTGTTTTAGAAAGCAAGTAATGATAGCCTTCATCTTTCTTGGGTAGGTGGAAATTTGGGCTATTCCTTAAAAGTGGCTGTTTTGAACACTGTAAATGTAATAACTACAGTGAGTGGCAGATTTTAAAAAATTGATTTAAAGAATTACAACTTTGTAGTATAAGATTCTGTTCACAGACCATTTCATATGCTGTGCTCAGGACTTGATCCAGAATGCTTCAGAAGCATGCAACATTCAACTTTAAAACTAACAGCATCAAATTATTTTCTGATTAATTTTAGATACCCTTACTTATGGCAGGGGCACTGGTTATTTTGATCTGTTGTTCAGTCGCTTAGTCATGTCTGTTCTTTGCAATTCCATGAACTACAGCACGCCAAGCTTTTGACCCATAACTATTAAAATAGTTCTGATTCCTTTAAGCACTGCTGCTGTGCTGTTGTCATAAAAAATGAAAAGGTGCTGAAGTCATCAGTTTTTAAACATCTGGCTGATTGCTGTAATTGTTCAAGTTGATTTTTGCATATTTCATTTGTGGACTTTACAAAAAAATGTATACTGAATATGCAAGGATGATTTATCTCTAGAAAACTAAAGAGTCATAAAGGAAAGGCTCTTTTTAAATTGCTATATAAATTGCTATATAAAAATTAATGAAGTACACCCATACTTTGTATTTAGGGGAAGATCATCTTTATGTACGGAGAAGGCAATGGCACCCCACTCCAGTACTCTTGCCTGAAAAATCCCAGGGACAGGGGAGCCCGGCAGGCTGCCGTCTGTGGGGTCGCACAGAGTCGGACACGACTGAAGCAACTTAGCAGCAGTAGTAGCGTCTTTATGTAGAAATAGAAATACCATCGTTGAAATGACACATGCTGAGATGTTTATGTAAATTATTTTCTTTAAATATCTCCAGGTACTTAAACTTCTTGAAATTATCTTTTAGTTAATTTTCCAAATAATAGGATGTATGTTTTATAACTTATAAAAATCTAATGGAAATTATATATATATGATAGATTAAGAATGGGTAAACAGTGCTCACACTGTTGTTAACAAAATAGAGAGTAGAAGAAACTGGATTTCTAAAAATGTAAGGTGGTAATTCTGTTTATTCATAAAATTGCTTTAAAAAGTCATTGGTATTCATGTGATGCTTGATTCTTGAGTATCTATGGTATAAAGAGTTTTCCTGACCTGAATATACATGGTAAATCCCTATTCCTATGGGATGTATTGCTGTTTGGAATCATAGAGTGTATATGTGGGATATGTGTGTGTATATCTTCATATATATGTGTGTGTGTGCGTGTGCGTGCGATGATATATATATTCATATAGCCAGTGTAGTTTTTTTTTTTTTTTTTTTTTTTTGCCACACCACATGGCGTGTGGATCTTAGTTCCCCAACCAGGGATTGAATCCATACCCCCTGCATTGGAAGCACAGAATCTTAACCACTGGACCATCAGGAAGTGCCCGCCAGTGTATACTAGGTCATTATGAAAGTTTTGGTGGGTTTCATTAAGTGATAAAATTCATTTGGGCCAGTTTGGAAATCCTGATTTTTTCCCCCCAGATATTAAGAATTTATATATTCATGATGATTCTATTAAAGCATAAGAATTTGTACAGAGAATTACTATTTTCGAAGTCTTCTTAAGACTCAACCTATACTGCCTTCAAACTTTGCTCCGTTAAGGTTTAGCAGAAGTTTTTCAAGGCCTGCCTGTGTTTGACTGTGTCATGTGGGTCCCCAAAAGGTGGCAAGTCTTAACCAAAGAGTGCTCACCTAGATTCTGGCCATGATGACTGAAAAGAGTAGCATGGGTATGTTGTTGGCTCTCTTCACTTGGGTTGGCAAATCCCACCTCCATTGACTTAATTTTTGAGAGTGGTAAATAGGGAAAAAAAAAAAAAGAAGTTAAAAAAAGATCACTATTCTAAGAACAGTTTCATTTGGTTTTAAGAAAGTCAGTAAAAGTAATATGCCTTTAAGAAACTGTTTTAACTTTATTGCTTATAGTCTTGTGGTAATAGAGTAGTATATATCCCGTGTTTCCTTTTTGATATAGATCTTTTGTGATGGTGTGATTAAAAAGGCAGCGGTAAAATTTGTCCTTCAATTAGTAGTTTTAGCTGCTCTCTCCAAATCCTGACACTAACTGTCTGATGTCATTTCTTCAAAAGTTATTTCATCTGACTGCAGTGTATCTATTTGATCATTTGATACTATGCCCTTAGAACAGTTTCCAGTTTAACTTTTTTCTCTGCTTGTTTAGTTTAGTGTCTTGGGTATCCTAATAATGCACAGTTTTCATCCATGTCAATTTAGTGAGTTTCAGTAGCATTGCTCCAATGCAGGTTAATTAGCTAGGGGGGAAAAATGCATATTTTCTTTGGAAGGATGCATTTTGGGCTTAAGTCACTTCGGGAATATGCAGTCTTGAGTGGGAAACAGAGTTTTTAGAAGATTTAATATGTATGAAGATACCTTCATTTCTCAAGTAGTGGAATGGACGTAGATAAGAAGAGGTGCATAGATTCAGAAATCATAAAATAATTACCATCTACCCATACCTAAGAGTCCTTGTTTCTTCAGGAAGTGCTTCAGATAGTTCTTTGAAAATGAATGTGTTGAAGGTGTACATTCTGGATGATTAAATAATTGCTTAAAGTAAATAATAGTTGATAGACTGTAGAAGTATAATTTTTATTTTCTTTTTTTTAATATACAGGGAAGTCGAGATAACATGAGTATTGTACTAGTTTGCTTTTCAAATGCTCCCAAGGTCTCAGATGAAGCAATGAGAAAAGACTCAGAGTTGGATAAGTACTTGGAATCACGGGTGGAAGGTAAGAAAGATGCTTTTTTTTTTTTTAAGAAGAAGCAAAAGTATTATTCCTTGTTTGTCAAATCTTTTAAAACTTCCTATAGATTTTGGACTAAAAATCCATTATTCAGGAATGAGAAAGGGGAAAACTAGTCTCTTTAACGTCAACATAATTTGCTAATTGTTTGGGTTTATATCTGTTGTTTACATATGTTCCACCTATTCTTTTCCCTTTTTTCTTCCCTTTTGGGTTAATCAGTATTTTCTATTTGAGTTAATCCCTGCATTTGCTCATTAGTTATACATTCTTTGAAATATTCATTTAGTGGTTACCTTGATAGAGAATACATTTTAGAGTCTATGGCAGGATCTCTGGTTTAATACTTTAGTTTTATATGTGCTACTTTTCAGATATAAAATTATTTTATATGAAGTTACACATGTCGGTCTTATTTATTTTGCCTCAATGTCATTCTTACAAAGTTCTTTCCTCAATTCAGGGTTACATTTTTTTTTTTTAACAAAATACAAAATTTTATTTTATATTTTTTAAACTATTTTATATTGGAGTAAAGTTGATTAACAATATTGTGATAGTTTCAGATACACAGCAGAGTGATTCACTTATACATGTATCTATTCTTTTTCAATTCTTTTCCCATTTTAAGTTGTTATATAATATTGAGTAGCAGGTTCAGGGTTACATATTGACCTATATTTTTTCCTAACACCTTATGGCTTGATCATTATTACTTTTCAATAGTAAATTTGAATGATATAATGATTATGGTGTGGTCAGCTTGTTGAATTTGGCCATGTTTTAGATGTATAGTAGCTATAGTAATTGGTAAAAGTTTTGAAATGCAAAGATTGGTGATTTCCAATGTGTAATTACCAAAAGAAAACTACATTCTTTTGCAGATTTGGTGGCGAGGGACTGATTCATCTTTTCTAGCTTTACAGTTGTCTGCACATCCTAAACATTTTTTTGTTGTTGGTCTGCAATTTCTTCAACCCTGAACTGTCAGTGAAGTTGTGTTTTCAGCGAAACGGAGAGATAAGGAACCTGTGAAAACACTTGGAAGACCATGTTGGAAGCATTCATTCCTGTTGATAATGTCATAATTATGAAGAGGAGCTGTTTATAGGAGTTTTTAGTAACATACATTTTCTGAAAGGTCGAGTGTATTGGGGTGGGAGGTTGCTGGCTCACATTTGTCAGAAGACGAGGAAGAGTTTCTTATTGTCCAATTTCCTTGTTGACAAAAAAGAAGCTAGATAGTTTTCATTTGGGGAAGAACTCTAAAATTTGGTCAATTACATGTTATATGATCTTGACCAACTTGCCTAATCTCTCTTAAGGCTCCAGTTTGTTTATTGTGAACTAAAGGTAAAAACACCAACCATACAGTTTGTTTTAAATAAATGAGATAACTTTGTTAAGTACTTGGTGATGTGCCTAGCACACAAGTCCGCAGCAAACTGTAGCTTTTATTAACTCTTCTGTAACAGCTAAATTTTAATTTCTTAAATGTGTGGTCAGTTCAGCTCAATGTGGGTTGTTAAAATTTAATATTAATTTTATTTTGTATGATTTTAAACTATCCAAAAGATACGTTATATGGCAGATATAACAAATATGTATTAATATGATGTGATCTTGGGGCCTGTGGTACACACTTGATTATAATCACTCAATTAAAAAGCTCTTTAAAATCCTTGAAAAAGCAGCCACTACAGATCAATATGCCTTGGTACCTAACTTCTTTTTTAGAAGCAGTTGTTCTTCAAGAGCACTGTATTTCTGTTAGGGTTTAAAGTCATGTAATTTGATATTAGAATTTTGAGGTGAAAGCGTTCTGGTATATTGGCAAGTCTGTGTATGTGTTTTTATTGGGTGTGCAGAGGAGAGGTATAATGTTAAATAGTCTTTAACCTAAATTGATTAGATATCTGGTGAATGCCTTCTGTATGTATTCATTACTTCAGCAGTCCTTGAGCATGTGAGTCACTGGGAAGGTAGCAGAAAACAAAGCAAATGTGTTCCTGATCTCATGGAGTTTATAATCTAGTGGAGACCAGTATGTGTGTGTGTGTATTTTTTTAATAGAAGAAAACAGAACAGTAGGCAGACAGTAGCAAGGAATATTGGTTGGGAAGGTCTTTTTGAGGAAAAACATTTAAGCAGATGACTGTATACGGGAAAGAGTGGCTATTTGGGGAAAGAACATTCCAGCAAAGGGAGCAATAAGAACTGAGGAGTGAATGTGCTTAGAGTGTATGGCTGGACTAGAAAGAGCTGGTAGAAAAGTGAAAGACTAGGAGAAATTGCTAACGAGCAGATCATGTACTACTCTGCAGACACAAATGAGGACTTTGGACTTTATTTAAATAGTGTTGGGAAGTCATGGAAGATGTTGAGTGCAAGAGTAACATGATCTGACTTTTTAAAGGACCTCTCTCTGTTGCTCCGTGAAGAAGAGATTGTAAAGAGAGACAGGAGAGAGGAAGCCAAGAGACCAGTTAGAAATCATGCGTTGAAGCAGGTGACAGGTGGTGGGGGAGGATTGGATTGCAGAGGTACCAGTGGTATGTGAAAGTTGGTTGGTGAAGTGCTAGACTGCAGTGGGTTTGGGTTAGGGGAGATTGTCCCTCATGCCACATACAACAATGTCTGGAGACAGATTTGGTCTCATAAAAGAGAGGGTGCCACTGACATCCAGTGAGTGAGGCCAGAATGTTCCTTAACATTCTGCAGTGCACAGGACAACCTTCACAGCAAAAAAATTGTCTAAAACATCTGTAGTGCTGAAGTTGAGAATTCTTGGACTATAGAGATAGAGTGTAAGGTAGAAAAACACAGTCCTGCCTTCATGAAGTTTACAGTCTGTAATCTAGTAAATATCATGTATAGTGGGAGTATCTAGCAACACTCCTATCCAGGCATGGGTCAGAGAAGGATCTGAGAAAGTTACACATGAGGTTGAAACATGAAGGTGAATACACTTTAACCATACAAAAGTGTTAGTTGAATAGGTTTAAAAAGTGTTTCAGACCAATTGGCAATATAGCTAGGGGTCGGGGCAGAGTTGAATAGGAGCAGAGTTGAATAAAAAGTTAAGGTCATGGTCCTTGTGAGGGATGCATGGTAAACCGTTTGGATTTAGCCTCTTGAGGGCTGCTTAGGACACTGCTTTGTTGCTGATTTAAAAGTAAGTTTGCCATTGTCTGATTTTTCAAGAAGTTTATTGTCTTGATACTGGCCAGATAAATCATGCCTTAAGAATCTGTTTTCTGGAAATTGTAAATATAAATGAAACATATAAATGTTTTATTTTGTTAGAGTATTAGCAAATTCTGAGATTTATTTTCCTTTTTTGTTTTAAATAAATTGTACCTGGTGAAAATAATAAAGCAATGGATTCATAAAGGCAAAAATAAATAGATTATAGAACATACTGTTTAGACAAAAACCTATAAAGCAAATTTTAATCTTCCCTTATAATCCTTATCCTTCCATTGCTTTTCTTTTCCTGTAATTATAGCATATAATATATGCTATATTATATTTATATATAATATATATATAAATATATATATATAATGTGTTTTCATATAAAAAAATGTTTCCATGTGGCTGTGCCTTGTTCATAGGGATCATTGTAGTGATTATAAGCCATTTCACTCCGTGGCTATTCTGAAGTTTTCTTAATTGTTCCTTTATTGGACATTTAATGTTCCAGTTTTTGCTTTTATGAATAATGCTAGAATGAGTATATATATGCAAGTAACTTTTTATCTTACCTTTTTTTGTTCCTTGTGTGATAGTATTGCTAAGTAGTACCTCTTGTTTCACTTTGTGAATTCTGAGTTATCACATTAATTCAGGAACTCTTCTTAAAAACCTGCAGAAATTATGGAGAAGTCTGGTGAGGAAGGGATGCCTGATCTTGCCCACGTCATGCGCATCTTGTCTGCAGAAAATATCCCAAATTTGCCTCCTGGGGGAGGTCTTGCTGGCAAGTAAGTAGAACAAAAAGAACTAATTTTGACTTCATTTATAATTAGTAATTAAATAATTTGGGGTTAGAAGTACATCAATTATCTAAAGATGAAATGGGTTGACAGTTCTTATACTAGAAAAGAACATTTAAATTTCATCCAAAAGATTTTCTTTTTAAGACATTATTTATTATATTCTTTGGGGCTGAGGATCCTTCTTCCCTTAGTAAATGAGAACAGATGGATTGTGCAGGATCAAATTCTGAGTGAAATGCAGAAACTGTTCTTGGCAGGTATTTATTGGGACAGTTAATTTTTGACTGTAGTCAAGATATATGAAGTATTATTTTAAATATGCAGAAGCTTAGTAACTATGTAATTTAATAAAACTAAAGCATAATTTTTTTTAGGCGCCATGTTATTGAAGCTGTTTATAGTAGGCTGAATCCACATAGAGAAAGTGATGGGGTAAGTTTTGTTTTATTTCTTAAGTATTTTAAATAATCTTATTATATAAACAGTGGCTATAAATATACATATACACAATGACTGCTTTTCATTTTAAAGAGTCAGTTAAAGTTTAAGGAGATGTATTGAAGTGGAAGATAGAGCTAAAGTTCTGTTTTGTAGATAGGTCTGTTGTCATTTAATGGGCATCAAATACCTTTTTGTGTGGGCTGTACTTATTTCTTCCCTGTGTGTCTTGCCTTTCCTTCTCCTTCTCCCTTAAATCTTAATTTTGAGGCAAACAAAGAATGTGCTTTTAAATGTGTCCATTTCTCCTCCAGCAGGCTGCTGCAATCACTGGAAGTTAGTGATCGTGATCAGACTAGACCTTTCAGACTCTTATTTTATAGACTAGACCTTTCAGTGCCTCTTTTGTGCCCAGTTGAACACCTGAGAATAATTGCATTCTAGCCTTCTTGTTGTGCTCTGGGTATACATGTTGAACTGGGATGACCATTTTTTGTTGTACTCTACTGTGCTTCATCAGAGCAAAACTCTTTGTCCCTTTGCCTTCCTTAGAAATACTGATCAACTGCTCCTCTGTAGGTTTTTAATTTTATTTTAATATTAGTACTAGGAGGCCAAACAGTAGCCTTTAAAAAAAAAAAAAAAACTGCCCTAAATTTCAAAGTTAGTAATTCAAATAACTGTCTTCTCATAGAGTTTTCAAGTTTTTGGACATCTAAAACTGAACAATTTAATTTTAACATGTATGCTTCAAAGATTTAGGAGAGCCAAACTTAGTACTAAAACTTATTGAGAGGAAATGGCCTCTATGCTCCAGCTCCTCTTGGCAGGTCTTGAGAGACCACTATTGGCCACTGGTAGTAATTATGTGTCATTTTAATTGCATTGTTTTCCAGGCTTCATTATTGCACAGCAGTATCATATAATTTGTTTTTTTCTTAGCAATAAAAGTTACATTGACTAAAAGGGAAATTTTTACAACTAATGCATTTTAGTTACCTGAATAAAATTATACTATATATTGCTAATAACAGAATTTATACCTGGGTTTAGAGCAGTGATTCTGAGACTTTCTTTTGTGTCAGGTACCTCTAAAGTATTCAGAATTGTGTCCAAAGCTGTGGAAATTAATTTAAGAATAAAGATAACGTCATTTGATGCATTTAGACAACTCCAAACCAAACAAGTGAGGATAGGATGTCAAGAAAGATGGTAGTAGTTGGGAGGTAAAGAGAGCCTTACCTCTTCAGCTAGATTATAGGTTCCACGTAGCAGCCACTACCAAGGTTGGAGGAACTAAGCCCTCAAGTAGTTACTGATTCATTATTAGCCACATAATTACTTTGTTCCCTCACATGTTTGAAAATGCAGCCCCAGTGTGTAATCTGAAAAATTATTTCATAATATACTTGCTAGGTTTCTTAGTCTCTCAAGAAAGTTCGCAGCTTTTATTCCAAACAAAAAAGTTTATAACCCAGAATTTCTGTTAAACATACACCAAGGATGAACAACAACAACGAAAGGATGAATTTTAAACTTTCTTTAAAAGTAGAAAATATGTATTATACATAGTAGCTATGTAAGCAGTGAATAAATAGGCAACAGAACCATGAAACTGAGGAGAGCTGCTCTGGATATAAAACTGGCCTTAAAGATGATTATTTGAATTGAAATTGAAAGTGTTAGTTGCCCAGTCATGTCCAACTCTTTCCAAGCGCACGGACTGCAGCCCACCAGTCTCTGTCCATGGAATTCTCCAGGCAAGAATACTAGGGTGGGTGCCCATTCCCTTCTCCAGAGGATCTTTCCAACCCAGGGATTAACCCAGATCTGCCACATTGCAGGCAGATTGTTTACTGTCTGAGCCACCAGGGAAGCCCTGGTGATTATTATATGATTATAAATCAAGGAAATGTATAGTTAATCACCTTTATATATAAACACTGATGATCCACCATGTAATGAATTGATGTGGGAGGAGATTATGAAACAAAAGGCAAGGTCCCCCATCCCTGCTTTGAATGCAGCCGGCAGTGTTGATACAAGCAGAGAAGTTAAGTAATAAAAAGGTTTCACGTCATTTACCAAAGAACAAAAAGAAACGCAAAATATAGACTGATTGCCATGTGAATTGTAGAGTGATTGCTTGGACAGTCAGATTTTTAGAGATAAGATTAGATTTGAAGAATGGTTTGAATGGCAGAAATTAAAAGAAGATTATAGTTAATGTGGATTGGGAGAGGCAAGAACAAAGTTTAAGCTATCTTTGAAAGAGCGGATGTCATTTTGGCTAGAGCAGGAAACTGCTATGGTGAAAAATAAGAATTCAAAATGCCAGAAGTATTTTTGAAGAGATTGGAGACACCTTTGACTTTATATTTCAGAGTGAGGAGCCACTGCGTGTTTACGGTGTGAGAATGGCAGACTCAAAGGAGTACCTGGCATTCTCATTTGTTAGAGACATATGCAGTGTTAGGTGGAAAACATGCTAGGGGTCAAGTAGTTGTGCATGACCACAGAGACACTTAAGTGTAAGCTCATTAGTAGGTAGATGTGTGAATTAGAGAAACTTCCTGTTTACTATAAAAACAGAATCCTATGTTGGGAAACATTACTTTACCCTTTCAGAATAATCACAACCTTAGAAAAATGTTGAACCATAATCAAAAGTGGAAGTATACTAAAAAATACAAAAGAAACAGAAAACTGAAGAAATGATAATGTTTGATTAAATTCTTAGGCCTTAACTTGAAGCACAGAAGTGCTCTATGAATGCTTCTCAGCTTGGTCAGATCTGTGCCAAGTGGAAGTTGCTGCCAGGAAGTACAGAGTGGCAGGGGCTGATACAGTTAACTTGCAGAATGGGCAAGACAGGAGGGTGCTAGAAAGACAGAAGAGGAGACAGTTGTATGGGAAGGAGGGGAGCTCATTTTAAAAATATTTTTTAAATAAAAATAATTATTCATTCAGATATTTAAAAATACAAATGCTAGTCACAGTAAATCAAAGATTATTTAGAATCCTAAAACATCTGCTTTATATCAAAGAGAATAGAATTGTTCTGCTATAAATGCTTACCAGCAGTACCAGAAATGGGTATTCATTCACTTTTCTTATATTAAAAAAAGTCTTTTGGTTAATAAAAGTATTTTTAAAAAACCTGAGTTGAATATAAGTCAGAATATATTTAAAATATATTCAGGAAAGTCATTATTTAGGGGAATTTTAAAGTGTTTTACTTAACTTTTTTTTTTCTGTTCAACTTTCTGGAATATGTTCAGTCTTCTTAATGTAAGCAATATTGATACTTTCCCAGCTTTAAAATCAGTATCTGGAAAAGAATCAAGCTTGAAATTTTAATAAAGGGGTGTGTGAATCCTCCAAAAGTTTTTGCAGATATATTTATGTGTATGCATAAATACTATTTAATGATTAGAGTATGTCTGATTTTCATTAGTTCCTCCAAGGAGTCTGTGACCCCCAAAAGAATAATAACCTAGGGGACCAGAAAAAGTAAAAAATTACATTTTGCTCTAAGTTATTGTTATATTACGTAGGGCTCTGTGATAACCCCCACTCTTTCTTCTTTTAAAATGCTAGTTTGTTTTTAATTCAAGTATAGTTGATTTACAGAGTTGTGTTAAAGTGTACAGCACAGTGATACACAGTTTTCAGTTTTTTCAGGTTCTTTTTCATTACAGGTTATTATAAGATATTGAATATAGTTCTCTGTGCTCTACAGTAGGTCCTTGTTGTTTATCTAAAAAATGCTAGTCTAGTTTTATAACTCTAATTTAAATTCTTTTGAGATCTGGGACTTCGTTCAATTTGTTTATGGCTGTTCCCCAGCTCCTTTAGCAGTGTCTGGTATATGTTGAGAGCTCAGTAAATATTAGTTAAATAAGGAACATTTCTGTTTCTTTCTCTATAGTTGTATGCTAAGATTATTTTTAAGTCATATATTTTAAAAACTAATTTGAGGTTGCTCATGAGTAAGAAAGTTTATTATTTGAGCTTTATATTTTTCACGCCAAAAGGTTAAGTTCTTCCCTCAAAGGAGACTTACAATACTTTTGAATTATTATACCAGTGATCAAATAGCTATATAAGTTGATGATTCTTAGGAACTTGTATTTTCCCAACTCCTACTTGTGCTAAGCCATATCTGCATAACTGTATCTACATACTATGTAGGTAACTCAGCATCCTTACTTTACAGAGAAGACTAAGAATTGGTGCAAAGGAGTAGCTTGCCCAGGCTGCAGAGCTAGATGAATTGAGTAGCTAGAATTGGAGCGTAAGTCAGAGTGCCTCCATCTGTTCCTTTTATACCTTTCCATGCAGCCTCTCTGATATTTAGAGGTTACATATGTGTCTATACCCCACCTCTCTCATGTAAGAAAAATCATTTCCAATTCTCATGTTTAGTTGTCTTAAAATATTCCATTTTTGATGAATAGTTTATAAACTTGTTGAGATTAAGCAGTCAAGCCCAGTATCTTATTAGTTATTTTTCATTTAAATACACACTTTTATTCTAATTTAAAAAATTTAAGGTATTTGGATTTTGAGAATGGAAGGAAAGAAAACTAAAGCCCCCCAAAATCTTCCTTTTCTGTTTTCACATTATTAAATTTTATAGACAAATCTTTTTAATTTTATTTCAAATAGATCAATTATATTTTTATATCACAGTTTTAGGACTTTGTGAATACTGTTTTTTTAATAAATTGTTTCTCATTTACTTTTTCACTTGTCAAAGCATTTTTTATGGGGAAGATCTACCTAAACTGTTTGAAAACACACTAACTTTAGTCACTTTTTTAAGGTGTCATTTGACATACTCCTCATAGCTTTGGTCTTTACCATTTTAAGTGACTCTTTAAAATTATTTCGGATTGACTGAAGTTTACACGATACTTGGAGATGATATATGATTTATTAGATTCTTTATTAGTCACTCTTAATTGTATCTCATGAAGTCATATTTGAGAATCTTCTTAAGATTATTTTTACCTGACAAGCAGGGATGAGGACTCCAAAAAAAAGAAAAAACCACACAGTAAATATCTGTACTAGCATTCCTTAAGTTTTCTCCACTATTGGAAGAGTTTCACTTATGGCAACTATGTTTTTAAAAAATTGCTGCAGATGAATTTTAGCTAATTAAATTCTATTTTTAAAATGTGCTTAGATTTCCCTACCCACCTTTTGCTGTCTTTTTTGATTTATCTATTTATCTGGGTCTTATTTAGTGTAAGGCAGTGTTTTCATAATGGGAAATTTGATTCTCAAGCTGAGTTAGTCTAGATGACAGTAAAACCTTAAAAACAGAATCTGAGGGAAGAGTCCTAAATCCCCATGTCTGTAATTGTCTTAAATTTATTTTGCAGACTAATTTAAACTGTCCCATCTAATATGATTTTTTTGTCCTGTAATTTCATTAATTTTTCTATTATAAGAAAATACATTATAGACTTCAATATGAAATAATTTGTGGTCCAACTCAACAATAATTTTAATTATTTATTTAGTAAGCATCTATTTACATGAGGCGCTTTACTCTGCAAAACTGTTACTGTAATGTAGTCAGAAGAACATTCAGAGGGACATTGATGTTGATTACACTTGTAGACAAATCTGAGCTCTGTCACTTCCTAGCATTGTCATCCTGACAAATAACTTAAATCTCTCTGTGCCTTAGTTTCTTCGCTTATAAAAACTAGAGTTACAGTATCTATTATAATAGAGTACCTACAAGGATTAAATGAAATTATGTATATTAAGTTCTTAGCACAAGCATTAATTTTTCATCCCTAGGTGGTTGGGAGGATACAGAAAGGAATAGAAATTATCTTTGTCTAAAAGATTTTATAGTGCAACTGGAGAGACTTGTCAACAGTTGCAAGGTGAAATGAATTGCTCTGATAGAGGTGTAAACCTGAGGTACCTTTTGTGTGAGTTCAGGTAAAGAAGGTGCAGATAAACAATAGATTCATTTTCTGATATTAATGAAAATCCATGACTGTTGTATAACAGTATTTTGAAACATCAGATGAAATGGAAAGGTTTCACCTATCTATGTCTAGCACAATAGGAAAATGTAATTTGCTATAATATAGAATGACTTAAATGTGGTCATTAACTCAAATTCTTTTCAATTGGCTATTGTAAATCCATTCCTATTGAATTTAGAGTTTGGGTTTTAGTGTGCTTTTTATAAAGCAACTACTTCTCTCTCCCCAGCTACCACTACTGTAGCCCTTCACAGAAATGTAGATGATTACTGTGATGATCTAGATGTCAGATGGAGTGTGAGATACATCCACGTATAACAGCTTTGATCCAACCTTATCAATCAGCTCAGGGAAGTAAGACGGTTTATCAGTCGTTCTCAACCTTTGCTGTGTATCAGAATCACCTTTCAGGCTTTAAGAAAATCATCCCAGCTCACTGAATCTGAATACCATGGCTTGGAGTTTGGCATCTGTATAATTTTAGAAACTCTACAGGTGATTCTAATGTGAAACCAGGGTTGAGTTCTCTATTGTCCACTTGATTTTGTTTCAGTGTCCAAGGGAGTTGTCAAAGGTAGTTGTTGGTTTGAGGGCTTTTTATTTGGAGGGCAGAGAGGAGTCTTATACCTTCCATTAAAAGTTCTTTGTGATACACTCTCAAATAGAAAATTTCCTTTTGGAAGACCTGATTAAAAATTGATAAGGTTTATGATCAGCAAGCATTTAACTCATTGTTCCATCTTAACCTTTCCTGAATGGATTCAAATTAGAAACTGTATTTAGGGAAATAATGTTTATTTAGTACGGAAAGAAAGGTAAATGGGGGGAGAAAAATCTTAAGAGACCGTATTTTTTTATGTTCTCTCCACACACTAAATCTTGCAAATTAAAAAAAAAAAGTTATTTTGATAGTTAATATGCTTGATGTAGAAAATTGGAGTAGTCAAAGCATCTGAAACTTCATCACCCATTATTATCATTTCTATATAGCTGTGTTTCCTTTCTTCCTAGGCATTTTACATGTAATATCCTAAAGAATATGGGCACACATATGCCTACACATAAAACATATGCTGTACACAGTATTATCTCTTGCTTTTACACTTAAAAAAAATACTCAAGTGCTCTCATGTTTCTAATAATAAGCATTGCCATTTACTATATGGCTATAGTCATATTACCTTTGTTGTAGAATTACGGAGTAACAACCTCCAAAGATGGTTAAGAGTTTGTATCAGATCTATATCAGTAGCCTTTTTGTATTTTATTTTCCCAACATTTTATGGTGAAAACTTCCAAACGTATAGAAAAATTGAAATGGTCATAGTGGACATCTTCATTTTACCATATTTGCTCTCTTTGCTCTATGTGTACATTCCTGGCCTTTTTTTTTTTTTTAACTGACTGAACTTTTGACAGCAAAGCGCTGATAAAATATTTTACCTCTAAATATTTTGGCACACAGCTCTTGAGAATGAGGACATTTGTTTACATAATCATAATTACTATATTATTATACCTAAGAAAATTGGTAATAAATTTAATATCATCTAATATAAAGTCCACATATTCTCAGTTGTCCATAGAAAGACTGTTAAAATTGTTACATGGTCTAGTCCAGTTGTTACCGGTCAAGCATGTTAAGCAAGCCTTTAACTAAGCTCCCAGTTTGTTTTTACCCTTAACACTGAAAATAAGTCTAAGCCAGCTTTTAATAGGATGTCCTATATTCTGGATCATATGATAGTTTCCTTGTGGTGTTTTTTCACATAATTCTGTGTTCCCTGTTTTCTTATTATATTGGGAATTAGCTTAATTAAACATTTTTTGGCAAGATCACAAGACATAGCTTTGTCCTCCCTAGCACATCATGTCAGGAGGCACATATAAGGTTGAGTTGTATCTGTCAGCGTATCAGTATGATCAGCTTGGATATTAGAGTTTGTTCTGCAAACAAGGTTAAGTAGCTACTATAGGAGAAATCTGTCAGTTTTACAAAATTCGGTAAAATATAAAAAAAATTGAGTAGTTTAATATTCATATTTTATTATAATGTTTAAAATGATTTTAATCTAGAGATTTTTAGTAAAATATTTGACGACAAAAAATAAGTAAAATTTTTATCCACAGAAATTTTACAATTCCCCCAAATTTAGTTTATATAATACTGCATTTTGTTTCTCTTCTCCTTCCTGTCATTCAGCAGAAATGAAGAAACTAATGTTCTAATGGCCTGCTTTCTGTCCTTTCCTATTGCTTTAAACACTAATTTCCTTTAGTTACTAAATAATTATAGCCTATTATTTTCTTTTGAAGTCAGTTGCTTTTAGGAGATGCTGTGTTGCTGTTGAATTTTGCTAGCAAGTAAATTTCAGATTACATTTATCAATGTAAAATAAGACGTTAATAGTTCATGATGCTCATTTGCTAAAAATAACTAGAGGTATTTCGATTGGAAATTTTTGTTAATTGACACAGTAACACTTGATTCTTAATGAAATGTTCTCATGCTTAGACTATATTACTCATGGTAGAGAAATGAGTGTTTTGCTGTGATATGTTGTGAAATACGTGTGATATCCTAGTTTGTCTACTGACACTGGGGTCTTGAATCTTAAAAAAAGGCCTCCGATGAAGCAGAGGAAAGTGGATCACAGGGGAAATTGGTGGAAGCTCTCAGGCAAATGAGAATTAATCATAGGGGAAACTACCGACAACTTCTGGAGGAGATGCTGACTAGTTACAGGCTAGCTAAAGTAGAGGGCGAAGAAAATCCTGCTGAACAAGCTGCTACAGCTGCTTCTTCGAACAGTGATGCTGGAAACACAGTGGCAATGCAGGAAAGCCATACTGAATCAAAAAGCGATCTTGCTGAATTAGACAGCTGTACCGAAGATGCAGGGACAAAGATGAGTGGTGAAAAGTTATGACTTTACTTTGTGGTAATACTTTTGTGATCTTTGATTTGATGGTTTTTTTCTTAGGAAGTATAATGTATGCATTTATATAACCATTTTGTTATTTGAAATCTTGGTAAACTAGTTTTATTATATTCATATATTATAGCCTTGTTTTTTCAGAAGGCCTTTGCATACATCTTTATCAGATAGTTTAAAATTGGCTATATTCTAGTACTTTGAATTTAATAAAATTACATGTCATTTCATATTGTATGCCAGAAATGAGGCTACCAGTTACTAAAGTCAGTAGTTAAATTCATACTAGGAAAGGATTAGAAATTACCGATTAGCAAGATTACTTTATACTGTGGAAAAAATTGTTAATGTAGAATTATACTGCTTCACATATTAGTACGTTCATAGTTAGCTTTGTAATGAATTTGTGTTTTCTTTAGTAATTTTAGTTCTTCAAAGAATGGCAGATGCTGTCCTGTAATTTCTTTTTTCAAGGATGATAATTTGTGTGTTCTTGGAATTGTTTATATTTTGCCTCTCTGTAGTTTTATTTTTCAGTAGTTCTGAGATTCCAGATGTGTGGTTATTTTTCCTTTTTCTGTATCCTTTATGAAACATCATTTTTGAAAAACCTATGTATTATTCATCCAGCTTTGGTTTGTATATTCTGTATAGCCTAACTACATACATCCAAATGTATGTCAACCAAGTGTTTAGAATGAAATTATAAATGTTTAAGTCCAAATAAAGCATGTGATGTGGAATAACCTATGCATGTTGTACTTATTTTTAATTTTTTTAAAAAACAACCAGGTTTGGTATATTGGAAAAATAATTTGAATTTCATTTGTATCTATATAAAACTTAGAAAACTTTTGGTTTGGTGCATTTTTCATTAATTAAAAAAATTTTGAGAAGTCTAGGTTACTCACAGTAAATCTGTTCTGTTTCTTAACCCCCTTGTGACACAAAATATTAATCTTTGGACAGTATGAACACATGTAAACATGTCAGAAGGTTGTCATGATGAGCTTTTTAAAGATTGCAAGACTGAGTTTTGCTAGAAGTGTTCATCAGAGATTAGTAATGCAAGAAGTATAAGATATTTTAAATAGTGGTGGCAGATATGAGCTTGACTTTGCTAAAATGAGTTTTTAAAATACAAACAACTAAGTCACATTAGAGTATTTTTTAAAACAATTGTGTATGTAGAACATTTTAACTTTGCTTTTTCATGTTTTATATTTATCATGTGTCTAAAGTTGCTTAAGGTACCATAAGTTGAAGCTTTGGAATCTTTGTATATAGCTGATGTTTTGATCTGTTTTTCCAATGCCAGAATATTTTTAAGTGGTTTGAGAAAGAGGAAGTCATTTGGTGGAAAGGGGAGGAAAAAACCCAACCAGTTTTCTATCTATATTAGATAGATCCATGTGTGTATACACACAGTATACAATACACACAACTCTCTCTGTAAAAGTACCTTTTCAGACAAAGAAAGGAAGGTAACTTGTTCATCTGATTTTGTTTTCTTTTGAAATTCAGTCCAGCCTGGAAGTGGTGTAGGTAAATAGTAATAATATTCTTCCTTTTCTCTTCCTGTAGGGTGCTGGAGATCTAGAAGACCCATGGTAGCCTTATAAACCTTCTAAAATGCTTTTGATTCTGAAAATTGGGGGAAAAAACTTTTAATCACAATTTTCTTCAATACAAGGGAAAAATATTCTTGTGGATTCCCAGCGTTTTGTGATATGAGCAGAAAATCATTAGCATTTCCCATCATTTGTTCATATTTGTGTTTTCCGGTAATTGCCACTTGTAGCATTGCCTGTACTACAGTATTTTTGCCAGCCTCAGACATACTGGTTACATCTGTATTGAACTTTTGACCCTAGAAACCAATGGAGTTATTTCACCACAAATAACGAATATGCCTGAGGTGCATGGGAATATAGTTAGCTGTACTCTGAAGATACATTTTTTTTTTTTAACTAAGGCACACAACATATAAGCATGTAAGAGTAAAGAACTGTATGAGATGTTCCTTTTTTCAGTTCACCAAGTTGGAAGCCTTTTGCAGCTCTGTGGCTTAAAATTTCATTTGAGCAATTTACTATAGGATTTATATTTATTATTAATTGTTATTTAATTTTTTTTCCAATTTTACCTGTATTACCAAACTGGGTTCTCCAATAATGTCCAAATTGTAATGTTGCCTGCTTCAACATAAAGTGTATTTGGCAATAATATTATAAACCCTTACAAATTTTATGCATGTATCTACTACATCCTTCAATTCTCACTAGAAAAATCTCTTGAAACCAAATGGATTAATTTATGGCTATTTATAATTTGCTTTGACATCTCACTGCTGCAAATTTTTTTAAATGATGAAATTTGCCTTTATAATGTAAATTGTGATTTTTGTTTTACATGTGGGTTTCTATAGTTTTAATTTTTCAGCTTTTAAGATACAACAGGTTTTGTGTAATTTGGTATAATTTTTAATTGTTTACGTTATTTTAAAAGCTCAGAATATCACATTGAAATGACTATAAATACATTTAAAATTATCTATTTTAGATCTAAGGAAATATTACAGAGATATTTTCATGGGTTCAGTAACCTTTCATTTTATAACATTGGGCACGGTACGGAGTGGCTGTCACATAAGGTACTTGAAGATTATTAGTTTAATTCTATTTTTACAATAACCTTGAATTCTTGAATTCTTTTGAGTTTTGCATGTATCCAGTTAATGCTGAACGTGAAGAGTGAAATATTTATCTAAAAGGAGCGTGGGGGGAGGAGAAGCAATGAATGTATCCATTTGTACATGGTGTACATGTTGTGGATGCTTTGTAACGTTTTCCTATCTGTTCAGATTGTGTTTCAGCAGGATGTAATTGCCCTTGTGTCTAGTTGAAATGAGTCATCATCTGGTCCTGTGTGAAATGGAATTCATGGTATTTTCTGTAACATTTTCCTGAAGCTGTTTCTGGAGAGCCACACATTTAAATACAGCTTTCTTGATCATTTCGATTTATTGTGCACCTGATTTTTTGGTCTAAAAGGAATTATTGCCACAACATATTTTATTTATTCTTTAGATTTTAGCCTTGTAAGTTAAAGTGCTTTACATGATGATGTTAAAAGCTATTTGTCCCTTGACCGGGTTTGGGGGGGGTTGTTAAAAGATAGGGAATGAAGAATGCAAAATGGTTGTTGTTCAAACTGTCCACTCTGATCCAACCCTGTACTGATAGTACCTTTCCAGTATGATATTGTGATGTTTCATACAATGCAGTGAACATAACCAACTTGTTACCTAAATAAAGACTTGATAAAAACAGTGTGACATATTACTATTTTGTATGCTATTTAAAAATAAAAGTTCAGCTTTGTATGTTATCGTAAACATCTGATATAGTTAGAATATTTGTTATAAAAAATTTCATACAAAACCATGTAGGGGAGTTACAATTAAATCCAAGGAGGTATTAACCAAACTCTGTAGGACAATACTAGTTAACCCCTTATCCACTCCAAAAACATTTTTATACTGATTTAAGAAATCTTTTTCAGGGGACTTTGTGGCCATGGAAATAAAAATTCTGTGTGAGTTAGCAAAAGAAACATCCATATTCAGTATTTACTAATCTAAATTCCATAGTCTAGCTGTTCTCAGCTGTTTTTGTTATCAGGACCCATTTATATATCTAAAAATTCAAGATCCCAAAGGACTTTTTGCTTTTGTGGGTTTTGTGTGTTGTATAGAAGTTAAAACCAAGAAATTTTGCATATTATTTTAATTCATTAAAGATAAAACCATTACCTGTTAAATAGCATGTTCTATTAAAATAATTATTTTCCAAATCTAAACAATTTAATGTGAAAAAAATAGCACTAGTTTTCATTTTTGTAAATCCTTGAATGTTGACTGGATTCTCTTATTTACTTTTGCATTCAATCTGTTGCCGTGTGGCACTGTGTTCGCAGTATATAATGAACTCTGGCCTCACACAAATAAGTATTGGAAAAGAGTATTTTATTTTAATATCTTCAGATCATTATGGATATTCCTCTTTGATACATTATCAGAACATCAGAGCAGGTAGCTTCTTAAAGATTCATTGTAATATGAAATCTGAAACTTTATTGTCAGCTTTGTTCTCTGTTACATTAAAATCCATTTGATCTGTCTTGCATTGTAAATAGTGGATCTTTGACATTTGCATGATTTTATAACATGCCTTGGTCATTTGGAAAATACTGATTCATTAAGTTAATGCAGTTCTTTCTAGAATATTGGCATCTGATTATGGTGTGTTTATAATTTTTTTTAATATAACTGATCTCATCAGAAAAATCTTTTTTAAGTATTAGAAAGCTGTCAAGCTCATGATGATGGATACAGATTTTTCAAAATTTTAATTTTCATTTGAAAGGTGAAATGTTATCATTGGCAACAAATATTGTCAGTTGTTTTCAGTATATAACAGGCTTTCTTCATTTCAGAGAAAATGCTGAATTACCACTGTCTGTCAGTCATTCTTTCAAGTAAAAATGGTGTTCATGTAAAGTGGCCGCTAGTTCAGCACACATGTCTCACACTTGAGCATGCTGTAGAGCCAGCACTTCTCATTTCACCATAATAGGATATTAAAAAGATGTATACTCAAGGGTAGAGGTATAATGAAATTTTTAGGACTTTCTTTGTTAACTGAAATTCCCCACCCCCCGCTTTTTTCCCCTTCTGTGAGTACAAGGAAAATAGTGACTAGCTTGATGCTAGTGTCATGATTCATGCTGAGGTGCCCGCAGCTTTGCCCACCATTTCTCTTGCCCAGTCAGTGCAAATTTTGATACTTTGAGAAAGAATAAATACTAGTTTTTTTTTTTTTTTAAATACTGGCGGGCGGAGACCAGGCCCGCGGCGCCCGCTCCGGTCCTCCACCTCCTCGTCCCGGGCGCCGGGCGGCAGCGACGACCTAAATACTAGTATTATTACGAAAATAGTTTTGATTTCTTGGACTTGCTTGAAAGAGTCTCTGGGATCCCTAGACTTTAAGATTTGCTGCCCTCATCCTGTTGGACAGCTTGACAGTATTCCCAACATTACAGTGCAATAGTAGATGAATCCGAAGACATACAGATTTGATACGAAATTTACTTGGGGGAGAAGATGATGTTTATGTAGTTACCATTACACTGATCCTTAGCAAGATAAACAAAGTGGAATCTTTATATTGTGGCATTTTTTTCTCCCAGAAGTTTCCTGTAATGGGTTTCAACTTGGAAAACTCGTGATGTTTGTATGGCATAGATTTGGATCATTTTAATCTTTTAAGATGACTTCTGTTATAGATTTGTGTTACTTCTTTTGAGAAGGTCTTGGTTCTATATTGAATTTTTAAATTCATATTTTGAATAAAATTATTCACCATGACTGAGATGTCATTTCAGGTTGGCCCAATAAAAACAAGACTTTTCTTGTTTAATGTTGATTAAGTGGATTGTGGTTTTATGCTGAATTTTTGTTGTTAGATTTTTTGATTTTCTCAACATTCAGCAAGGTTGGGGAAACTTACCATGGAGATTGTTTTTTTAAAAGCACACTTGGGAATTTCCCTTGCGGTCCAGTAGTTAGGACTCTGTGCACAGGTTTGATCCCTGATCAGGGAACTAAGATCCTGTGAGCTGCACGGCACTGCCCCTCCTACCCGCCTCCACAAAAAAACCCTCTTGATTTCTGTTATACATTTCTTGTCCAAGTTTGAGGCATGGTACTCATAATATTTACTTAAGATACTTTAAATGTGTTTGGGTAGCCAAAAATGACTGCAACTCTGATTTCTCCCTTAGTCAGGTTTATTTTCAGATGTGTGGGTCTCAGTCAGGTGTTACTTTTCATAGTGCTGTCAGGCAGTTCATGTTGCTTGAATTAAACTGAGTTTTAATTGAGATTAACCTGAAGACATCCATTGAGTTTCTTCTGCTAGCCAAGTATTATCCTTGTCTTGAGTTTAGATTCATTTTAAAATGACATCTCATATTCACATTTCCTCTTCCAAATTGCCTTTATTTGTGCTTTGAAATTAAACTGGTTTGATAAGACAAAGCATTTGATAAAAGATTTTAAACACAGTCTGTTTTGGGTAGCTAAATAGTATTACTGGTAGCATACTGTGGTTTTCATATATTAAGACAATGCACAGTGTGCATAAAATCTGTTAAGATAGTCAAATGCTAATACAGTAATCATTGAGACCAAAATTTTTAAGTTATTTCAGAGTAATCCTGAGAGTTACTTGGTTTTGCAGATCAATTCTTAGGTGCACATTCTAGCAATTTGCATTGTCTTTTTTTTTTTTTTTTTTTTTGGCTTGCCGGCTCTTTGTTTCCTGACCAAGGATTGAATCTGGGCTCAGAGTGGTGAAAGTGCCAAGTCCTAACCACTGGACTGCCTAGGAATTCCCATGCTTTTTCATTTTTTATGCTCAATTGCTGTGTGAGTTTTTTTTTTTTTTTTCTATTCAATATTGGGCATTATTCTGTAAGGCTTAATGAAAATGCTAAGCAAGTGTTTATTTTTGCCCATTATTTTGGTGACTCCAGTACTGTTATGCTATATTATGATCAGAAGTAAAACAGTGTAGCTACTAATATAAAAGTTGCTTTTCAGACAACATCACCACTGATTCCCCTTCTGCTAGCTTTCCTGGCAATGATATCTTCTCTCCCTTATTTCCTGTTTGTTTTATTCTACCTGGCAAACATTTCTATTTTCCACTCAGACATAACTGGTAGCTGTGCTCTTCTAATTCAGGAGCGAGAGGGTGCATGATTTTGGTATTAACGGATTAGTAATTATTTCTTTTACCTCTTAGTATCCACAACCCTAGTGAAGCACACAAGAACCATAACTTATTAAATATAAGTAGAAGAATCAAAGATAGGGGTTTTCTCCCCCTTGACTATGAAATCCCTGCACAATAATGTTGGCAATATTCATCTTTTTAGTGATTAAATCTATACAGCAAAGGTATTTTTTTTTAACCCTATAATATCCACCTGCATTTAAAATACTTGGACATGTATTTGAGGTGAAGAACACCAGTACAATCCAAGAATTACTCTAATATATGGATCTGACTGCTTTCCCTTTCCTGAGTCATTTATGCTTATTTTCAATTGTGCACTCATTATGAAGAGATGGTTTTGCTTCATTTCTAAATCTTGAAGACATGAAGTACACTTTATTTTGACAAAATTCCACAGTAACATGATTTAAAAGACTGTGTCACTTATTTTCATGATGTTTTGCCTATGAATAAGCATAAGTAAATTGATATAGAGCTTATTTAAAAGATTTGTGTTTAATATTTACTATTAAGATTAGTCTTAGATAAGACTGGTTAGTTATTATAGCACTTGGATGCTATTGAACTATACTCCTAAATTGAACATTAGTGGATTTAACTGTTACAGTTTCTTTAGGAACTACAAAGCTTTTCATGAAGAGTTGACATTTTAAAATTATGTGTAGTCAAAAAATAAGAGTCTTAAGAATTTTCATATATGGTTTACACTGTCTCTAAAATGTTACAATTACCAAAGGAAGTTCTGGAGTTCCAAATCTCAACCTCCAGAGCAGTTCTGCTTTTTTCTGTTGTTGAGATTCCATCTAAGATTTCGTTTGAATGAAAGCTCTTTGGAAAATTTGAAAACCATTAGGCTCAGAGAATGTATTGGTGGACTTAGGCAGAGGAAACTAGTAGTATTTGTTTTGCAAGAAAGGAAACTGAAGTGTTTGGCTGAGCTATGAACAGTATTTACAGGTGTTGATTGAGTTATCTACCTGAATATTATCATTGTTGCATTTAGAAGAGGGGAGAGGGGGTGGTGTTGAGCACTGCCCACTACCACCTACCATAAGAGATCAGTCGCCTCATAACTCTTGCCCCACACTGTCTACCCACCATGTTTGGTTAGTTTGGATTTTGCAGGGTGGATTATGGGAGAGGAAAAGGTATTATTCCCAATATCAGGTTTGAATTTATTCACACTATTACCTCTACATTCCCCACCTCTTCCATAAAACAAGCTAACAGTTAAGTAAACTGGTTTATTTTTGCTGAGAGAGATTTAGATTATTTACAACTTTTTACTGTTACAAAACACTAATGCGATAGGCATCCTGGTGTATGTCCCTTGAGTATGTGTACTAGTGTTTCTCTAGTATTTGCCTAGAAATAAAATTACTGGGATTACTGAGTATGCTTATCTTCAAGTTAATATTGTAAATGCCTTATACTCAAGGTGTGCTAACTTCCACTAGAAATCTATGAAAATTCCTGTTCCTCTGTTCCTCCCCATCCTCAGTAACACTCAGTAAGATTGTCAGTCTCTAAATTTGCCAGTCATTTGAACGTGAAATAATAATCTGATTTGCATTTCTAGTTACATGTGATGCAAACATCTTTTCTCTGTGTGTTGGCTATTTGTTGAATGCCCATGACTTTTACCTACTTTTCTTTGGGATTATCTTTTTCTCATTTATTTGTAGTTTTATTTATTTTCTATGTAGTGAGGATACTAGTCCTCTGTTATACTTTGTAAAGTGTTGCTCTCAGTTGTGTCCGACTCTTTGCAGCCCCACTGACTGTAGCCCACTGGGCTTCTCTGTCCGTTGGGTTTTCCAGACGAGAATACATCCTAATTCCTGAAAAGCTACAAACTCAAAAGGCATAGAATTGCACCTCCCCCACCTTACAGCATACTACCCTGTGTCTGCTTTTTCTTAGTGTTTTTTTGTTTCTATGCCAGCTTTTCCTATAGGCAGAACAAAGGTTTTTAATCACTGTGATTGGAGAGAGACAAGAGAGAGCTAAGATGGTCTGATCTGAAGAGTACTGGATAGTTCTCCTTGGTCAAAAATAATTCTTTTATTTTCCGTATATTGTTTTAAGAATATAGTGGGGTTTATTTTTTTTTTTGTTTTACTTTAAAAAATATATGAAGTAAAATTTAAGTGAAAAGATGTTCAATTTGAGTTTTGAGAAGTTTCTTGGTTTTTTTAAGTTTCAATAGTTTAGAACGTTATCATTTTCTTCAACAGTTTGAACCTTCAATTGTATACTTAGACAGTCTTTTCACATTCTGAGTAAGTATTTACATGTATTTTCTTTTACAAATTTGGCCTTTTTATTATAAATTTGTAATATAAATGGAACTATTTATAGAGTATTACTCCACTCCTAAAATCTAATGTAATATTTTCCATTATTCCCTCACAGTAGCTGATACATAAAGTTTTTGTTTATTTGAAAGTGCCCTTTTACTATATATTCTTGTGAAAATGAAGTCGCTCAGTCGTGTCCGACTCTTTGTGACCCCATGGACTGTAGCCTATCAGGCTCCTCCGACCATGGGATTTTCCAGGCAAGAGTGTTGGATTGGATTGCCATTTCCTTCTCCAGGGGATATTCCCGATCCAGGAATCAAACCCGGGTCTCTCCCGCATTGAAGGCAGACGCTTTACCGTCTGAGCCACCAGATATATTCTTGTATATACTTGTATTTTTATGAACATTCTATTTCATTGCTTTGTATTGTATACCAGTGTGTCATCTGAGTTATCATTGTTTTATTTTTTTTAGTCTGATAGGGAGAGTGCTCCCTTCTTAATTTACTTAAATAAAAATTGAACGTTTATTCTTCCAGATGACCTTTTTAATAATTTGGCCAAGATTTCACTGCCAAATAAAAATCCTGTAATTTTGAGTTGTTATGTGGTAGATTAATTTGGGGGTTTCTAGCAGAGATGAGTTCCATTCCAGAATTAGTGCTACATCTTTTTACATAGATATTTCTTAGTGCCCCAGTAAAATTTTTATCTTTTTCTTCATATGTTCTATACACTTACTAAGTTAATTCCGTATTTTATATTTCTTACTGTATTGTGAATGAACCGTTTTCTTCCAATTTATTTTTAATTTGTACCTTCTTAGACAACTGATTTTTAATCACTTACAAAAACCATTTCAATTTCTATCATTTCCACCAGATGGCAGTCTTGGGCACGTCCACTTGTAAACCCGCTGAGAACTCTGGTGACAAGAAAGGCAGTGGCTGGCAGACTTTACAAGCCCTTAAAAGTACAAGAACAAAAATGTTTTTCGTAACCTGAAAGAAAAACGAACCCAACATTATGTAATTATAGTATTTATACTGCTATTAACCTGTAATCTTAGAGCCCGTTAATGAAGGCAGAGAACTGTCACTGTAGCTTTCAAAATCATATTTTTCTCTGTCCTTGTGATAAATACCTGTGGCTTCTTGGCAGTACTTTTGCTTTTATTCCGGAGACTTCCATGGTTAAAGGCAGGCTATATTTAATAAATATCATTATTGTTTCCCCTCTCCTAAAAGCACCATTTAAATCAGAAGTTACTGGATTTCTAAATGTTTATGTAAGAGCATCTTGTGACTCTTTTATGATGCCCAGAACTCATTTGACATATGAGGTACAGAGTTAATAGCTAATGCAAAAGAAAGTAGGTTTGTAACTGGCTTGTTCTACATGCATACACATCTTAATAAATCCCTTAAATTAGACGCTTTTTAGCTTAATTTTGGTGACTTCAGAGACTTATGTTTAGGAATATAGAAAGGAGTGAATGTCTTGATCAGACAAGGAATTGGCTCAAGTGCTTTCTCATAGATGCTTTTCCCAGTGGCCCAAAGAGAGCACCTTTGGACAGCAGTACCTCGCCTAGGTAAGCTCCCCTTTGTACCTTCATTACAGTTCCATTTGCTACTTTACTTTTATGTAATCAGAGAGTAGTAAGTGACTGGACAGTAACTGTACATTCCCTTTCCGAGAGATTTTATCTCTGCTCTGAGATTGAAAGGTGCAAAAAAAGTATTACAAGAGTGAAAAGAGCAGGTTTGGTACAATGGTATGCCAAGGTTAATTCTTGCTTTTCCAAGAAAATTGATATAAATATCCTAGGAGGTGATATAGAAAAATTGCTGACAGATGGTAAATAATTTCTTTAGGGAAAATCGTGGAAAAGTTTCCTTTCTCAGTCCCTGATGATTCTAGGATGTAGTTACGTGAAATAGCAAATTTCTTTCATGTAGTACATGCATTTATTCATATTTTGTGTGATCTCTGAGAATGAATGTTGAAATGGACTTCAGGGAATCCTGTGCAGTAGTTATGCCTGGAGGTTTTGTGTAGTGTAGTGTAAAACATACCTTTAATTAATTTTAAGACAAAATTGAACTTGGTTAGTTCGTACCACACATTTCCAAATGGTTTTGAGTAACCTAAATTATACAAATAGATCCATAAGTTAAATAAACCTGAAAGATTGGCTATGTAAAATTATTCTTGACAGCCAATGTTTGTTTATGTAATATTTTTTAAGGCTTTTTCAGGATGGGACACACATGAATCTGGCAGTTAAGAATGTGTAATAGAGTACACACTATTACAGTGTATTAGTGTATATAGTGCACTTGTCAAATGCCTTTCACCGTCAAAAGTTTGCATGTCAATGCTGATTAACAACTTGGGGAAATTTCACATCAGCGAGCAACCCACAAACACTGTCTGTCAGTTTGAGAGAGAAATACACCCATAAAGCAAACTGAATGATTTGTAATTTCATATCGTCAAACATTTTAACACAGTAGTCCTGAAGACTTGTCATCTGTGTGTTCTTCAAAGAGTAATTTTATAACGGGACAGATCTTTAAATATGTTTTTATGAGGTCTCCAAGTTGATTCCCTATGTACCAGATAGGCCTTTAGAAGCTCTGATTGGGTTCTCCAGGGGCCAGAATCTACTTCCATTTGAGGGCAGCTCTGCCTCTCCTGGTTGGTTCTTCCTGTCATTTGTCTCATGAACCCCTTGGGGCCAAACATTTAAGCACAGCTCTTACAGTGACTCGCAGTATCTTTTCTAATTCTGTTAACTTCCCTGATAGATTGTGGCTTCAGTTGTCTCTACCATCCAAACTTCAGTTTTCCAAAGGCTCTAGTTTTCTTTTTTGCTTAAAGTATACAACCCAGAACAGAACCAATATAGGTAGCAGAACATGGTCCTTTGTTCTAGTTACTGCTCTTTTGTTCTTCGATTTAACACTCAATGAACTAGCTTTTCTGACATCCACATGAAAATGAGTCTTTGAGGTTAATTATGTTTACTACTGTTAATAGTCTTTCCCCATCCTGTACTTGTGCAGTTGGTGTTTTGTTCAACCTGCTTTGCAGGACCTTCATTTTTTCTAAGTTTTCTTGTGTTAGATTTATTAACCTTTTGAAATGTTTTGGGAATCATCTAAGATATATATACTATATTACTCTTTTCCATCACCCCAAAGTTTGAAACTTGAACATTCAATATTGAATGAAACAAGTCTGAGGACAATGACCTAAGAAACTTCTCTTTGATATGATATAAATTGACCAATGTTTTAAGCAGCATCCATTAGGTAAAAAATTTAGCAATTTACTGATTCATCTATCAGCCTGTTTCTCTCCAGGTTTGTCTGTGAGAGCATCATGGATCTTATATTCCTTGCTGAAGTCCTGCATTTCTCAAATGTTAGTCAAGTAACTGCCCTCCAAAGTTCATGAAGTACCTGCTGATACTTGGTGAACAATGTTCTCTTGCCAAAAGGCTTAAGAAACATCATTGTAAGTAAGGTTTTATTCTAGGGCCTTTCCTGGGATCAGTGTCAAGTTGTTGCCATCTTTTACCTCTTATAAAAATCGGAAAGATTGTCACGCTTTCTAATATAAGGCCAGTACCCCCTTTCCCACTTTTATATAACTACAGTGGGTCACCTAGAAATATTCTTAGGTTTCCAGGATCATTTTCTTGTTTTCCATTAGCATAAAATAGGAAATCAGTTTCTTACTGGCCTTATCACTTCTGTATAATTCAATTTATTTGGTGTTTTCACTTTGACCCTATTCCCATAGGCCCAAGCAAATTTATTTATTTTTGCTTATAGTGTTCCTTGCATCATTTATATGTTTTTGAAACTCTGAACTTGTTACATTTTTTCCTGTGTAAACTGGTGGTTCTTGTTTTGTTGTTGTTTTATATTGCTTTTAGTTACGTCTCCCTTTTTATTCTGTATATATATGATTCATCAATTTAAAAAGTATTTTAAAAGTAACCTTTATGCATCTAAAAAAAAATCAAAATTACAACCTGGCCTGAGGCCAGCTGCAGCATGTGAACTGAACAGAACAGGCCACATCCAGAAGATGCTCTTCACATCACAGACACTGGGGCCTTACCTACACAGCTTCGCAGCAAGGGGAAGGAAGGTGTTCTTACCAGTAAAGTCAGTATGGTTATAGTACAGCAAATATCTATCAGGTGACTTGAGAAAAGGAGTCCTTTATAAAGAGCTTTTTAAAAATTTATCAAAGATGCCACATGGGCCAGTAGTAACCCTGGAGCTTTATATTCTAGGAAATGATGTAACTTCTCTCTTCATATTCTTCCCTGTTTTATATCTTTGTTCCCTTAAAACATGGGGAAAGGTAGCACTGTAAGAGTGTGGCAGAGGAACTGACCAGCGTATAGGTAATTGCAAAAGACCAGCTTTGGCTTTCTAACCTTGAGTTCAAGAGCCTCTCTAGGATAACATCTTGGGTGCCCTTCTGTCTCTTGTTCTTGACTTTCTCGATTACCAGGGCTTCAAAAATAGCAAGTAAGAAATAACAGGAAAAAAATGCCCCAGGTGTAGACAGCCTTATATATTTCTACAGATATATGAGTTACATATATTGTATGTATAGATAGTATGTTTCTTGGCACCCATTTCTGTACACATGCTCTATACTTCAATAAAAATTTATTCCAAAAAAATCTTGGCTGGTGCAGTAAACTTCCTATGTATTTATTTTTATTCATATGAAGGTTTTATCTATTAATGGAACACATGAAAATATTGAGTAGATGCGGTGGGTATGCTTTAGATAGTATGAACTGAAATATAGACTCTGTGTTTTGTGATAAACTCAGGGAGATGGAAAGCAGAGGGGAACCTTCAAAAGATAGCATTTGAATCTCAGGGTAAGCTAAACTAATATAACAAACAGAACCAAACCTGTAATGGTTCAAAAAATAGATTATTTCTTGCTCATGTATTACCAGGTTGAGTGTTCCAGGTGAGGGTGCTTCTTTCTTCTATGTAGTGATTCAAGTCTGAGATTTTTAATCTTGTGGCTGTATCATCACCCAGGGCCTTGTTATCTGTGTCCAACCAGCAGAAGTAGACCGTGAGCAAGGAAAAGGCACCCCTGCTTCTTAATTTTTGTCTCCTTAAATTTAAAGGGCATTGAAATTTTATATATAAAGCATTATTTTCCAGACACAGTGGAATTAATGTAAACAACAGAAAGATAACAATACACTTAAATAATTCATATGCCAAAGAAATCATAAGAGAAATTAGAAAATATCTTGGCTAGAATGAAAATAAAAATCATAACAGAAATTGTGGGCTACAGCTAAGGCAGTATTCAGAGGGAAATGTATAGATTTAAACACATATATTAGAATGTAGAGTCTCAGTTAACTTTCCAACTTAAGTAAATACAAGTGCAAGAAAAGAAGAATAAGAACAGAAGTCAGTGAAATAGAAAACAAAAAAAGCAAATCAGAAGTTGACTCTTTGTAAATATCAAAGAAGTTGATTAAACTTATAACCAGGCTGATCAGGTAAAAAACAAATTATCAGTGTTTGAAATAAAAGGGGAGATACCAGCATGAATCCTACAGACATTTAAAAAGGAGTATTATGAAATGATTTATGCCAATGAAATTAATACCTTAGAGGAAACACTTGAAAATGAATGTAATTCCATGCTGGGAGTAAAATAGAAAAACCATATCATTACATTCAGAAAAAGCATTTGACGAAATTCAAGACCTATTCCTAGTAGAAGTTCTCAGCAACCTACAAATAAAAGGGAATTTGCTCAGCCTGATAAAGAGTAACTAATACCATATTTAACAGTAAAAAACTGAATACTTTCCCTCTAATGCACCAAATAAGGCAAGAATGTCTGATCTAAACACTTATATTCAATACTGTTTGGAGGTTTTAGCCAGTGCAACAGAACAACAAAGAAAAACAAATTGGAAAGATACATATAACTGTCTTTGTGTAAGTAGAAGATGATAAACTATAAGATGCTGCTGCTGCTAAGTCACTTCAGTCATGTCCAACTCTGTGCGACCCCATAGACGGCAGCCTACCAGGCTCCCCCATCCCTGGGATTCTCTAGGCAAGAATACTGGAGTGGGATGCCATTGCCTCCTCCAATGCATGAAAGTGAAAGTGAAGTCGCTCAGTCGTGCCCGACTCTTAGCGACCCCATGGACTGCAGCCTACCAGGCTCCTCCGTCCATGGGATTTCCCAGGCAAGAGTACTGGAGTGGGGTGCCATTGCCTTCTCCAACTCAAATAAGCTTAGCAAGGTCGTCAACAGGATGCAATGTCAATGTACCAAAATATTTTTATATACCAGGAACAAACGAAATTAAAAAATAACACCATAGCATCAAAGACCATGAGATAAATTTTGTGAAGTATGTGTAAGACCTGAACATGGAAAACAAACCATTCTGAGAGAAAGAAAACCTAAATAAATGGAGAGAGAGACCACGTTCTTGGATGAAAGGTTTAATGCACTGGTGGTTTAGTAACTCAGTCATGTCTGACTCTGTGACCTATGGATTGTAGCCCACCAGGCTCCTCTGTCCATGGGATTCTCCATTCAAGAATACTGGAGTTTGTTGCCATGCCCTTTTCCAGAGGACCTTCCTGACCCAGGGATCGAACCTGGGTCTGATGCATTGGCAGGTGTATTCTTTACCACTGATCCACCTGGGTAGCCCTTAATATGATTAACATGTCAAAATTAAACTGACCTAGATTAAGTGAAACCCTAATCAAAGTACTTAGCAGCCATTTGGGGTAGAAATTAACAAGGTGAGTCTAAAATTCATATATAAATGCAATTGGACCTTAAATAGTCAAAACAGCTTTGATAAAAAGATTATATTGGAGGATATATGCCTGATTGCAAGAATTACTATAAAGTTACCATAGTTAATATGCTTTTGGTATCAAGGTGTATTCATAATCTGCTGGAAACAATGGAAACAGTGACAGACTTTATTTTCTTGGGCTCCAAAAATTCCTGGGCTCCAAAATGACTGCAGATGGTGACTGCAGCCATGAAATTAAAAGTTGCTTACTCCTTGGAGGAAAAGTTATGACCAACCTAGACAGCATATTAAAAAGCAGAGACATTTCTTTGCCCACAAAGGTCGGTATAGTCAAAGCTATGGTTTTTCCAGTAGTCTTGTATGGATGTCAGAGTTAGACTAAAAGCTGAGCACCAAAGAATTGGTGCTTTTGAGCTGTGGTGTTGGAGAAGACTCTTGAGAGTCCCATGGACAGAAAGGAGATCCAACCAGTCAATCCTAAAGGAAATCAGTCCTGGATATTCATTGGAAGGACTGTTGCTGAAACTGAAACTCCAATACTTTCGCCACCTCATGTGAAGAATTGACTCATTTGAAAAGACCCTGACGCTGGGCAAGATTGAAGTCAGGAGGAGAAGGGGACGACAGAGGATGGTTGGATGTCATCACTGACTTGATGCACATGAGTTTGAGCAAGTTCCAGGAGTTGGGTGATGGACAGGGAAGGCTGACGTATTGCAGTCCCTGGGGCGGCAGAATTGGACAGGACTGAGCAACTGAACTGGACACAATAAAGAATCCAAAAATAGACTGTGTGATTATGTAACACCTATATGGTAACTTAATTTTTCACAAAACTGACAGTAATTTGATGGGAAAAAGGAAAGTCACTTCCACAAATAATTCTGGAACAAACATAACCGTATATATATATTTTTTAATCAACCTTTATTCCTCTGTGTCACACAAAAATTAACTTGAAACACAGACTTAACTGTAAGAACTAAAACAAATTTCTAGACCAAGACACTGAAGGAAAATTGGGTTCAGCAAAGCTCAGATTAGAATAACATCTGCACTTCCAGAGAGAGACACTGTTGAAAATGGAAAGATAAGCCTTAGACAAAACACATCTTGCCTAAGGATTGCTGTTTATAATAGACCACTTTTAAAAATAGGTTAAAATGTTGAAAAACTAAATAAGGGTTTTATCAAGGAAAACATATGAATAACAAGCACCAGTGATCCAAGTTGTTATTAGTCATTCAGGAAGTGCAAATGGTAATACCACCACAACACAGTAGAATGAAGTCGCTCAGTCGTGTCCGACTCTGCGACCCCGTGGACTGTAGCCTACCAGGCTTCTCCCTCCTTGAGATTCTCCAGGCAAGAATACTGGAGTGGGTTGCCATTTCCTTCTCCAGTTATTACTCATTCAGGAAGTGCAAATGGTAATACCACCACAACTCAGTAGAATGACTGTAATTAAAAAGATGGGAATTGCCAATAGCGATAATGGGGAGCAAATGGAACACACGCATTGCTCATGGAAAGGTTAAGGTCCAAGGACCTCAGATGACAGTTTGGCAATTTCTCATAAACTTAAATATTATACTAACCTTGTGACTCAGCAATTCCACTCCTAAGTATATACCCAAGAGAAATGAAAACATATCCACACAGAAAACTACATAAATGTTCATAAGCTGTATTATAGTCCAAAATTGAAAACACCTCAGAAGTTCAGCTGGTAAAAGGATAAACCACATCCATACAATGAATGCTAATTAGCAATAAGAGGAACAAATTACTAATTCAAGCAACAACAGGAGTGAAGCTCAAAAGCATTATGCTAATTGAAAGAAGACACAAAAGACTGATTTCATTTATCTGCAGTTTGTGAAAAGGCAAAATTTAGAGACAGCAGATTGATTGTTGCCAGGGGCTAAGGGGAGTAATGGAACTTTGGGGAGTAATGGAGCTGTTCGGTATCATGATTGTGGTGGTGATTACATAACTACATAACTGTGTACATTTGTTAGAACTCATCCAATCATACACCTGAAAGTGGTAAGTATGCATTTTATATCTCATTCATCTGGCTAAAAGAAAAAAGTAATAATAAAAAGAATCAAAATGTGTTAAGGTAAGTTTGGGTTTATGGGTATTCACAATGTGTTAATGTAAGTTTGGGTTTACGGGTATTCTTTCAAATCTGTTTTGCATTTAATAATTTTAATTTTTACATATTTCCAAAGACATGAACTTGAGATAAAATTCACAAGAGAAGAGTAGTCCAAATTTTGTGCCCTGAGTTACTTTTCACATGGGCTCCTCTATGTGACCTGCTTAGGGTAAATAGCACCAGGGATTTACCATTTATGTATTTATTTAATATCTGTATATATGTATGAATTTATTGTTTGTTTAGTTACTTGATGGTTTTCTTGAGCAACTGCTGGGCTGATGGGGTTGGATGATCAGGAAGCTTTGCTAAGTAATCTATTTAAAGGGACTGAATTACATGACATGGATATAAATTGATCAAGTCCACTTTGTTATATAATCCCATTTGCTACCCTCTCCCACCTGCCGAAAATCAGGAAGACTTACTAATAAAACATAACTTTAAAATTTTGTAAGAGTAAGTAAAATTTTTATTGAAATCCAGCTCTAGAAGATGGCCATAGTTGTTTTCCTCAAAAGCCACAGTTTAGTAACCTTTTAGAACTGTCTCTTTTGCATGGCATCCTCACTAATACGATACTCCTCAAACCAAAACCAATTTCATTTACTACATATAAAGAGCAATTACTCCATAATTACTCCATTTTAAGTATGACTTTCACTTTGATGTTTCCTCAAGCTTAGGAAAATGGAATTCTACTTTTTAAAGTAAGACTATTGCCTGTCTGGCAAAAAGGTATATAGGCTTAGGCTGGCATCCCTGAGACTTTTGGAGTGATACCTTTTAAAAATAAAAACCCTTTAACATCTTTAGTTGTTATTCTTTATTCTGTAGGTCCAGGGTTGGCAAACTGTCTATAAAGGGCCAGAGAGTAAATATTTTAGGCTTTGAGGACCAAATAGTCTCCATCTCTCAATTCTTCTGTTTTGGCAAGGCACCACAGATAACAAGTGCTGATGGATGTATTCAAATAAAACTTCATTTATAAAAACATATATAGTTCTGGATTTGACCTGGGACAAAGTTTGCTGACCTTCATTGGAGATCATAAACACCCCGCCAAAGCAAATCTATTTGTTTTGACAAACCAGTCACAGACTCAAATAAACTTAGGTGCTTCAGTGAAAAGAAATAATAATTATAGCAGTGGAGTTCAGGACATGGTACCCCAAAATATGGTGCCTTGATATATTGAACGTTTAAAGCTGAAGGAACTTGAGAAATGGCATGTGCAGGAAGGATACTCTGAACTTCTCTGAAGCAGGTCATAAAAAAATCTTGTGAGAGATTTATGCCCTCTCTATGCCAGGAGGAAAGGAACATCTCTGTCTGAAAACAACGGGACATGGAGAAGACTCCAAATATTAGCTTTGCTAAGTTTCTCCAGATTCCTACGCTTACCTCATACCCTTTGTTCTATTATATCTTTCCACCCTGCATCAAGCTTAGTGTAAAAACACACGGGCTTAACTTTCTTTAAGTTTTCATTTCCTTACTAAGTCTCTTGTGACACATAAAGCCTATGTTCAATGAATTTGTATGCTTTTTTTCATGTTCCTTTGTGTTTTGTTACAGGGGTCTCAGTCAAGAACTTAAAAGGATAGAGGGGAAAGATATTTTTCTTCCCCTATAGAAAATAACAGGAATAAAGTGTTCATTAGGGAGGCTCCACATCAGAAAGTCGAGGTATGCATGTTCTGCAACTCTGTGTGATTAACTGTGTACAAAAATGTATAATATCTAGAAAATATGAAGATACTTGTCCGAGCTAGCTTACAAAATACTTCATGAATGTGATTATGACTTTGCTTGGTAAAGTTACAAATGTAGATTTCAGAGGGTAGGTTTTACTTTTATTTTTGTTCCCCTTTCTATGTATAAGATTATGTTTTTTATATATTTAGCCAGTAACCAAAGATGACCACTCTTCTTGCTAAAACAGTGCAACAAAGGAAATTCACGCCTGTTGAAGATGTAGTTCCACAATTTTTCACTCTTGTTTGTAAGGAGTAGATAAGGACCTGACTAACATTGATGACTATAACCTAACACTTTGTGTTGCTCCCTGTATTTAGATCATTTCCCCCAGTTTAAAGCAGAGTTACTGATGAAGGATTAACAGATGATCAATTATGATTCAAGTAGAAATACTATAATTATGCAGAACTTGGAAGAACTAGAAGTCCTGGTCCTCATGGTCTTATCATTCAAATTAAAAATATTTTTGAACAGAAAAGAAATAGAAACAAGGATGTGATGGTTTATATTATTATAAAGCTCTGCTTTATAAAGCACAACCTCTGCTGCTTCTAGTCAGTGTTTACTATGAAAGAGAACTATTATTAATTTTTGTATTAATACTTTTGAATATTTAGAATATTTATGTTTAGTGAGATAACTTTCCAGTTGCCTCTTGGAATAACTGAGGATAGAGAAATTATCTCTAAGCAGGTCGTTCTTGTGAAGAATAAGAAGTTCCTTTCATTTCTGTAAATGTAGTGAGTAGACCCCATTGACCTAATACTTAATAGTAATGGTTATTATTATAATGTTAACAATAGCAACTTTTATCAGTGACATAGGCCTCACTCTGCAAATCTCTTTGCTGAGAAGAAAGCTGACCAGCCTTTGTAAAGCAAGCCTGTTATCACTGGTAGGTAGTTTGTATATGCTATTTAATTAAATTTAAAACTTTAATTGAGTTTTATTTGTATTTAAAATAAATTTTACAATTTAAATGTATTTTATTTATAACAACACTATGAAGCAAGTGTAACAGATGAAACAGCTGAGATCCATTCAAAGAGGCTGAATGCACTTACCCAAGACCATGAAGCTTAGAGTGGCTGCTGTCCCTTAGGCAGGGCTTGAGTCTCCTGGTTTGCCACCATTCACCATCCCCTCACTTTATTTTTTTTAATTGAAGTGTTAATTAGTGCTGAAAAGCAAAGTGATTCAGTTATATATATTTTTTTCTTTTGATATTCCATTACGGTTTATCATAGGATATTAAATATAGCTCTCTGTGCTATACGGTAGTAGCATGCCCACCTTCCTGTTGAGCCCCACCCTGCCTCCTCCACTCATTAATGTGCACCATCACAACCTCAAGCACTTGTGGTCCAGGTACCACAGCACTGGCATTATCTGGGAGGTGGTTAGAAATGCAGAATCTCAGGCTTCACCAAAAATCTAACGAATCAGAATCTACATTTTAACAAGATCTCCGGGAGATTTGTATGCAGATTAAAGTTTGAGAAGGCTTGCTGGAGGGGATCTCCAAGGTCCTCCCCCTCCACACTCACAAGATTCTGAATGTTGACCATGGGCCAAACCCTGAACTTTTCACTTTGTTAATAGGTACAGCTCTCCTTTTTAGGTGGGAAATCCAAATAAAATCCTATATTAAAGTAACTGCCCTTATAAGGATGGATATACAAATGAATAACACAGTCAGGAATTCTGCAAGGGCTAGATGAGTGTCCATGGGAGTGGCGGAAGGCGGATGAAGCAGGGCCTGTAAGAGAGGTGGGAACAAATGTCCTGAACAGGTGTCCCTAGTTGACAATGAGGAGAAGACAGTGAGCGTGGCTGATGGGACTAGAGAGCTTGGTTTGGGGATACTAAGACAGAATTAAGTTTAAAAATGTAATAAGTGTGTAGACTGTAGCTTGGACCTCTAGGCTGAGATATTTGGAGTTGATTCTCTTTATAATGAGCAAACATTGATAGCTTTCAAGTTGCCATTTGAGAGTTTTGAGAAAATTAATGGTCTGACAGATTGTGTAGTATGAGTGGGCTTCACTTTAAAAGATATATTCACAGTGGTTTTATGTACATGGCTTGATGTGGGTGAAGCACTTTCCCAAAAGTATGACATGTTTAGTGTTTTTTCTGCCTATATTGGCACTTATTCCTCTGATACATGTTCACAGAGACCCCAACCCAGCACCCAAACCATTCTGAATGTTTCTGGGCTTTGAGGCAAGCCTTGCTGAGAGTGTGTCCATTAAAGGTCAGGGAATCATAAAGCCTCCCCCAGGAATACTGGGTCTGACCTGGGAATTGAAGAATTCGCTTAACATCCAAGGACCACATTTCCGTGGCAGTAGATTACAGAAAATGACGTTTGTGTCCCAATGAAGTTCAAACTCGCAGTGTTCTCAGAAGACTGTAGCATTTTAAAAGTAGCATGTGAGTCACACTCTTTGAATTTACAGTGAGACTATTCGTGGCAGTACAATGTCTATCAATGCTGATAGTTACAAGTTTTCCAGAACAGCTCAGTGTATCTGTATTTGACATACTGGTCACAGGGTAGGTAAGTTGGCATTTAGCTGTTGGGTGCTCTTTTTCAATAGAACTTTGTTAAAGGCCAGATATTATATATTACTGTTTCTTTTATGATTCTGGACTGTTTTGGAAAACAAAGTCTTCAAGCAGTAAAGAATTGAGACATTCCAAGTTTAAAACACTTTATAAATCAGCCCATTACACTGTGAAGTAAATTACATTGCTGGCCAGTGATGTCACGGAAGGACCTAATTATGCTTGTTTGTGTGTGTTGTTTTATTTTGTAACATTTGGCCACCAAGAAGGCACAGTGGTGAAGTGTGACTAACTGTGGCTATGGGGACTTCCCTTGTGGTCCAGTGGTTAAGAATCTTTCAATGCAGGGGATGCAGTTTCAATCCCTGTTCAGGGAACTAAGATCCCACATGCCACAGAGTGACTAAGCTTGCATGCCGCATCAAAGATCCCATGTGCCTCAGCTGAGACCTGATGCAGCCGAAGAAATAAATACATATTTTAAAACAAAAGCAGTGACTTCTGGGTTGACAACAGCCACAGAAATCGCCAAGCTGTGAGTATCACAAACTTGGGTCTGAGACACGGAAACACCTGCCTCTCATCAGGCGGACATAGCCAAGTTAGGGCTGCACCTGGTGCTGTAAGTGCCTGTTGGAAATACAAATCAAAGTGCTGTTACAACTCAACAAAAAAATCACATAACCTAATTGTTAAAATGAGCAAAAGACTTGAATAGACATTCCTCCAAAGATGTACATGGTCAACAAGTACATAAAAGATGCTCATGTCACTCATCATCAGGGAAATGCAGACCCAAACCACAGTGATGTGCGACCTCACACTCATCAGGATGGCCACTTTAAAATAATAAAATACAGAAAATAATCAGTGTTGGCGAGCATATGGAAAAACTGGAACCCATTGGAACGCTTGTGCACTGTTGGTGGGAATGTAAAATGGTAAAACCGCTAGGGAAAACAGTAAGGTGGTTCCTCAAGAGATTAAAAATTGAACTACCATATAATCCCACTTGTGGGTGTATATCCGCAAGAATTAAAAGCAGGGTCTTGAAGATACTTTTGCACAACCACGTTCATGGCATCATTATTCACAATATCTGAAGGATGGAAGCAACCCAGATGTCTGACAGATGAATGAATAAACAAATGTGGTATATACATACAGTGGAATAACATTTAGTCTTAAAAAGGAATGAAGTTCTTTCACATGCTACACCATGGATGAACCTTGAGGACATTATGCTAAATGAGGTCACAAAAAGTCAAAGATTGTATGATTTTTATCTAAAATAGTCAAATTCATGGAAACAAAGTAGAGTGGCAGTTACTGAGGTCTCGTGGTAAGGAGAAAAATCTGGTTTAATGGGTATCAAGTTTCACATTTGCAAGATGAAAAAGTTCTAGTGGTCGGTGCCACACCAGAATGAATATACTTGACTCTAGAGAACTGTACACTTAAAAATAGTTAATATGGTATCTTATGTGTATTTTTAACTGCAATTTAAAAAAGTATTGTGAAGGTGTGTGTGTTAGAGTAATTGCACTAAAGGTCCAAATAATGGCTTCCCTGTATATCCTTTACTCCGTAACTTCTCACATGGACTCTGGCCTTTGTACATCAAGTATAGTCAAAAAGATGCTATATGACTTCTAAGGCTTGGTCACAATAAGGATACAGTTTCTGCCTTGCTTTGTTTATTCATTTGGGGCACTCACATTTGGGACCAAGCTGGAATGCTATGAGGAAGCCCAAAGTAGCCAGTGTGGAGAGATGCCATGGAAAGATCCCTGTGGAGAGAACTGAGACCCTCTAGTTAACCCCTTAGCCAGCGTCTACTGCACCAGAAAGATACAAGGGTGGCAAAAAAAGACTGAAGAGACACTCAGCAAAACTAGTCAAAAGAAATGTGCAAATTCACTGCAATAAAATACCACTACCTACAAAAACGAGAATCACAAAAATTAAAGACTGAACATAGCAAGTGCTGGGAAAGATGTGAAAGAACTAGAGCCTCAAACGCTGCTGAAGGTAATGGAGATGGTATAAGCACTTTCTGAAATAGTTTGGCAGTTTTTTAAAAGGTTAAACATATACAGTGTACACCTTCCATATGCTCCATCTGTCTGTACCCAAGAGAAAAGAAAACTATATCCTTACAAAGACTTGTGCATGATTGTTCACAACAGTTTTATTTATAATAGTAAAAAAGGGGGAAACCCCCAAATGTTCAGTTATCAACATATATTGTATATTCATAATGGAATACTACTCCATGATAAAAGAATTAACTAAAAAATGGGATACCACTGTTCTCAGAATGGCTTATGTCCAAAACACTGACTACTATAAATATTAGCAAACATGTGTATCAAGAAGGAACTCTTATTAATTGCTGGTGGGAATGCAAAATGACACAGTCACTTTGGAAGACAGTCTGGCAGTTTCTTGCAAAACAGAGTCTTAGCACAAAATCCAGCAATCACACTCCTTGGTATTTACCAAAAAGTTGAATACTTGTGTCCACACAAAATCCTGCACATGATGGTTTATAGAGGCCGTATAATTGCCAAAACTTAGAAGCAACTAATATGTCCTTCAATAGGTAAATGGATAAACTGTGGTACATCCAGACAATGGAATATTATTTGGCACTGAAAAGAAATGAGTAAGCCACAAAAAGACATAAGGGCAACTTAAATGCACTTCAGTTCACTTCAATCGCTCAGTCGTGTCCAACTCTTTGCGACCCCATGAATCGCAGCATGCCAGGCCTCCCTGTCCATCACCAACTCCCAGAGTTCACTCAGACTCATATCCATTGAGTCAGTCATGCCATCCAGCCATCTCATCCTCTGTCGTCCCCTTTTTCTGCCCCCAATCCCTCCCAGCATCAGTCTTTTCCAATGAGTCAACTCTTCTCATGAGGTGGCCAAAGTACTGGAGTTTCAGCTTTAGCATCATTCCCGCCAAAGAAATCCCAGGGCTGATCTCCTTCAGAATGGACTGGTTGGATCTCCTTGCAGTCCAAGGGACTCTCAAGAGTCTTCTCCAATACCACAGTTCAAAAGCATCAATTCTTCGGCGCTCAGCCTTCTTCACAGTCCAACTCTCACATCCATACATGACCACTGGAAAAACCATAGCCTTGACTAGATGGACCTTTGTTGACAAAGTAATGTCTCTGCTTTTCAATATACTATCTAGGTTGGTCATAACTTTTTTTCCAAGGAGTAAGCGTCTTTTAATTTCATGGCTACAATCACCATCTGCAGTGATTTTGGACCCCCCAAAAAGATAAAGTCTGACATTGTTTCCAATGTTTCCCCATCTATTTCCCATGAAGTGATGGGACCAGATGCCATGATCTTCGTTTTCTGAATGTTGAGCTTTAAGCCAACTTTTTCACTCTCCTCTTTCACTTTCATCAAGAGGCTTTTGAGTTCCTCTTCACTTTCTGCCATAAGGGTGGTGTCATCTGCATAGCTGAGGTCTTTGATATTTCTCCCGGCAGTCTTGATTCCAGCTTGTGCTTCTTCCAGCTCAGCGTTTCTCATGATGTACTCTGCATATAACTTAAATAAGCAGGGTGATAATATACAGCCTTGACGTACTCCTTTTCCTATTTGGAACCAGTCTGTTGTTCCATGTCCAGTTCTAAATGTTGCTTCCTGACCTGCATATAGGTTTCTCAAGAGGCAGGTCAGGTGGTCTGGTATTCCCATCTCTTTCAGAATTTTCCACAGTTTATTGTGATCCACACAGTCAAAGGCTTTGGCATAGTCAATAAAGCAGAAAATAGATGTTTTTTCTGGAACTCTCTTGCTTTTTTGATGATCCAGCAGATGTTGGCAATTTGATCTCTGGTTCCTCTGCCTTTTCTAAAACCAGCTTGGACATCTGGGACTTACTAAGTGAAAACAGCTAGTCTGAAAAGACTTATAAGGTATTATTTTATCTATATGGCATTCTGGAAAAGGCAAAGCCCTAGACACAGTAAAAATATTGGTAGTTGCCAGCGGTTCAGGGGGATGGAGGGATGAATATGTCACATATTCATGAAATATGCTTCAAGCACAGGGTATTTTTGAGAAAGTGAAACAATTTCATCTGATGCTGTAATTGTGATGTGTAACTGTGCATTTGTCAAAACTCTTAGAACTGTACAACGTGTACAACATGAAGTTCGTTCAGTTCAGTCACTCAGTCATGTCCGACCCTTTGCGACCCCATGAACCTCAGCTTGCCAGGCCTCCCTGTCCATTACCAACTCCCAGAGTCCACCCAAACTTACGTCCATCGAGTGAGTGATGCCATCCAACCATCTCATTCTTTGTCGTCCCTTTCTCCTCCTGCCCTCAATCTTTCCCAGCATCAGGTCTTTTCCAATGAGCCAACTCTTCTCATCAGGTGACCAAAGTATTGGAGTTTCAGCTTCAGCATCAGTTCTACCAGTGAACACCCAGGACTAATTTCCTTTAAGATGGACTGGTTGGATCTCCTTACTGTCCAAGGGACTCTCAAGAGTCTTCTCCAACACCACAGTTCAAAAGTATCAGTTCTTTGGCGCTCAGCTTTCTTTATAGTCCAACTCTCACATCCATACATGACCACTGGAAAAACCATACCCTTGACTAGACAGACCTTTGTTGACAACACGAAGAGTGAATCTTAATGTAGAATAATGGATCAATATTGATTCATCAATGTACATCAAATGTACCACACTAATAAGGGAGAATGAGGACATAGAAGAGAGGGGAGTATATGAGAACTCTTTAGAGCTACAGCTCATTTTTTTCTGTACAACTGCAGCTTTCTCTAATATATTAGCTAATATAAAAAGAATGAAATATTGATACACACAAGACAGATAAATGTCAAAATAATTATGCTGAGTAAAAGAAACCAGACAAAAATTACATACTGTATGTATGATTCTGTTTATATAAAATTCCAGAAAATGCAAACCGATCTATGGTGATAGAAAGCAGATCAGTGGTTGCCTAGGGACAGGCATAGGTGCTGGGGGGTGAGAGAGAGGTGTAGGGAGAGATAGGAGGGAGTGAATATGAAGAGGCTAGAGACACTTTTTGCAGCTGATGGACATGCTCATTATTTTGATTGTGGTGGTGGTTTCATGGGTGTATATGCATGTTAAAACTTGTCAAATTGTGCGCTGTAAATTTGCAGTTTGTCAGTTATCCCTCAATAAAGTTGTTTTTTAAAGGCCAAGCCAAAAAGTAACCCAATCATGTATTAATCCCATGACACTGTAGTTGTTCATAGGCCAGTTTGAATGACCTGGACCACATTCCACTGATCCTGGCTGGGCTCACTCAAGCATCTGTGGTCAAATGGCTGGGTGCTGGGAACTGACTAATCTAGGGGACCATGGATAGGAAGGTTCCGTAAGGGAAGGCCCTTATCTCCCACATCCTACAGCAGACCAGCCTGGGCATACTCTCACGGTGATGGCAGTTGTCTAGAAGAGGATCATGTTTTAAAGCCTCTCTTTGTGTCGAGTTTGTTGTTCCATTGTCCAAAAACAAGCCACGTGTCCCAGTCCAGGCTCAAGTGTGTCAAGAGATGGGAACCGTGGGGCAAAAGGCCATGTTCGACAGGGCTACAGGGATGCTTTTAATGACTGTCAATGCAAGTAATCTGTCATGTACCTGAACAATGTTTTAATTTGTATTTCTTTAATCCTGTTAGGACGGTAATTTGTTCAAAGACTTTTGTTGTTGTTCAGTTGCTAAGTCATATCCAACTCTTTGTGACACCATGAATTGAAGCACTTGAGGCTTCCCTGTCCTTCACTATCTCTTGGAGTTTGCTCACACTCACGTCCATTGAGTCAGTGATGCTATTTAACCATCTCATCCTTTGCTGCCCTCTTCTAGAACATTTTGCCTTCAATCTTTCCCAGCATCAAATTTTTTTCCAATGAGTTGGCTGTTCACATCAAGTGATCCAAGTACTGGAGCTTCAGCATTAGTCCTTCCAATGAATATGCAGGGTTGATTTCCTTTAGGATTGACTGGTTTGATCTCCTTGCTGTCCAAGGGACTCTCAAGCATCTTCTCCAACACCATAGTTCAAAAGCATCAGTTCTTCAGCGTTCAGCCTTCTTTATGGTCTCTCACATCTGTACATGACTACTGGAAAAACCATAGCTTTGACTGTATGGACCTTTGTTAGTAAAGTGATGTTTTTGCTTTTTAATACACTAAGTTTGTCATAGCTTTCCTGCCAAGGAGCAAGTGTCTTTTAATTTCATGGCTGCAGTCACCATCCACAGTGATTTTGGAGCCAAGAAGATAAAATCTGTCACTGTTTGCACTGTTTCTCTATCTGTTTGCCATGAAGTGATAGGACCGGATGCCATGATCCTAGTTTTTGAATGTTGAGTTTTAAGCCAGCTTTTTCACTCTCTTTCATCCTCATCAAAGAGGCTCTTTAGTTCCTTTTCACTCCTGCCATTAGAGTGATATCATCTGCATATATGATGTTAAGTTCTATTAACATCAGAAATGTTAATTTCTTATATATAATTTGCAATTCCTTTTACTCCCTTATTGAATGTATTTAGCTATTGATTTTTGCAGCAATTCTTTGTATGTAGAAATAGTAAGGTTTTTGTGACATTTGTCAAGTCTCATGTTCTGTTAACATTTCTTTTGCTATTTGGTTTCAAGAATGTTTTAAATAGTTTAACTTCTAACAAATCATGGTTAAATGTTTTATTTTGATTCACTGGTTATATAAGTTGAATTCCTACCTCTAGCTAGGATAAGTCTATTTTTCTGCTCCTTCTAATTAGAACTGTTTTTAAAAACATTGTACTCTGGACTATATTTATAACGTTAACCCCAGAATCAAATTCAATTTTATAGCTGAGGTAAGAGAGGCTTAGAGACAATTTTGTCTAAGATCAAGCAGAGAGCAAATGGAGGCAGGCTTGAATCTCACTTCCTCTGACTTAAATTTTTTTTTTTTTTGACTTAAAATTTGAGTCATGAAACTGTATCAAGGTAAGAACATTTGGCTTAGTGATAAAAATCCACACTTTGAGGCAGAATGTACTTTCCACTTTTCTGTTTTTCCTCCCCTCCCCTTCTCCCTCCCCTTCCTTTTCATTTCTTCCTCCTCCCCCTACTACTCATTCTCCCCTTATTCTTCAGCATATGTCACCTACCTTTAAGTAACTATTATTTTATTAACTTAATAATGTACCTGGCACTGAGCTGGATGCTGGGAACTTAAAGATGACAATGCAGATCTTACCCTTAGATCACAGAGGCTGTAAACAGGTAAGTGTAATATGGAAAATCCTTCTATTTTAAATGTTTACTAATCTGACAGGTTATATGCTGTAAGATATTTTGGTGGGTTTGCTGTTAACTGGAAGTCTTTATGACTGAATGGCTTCAAAATTCATTTAATGAATCTTAGTACATGTATATTTAAAAATCCATTTATAATATATATAATATAAAATATATTTTTTGTTGATTTTTCCTTTCTATATGTTTGTTTCTGTTTAATTTGCAGGATGTTTCTGTGTCCTGTGGTAGCCCCATTGTTCTGTTATCTGTTTTCCAGAGGGTTCATTCTTCTTTACTTTATTATCATGATTGTGTAACTCACTTGGGATTTGAATTTACTGAGGAGGTTTATCTACATTATCTCTGAGTCTTTGTTCCGATTATATGAGTTAGCTCTTAAAGCTTCCTTAGTGTTCTTGTTCCTTATTCATGTTTAGGAGTTTTAACAGGCAGTGTATTTGGCTTTCTACAATCAATATTTCCTTCTAAGTCTCCTTGATAATAAGTAAAACATACTTTGTACTTGGTGGGAAGTCTTAACTCTGTGGCTGTCCTCTCCAAATTACTGTCAACTTCTTCTTCCCTCCAATGTTTCCATACTTTTCCCTGAATCCGTGTCTTCCTTCTGCTTTTTGAAGTTTGTTTCTTTTCTCTTTAAATCTAAGTTTAAATCTTAAGTATGGGATGTTTGTGACGTTTGGGTGACTGATACTAGAAGGAATTACTTTAAGCTGAACTCTACAACCTGACTGGAACTTCTAGATAGACTCCAAACTCAAGGTTCCCTAGCTTATTTTTTTTCTAATGGAAGAGTAATATTGATTGTGATATTAATTACAAAAAAATTACAAAAATCAGAAAAAGTTTAAAGAACAAATTATGTATCATCCATAATCTTAGAACCCAGAGATAAACACTTTAAACATATATTGTAATAGGACTTTATATACATGAGAAGTTTTTTTACATAATTAGAAGAATTACTTTATATCTTGCATTTTCCTCACTCAACCCAATAATGTGAGATTTCTTCCATGTCATTAAAAATCTTTGAAAATATGTTTACTGACTAAGATTCTATGACATGGATTTACAGTAATTTAGTTAGTCTTGTGTCACTGAACATTTTGGTTTCCAATATTTGACATTATAAATGACACTGTAATTAATAAGCCTTATTGCTCATAAACTTTTGTTCCTGTCTTGGATTATTTCCTTAAGATAGAGTTTTGGAATTGAAATTGCTAAGTTAATGGATATGAACCTCTTCTCCCCTTTTTATTACAAAAGTCATGATATGCTGAGAACAAATGACACAGGGTAAAGTGAAATGTATAAATCCAAGGAATCTCATCTTCAGTCTCTTATTCTCAGTCTCCAGGCAGCCACTGGCTGACATTCAATATGCATGCACAAATGGGTGTGCTATTTTTTCCCACATGATTCTGATCATATTTACTCTCCTTATCCAACTGTCCAACATCACTTACTAAATAATCTTTCTTTTCCTCACTTTTCAGATTCTAAATCTCCTTCTGTATAAGGAATAGGGGTCCATTTTGGATGACTCCAATCCATTCAATTGATCTTTTGACCTAACCTAAACTTTAATATCAACTGTTCATTAAGTTTTTATCTTAAAATCTGGTAGAGCTAGCCTCATTTATTACTCTGAAAATGTTAAAACTGATGATACACACTGCCAAAGTACTTTCCAGAATTATGAGTTTACACTGGATCCTTGCTAGTACTATTATCTTTTAGAAATTCTTTGCCAAAGTGATTGAAAATGCTTATTTCTCTAACATTAATGAGTTGATTTTTGTGAAATATCTGTTTACAACCTTTTTTTCAAGCTTTAACTGACATTTTTAAACTGATATTATGAAATTTTATATATGTATACATAATCAAATTGCCAACATCTGCTTGATCATTGAAAAAGCAAGAGAGGTCCAGAAAAACATCTATTTCTGCTTCATTGACTATGCCAAAGCCTTTGACTGTGTGGATCACAATAAACTGTGGAAAATTCTGAAAGAGATGGGAATACCAGACCTGCCTCTTGAAAAACCTGTATGCAGGTCAGGAAGCAACATTTAGAACTGGACATGGAACAACAGACTGGTTCCAAATAGGAAAAGGAGTATGTCAAGGCTGTATATTATCACCCTGCTTATTTAACTTATATGCAGAGTACATCATGAGAAACGCTGGGCTGGAGGAAGCACAAGCTAAAATCAAGATTGCTGGGAGAAATATCAAAGACCTCAGATATGCAGATGACACCACCCTTATGGCAGAAAGTGAAGAGGAACTCAAAAGCCTCTTGATGAAAGTGAAAGAGGAGAGTGAAAAAGTTGGCTTAAAGCTCAACATTCAGAAAACTAAGATCATGGCATCTGGTCCTATCATTTCATGGGAAATAGGTGGGGAAACAGTGGCAGACTTTATTTTTGGGGGGTCCAAAATCACTGCAGATGGTGATTGCAGCCATGAAATTAAAAGACGCTTACTCTTTGGAAGGAAAGTTATGACCAACCTAGACAGCATATTAAAAACAGAGACATTACTTTGTCAACAAAGGTCCATCTAGTCAAGGCTATGGTTTTTCCAGTAGTCATGTATGGATGTGAGAGTTGGACTATAAAGAAAGCTGAGCGCCAGATAATTGATGCTTTTGAACTGTGGTGTTGGAGAAGACTCTTGAGAATCCCTTGGACAGCAAGGAGATCCAACCAGTCCTTCCTAAAGGAGATCTGTCCTGGGTGTTCATTGGAAGGACTGATGTTGAAGCTGAAACTCCAATATTTTGGCCACCTGATGTGAAGAGCTGACTCATTTGAAAAGACCCTGATACTGGGAAAGATTGAGGGCAGGAGAAGGGGATGACAGAGGATGTGATGGTTGGATGGCACCACTGACTGATGGATATGAGTTTGAGTAAGCTACGGGATTTGGTGATGGACAGGGAGGCCTGGCGTGCTGTGGTTCATGGGGTCACAAAGAGTCGGATACGACTGAGCGACTGAATTGAACTGAATGTCTAACAATGTATACATACCTTTAATGTTAAAAACATAAGGTTTTTTGGCATATTTATTACCAATGCATTTCCCAATTTGTCATATGTTCTTTAATTATATGCTTTGTTGTATAATAAATTTTATTCAATAAATTCAATCTTTGTAATTGCTTTTACTGTTCAAAAAATCCTTTCAATTAGCTCCTATGGTGAAAATTACCATTATGTGTGTGAGAGATAAAGTGATTTGGAAACATACAAGTTAAATTCCTTTAATTGTTAAAAAATATACAGTATGCCTAATTAGTAATAATGAGAGATGCTCCTTATCAGACGCATTGAATGAGCTAGATTTTGGGATTTACTCACTTAAAAAAATAACTTAGCCAAAATCAAACAGCTCATTTCTCTGTACCAATTACTGCTTCTAAGTCACTCTACAAATTAATAGTAATATTAGTAATTCATGTAACTTTCTTCACTTAAAACAAAAAATTTCTTATTTGATCAAAAGAGTCATAGAACCGTTTATTATATGTGCACTGATTAGAAGGAAGCCATGAATCATCATATTCTTTTAAGGTTTGCATAATCTTCTAGGAAAGCATACCTCACTTTTAATGCAGTTTCTTCTTGGTTGCAAATTTATATTTTATACTTGTCAATGATTAAACAAGTCTTTAGTGCTTGTATTAAGAACTGTTTACCTATAATAAACCACTTGAATTTGCTAGACATGAAATTCCCCATTCCACCATCCCCACTTGGAAAAGTGCTTCCAAGAATGGGCAACCATACTCTTCTGAAAATAGGAAACAAGACAGAAGGCACCTGGGGTTGAACTGAGCATACAAATAGGCATGTATCAGGCTGGCTTGAACTGAGATACAGTAGTTTCAGTGACAAAGGTGGTGTTGTCCCCTGTCTTCAGATCCTCTTCCTCTTGGGTTTGTAGAAGAGACCTTCAAAATAAAAAGTAAAGAAAAGCATGTTTTCCCCTGCAAAATTCTGTTTCTTTTTCTCATATCTAGTTAACAAGAAAGAAAATTTAAGCTATTTTTTATTGTGGTGAAATATACATAATATAAAATTTACCACTTTAAGAACTTGAAAGTGTACAATTCAGTGGCGTTAAATACATTTACATTGGTGCACGACCACCTCCAGAACTTCTGCATAGTCCAAAATGTAAACTTTATACTCATTAAACAAGAACTGCTCATGACCTCCTTTCTTCCGACTCCCGTTACCTACCCTTCTGCTCTGTTTTTATGAATTCGTACCTACCTCACATAAGTGCACTCAGACGACATCTGTCCTTTTGTCTCTGGCTTCCTTCACTTAGCATAATGTCTTCAAGGTTCATCCATGTTGCCGCACCCGTCAGAATTTCATTACTTTTTTAAGGTGTGTCACAGTTTGGTTGTCCATTCATCCACTTGGCTTCTTTCCACCTTTTGATTGTTGTGATTAATGCTGCTGTGACTATTTGCAAGTAAGGTCTTAAACTGCAGTGGAACGCTGTGTCCTCTTCCCATTTCACCTGCTCTGTGCCTCTGCTCCAGTCCAGATCTGAATCCCTCCATGTGGTTGACTGTTGCTACATCGGTCTCACAGGGTGTAAGGAGAATTTTTAAAAACCCCACTTTACCTTTACCCTTTCTTCCTCGGCTGAACTTTGTCCAGTCAGGTTTATTTATAAACCATGAAAAGCTCATTAACACGATCAAGCATTTCTGCAAGCTCTCTTCTCCCTTTTGTTACTGAAGAAAGGCACTCGGCAGGGATAAGATTGTGAAACATGGCTGAGGATAAAAGCAAGAGAGATTCCATTGGATTAAATGCGAAGGAAGGCCAGACCAACAACGGGTTTGTACAAAATGAAGACATCCTGGAGACTGACCTGGACCCAAGCAGCCCAGTGGTCGGGCCACAGCACAACACCGTGGACATCCTTGGCCCCGGGGAGCCCGATGTGAAGGATGTCCGGCCCTACGCTGGGATGCCCAAAGAGGTGCTATTTCAGTTCTCGGGCCAGGCCTGCTACCGGATACCGCGGGAGGTGCTCTTCTGGCTCACCGTGGCTTCCGTGCTCGTGCTCATTGCGGCCACCATAGCCATCATTGCCATCTCTCCCAAGTGCCTGGACTGGTGGCAGGCGGGACCCATGTACCAGATCTACCCAAGGTCTTTCAGGGACAGCAACAAGGACGGGGACGGAGATCTGAAAGGTGCGTGCCTTGAGACTTGGTGCCGGGCGGGATGAGGTTGGTTTAGGGCTCTTCGTCCTGGAAGCTCATTATGCCTGGGCTGTGTGGTAATAAGCACATTCCACCCAGTATGACTTGATGATGCCTTTCTCCTTGTTTATGATATTTTAAAAAGCCACTCAGCAGAACCCAGCAATTCTTAGCATATGATGAAAGGATACTTGCTGGAGCCCTTTGAGCCCCCAAAGGGCTGTTAAGTTTATTGCCCAGTAGGAACTTTTGCATAGTCATCTGGTCTAACTTCCTGCATGAGCAAGTTTCCTCCTGAAATGTGTCCTGCTTCTGTACACTTTAGAGTTGGTCATCTCAGAGTGACTGTTTAGACTCTTTGGAATCCCTTTTCCAGGGTGCACAGTGGCTAGTTTACTAATCTGGCAGAGAGATTCTGATTAATAAGCAAAGCATACTTCATTATTTTAGAAGAAGATTAAGTGATATCTTTAAAATGTATAGACTGAGTCTTTAAAAGCTTAAATCTTGAGAAATGAAGAAAAGGTATAGTGTGGGTTGGTCATTAGTTGAATTAAGGATTATTTAAAAAAAATCCATCTTAATAAAGAAAGTAAAAAATATTTTTAAAGATATGCTAATAATTTCCTAGTGTGTTATGTATGGGATGGCCTTATTATTTATTGCTCAAGTGAGGACACAAACCAATTGCAGGAAACTGTCCCAGGCAAATTGGTTGATATGGTTACCCAGTTAAGGGAAACAATAAGGAACAAATAAACTAATAAGATAATTTTTGATAATGCTGTTTGGCTTGAAGAAGACAAAATAATGATTTAAGAGTATGGGATAGAGAAGGGAATGGCAACCCACTCCAGTGTTCTTGTCTGGAAAATCCCACGGACAGAGGAGCCTGATAGGCTACAGTCTGGGGGGGTCGCAAAGAGTTGGACACCACTGAGCAACTGAGCACACACGAATGTATTGGGTATAACTCTAGATGCCTGATATATAATAGCTTGCTGAATTGTTTGTTTTTGGCTAGTTGCTTGGCTCCCTTCCTGGTGCTTAGTATTCCTCTTTTCATTGCTGTAGAGTCTGTAAGGCCCTCCATCCTGCAGCCCCTTCTTCTGACTTACCGAGAAGGCCCCACTCCAGCATTCTAAAAGATGGCTTTCCTTGCACACCTCCTGTAACAGGTCACTACTACTTCCTCAATTAGTGGACAGCTTAGACTCAGAAACTGCAGCCTTTGAGACTGTAGTTGGTCTAGAATACAGTATATAAGGATAGATTTGTCTCAGAACTGTGTGGTCAAGGCCTGCACCTTACATGAAAATGTCTGAATACATCAGGGAGTCCTCACAAAACTATTAGGTTGGTACGAAAGTAATTGAGGTTTTGCATTGTTGAATTTTGCTTTTTGATATTGGAATACATTCTTAAATAAATGTGATTATGTTACGCATCAAAAAGAAAAGAGTATAGGAAGTGGTAATGAGCTTAGTCGAACTTTAAAATGGTTCAACACACTCCTAAAATCTTCAGCTTTCTTTAGTAAACTAATAAAAGACTTCTTCTTCACACTCATATAATTTTTCTCTTAAAAATCATCCTGCATCTTAACTAATTGAAATACTATCTGACCTTTAAGATGCAGTTCAAACCCACTTCCTTCATTAATCTATTTAATCTCTTAATCAGAGGGGGCGCTACACTCCCCAAACTCTTTCAGTGTTTTGGATGGAGCTGCACCTCTGGTGCTTCGGTGTAACGTATCTGGGTGACTTTCCTTCCAACCCCTCAGCCCCTAGCATGATCCTATCACCTGCTGCTGCTTACAAAGTAAATGCTTTGCAAAGTGATGTTTTGATGGAATAAAGCCAAAAACCCTATAGCCCTAAAATATACTACCCACTTCCTGGCCCTCCCTCTGTAATCTTCTAAATTCCCTGTGCAAAGGGCAACTTGTATTCACCTCTCACATTTGTCATTGCCTGTAACTTTTCCTTGTGGCTGCTTCCTGTAATTAATAGGTATTTTTTCTAGAGGTTGAGAGGATTATGTTCTAATTTGAAGAAGATGTTCCAGGTTTCAGTTTAGTGTATTGCGTTCTGTCCCCTGGAATGTGGACATCGGGAGATGCTTTGTTACTCTGTGTCCATTTGGCCTATTCGTTTTTGTCATCCTGTTCCTTTGTGCTTATTCTTGATATAAATCAAAATTTTGACTTTAATCTGACTTAAATCAAAATTCTTTTGTTGCCTGTTGATACTCCAGGAGGTCTCACGGCCATCCACGGAAGGGAACTGAAATATAGTCAGGACACAGAGAAGCAGCCTGACTCCTGCTTTGGCCTCAGCGACTTCTGACAGGGGTCCCGCAGGAAGTCACTGCAGACCGAGTACTAAACTCGGACTCTGCATTTAGGACTCTGAACTAGAAGCACTTCCCCCCACTAACTGCTAATTATCCTACGGGGTCCCAAGTACAAGAGTTTCATTCCTATGTCTCTTCTCATCTAAGTCTAAAGTTCTCTTCTGTATAAGTGTTTGACTTCAGTGCCATCCAAAGGAAATAGAATGTGGACCACATAGGTAATTGACAGTTTTCTAGCAGCCATATTAAAAAAGTAAAAGAGAAACGAGTGAACTTAATTTGAATAATATACTTTGTTTAATCCAACATATCAACTATCATTTCAATATATTGTTGTTGTTCAATCGCTCAGTTGAATCCAACTCTTCACGACCCCATGGACTGCAGCATACCAGGCTTCCCTGTCCCTCCTCATCTCTGCAGTTTCCCCAAGTTCACGTCCATTGAGTCGGTGATGCCATCCAACCATCTCATTCTCTGTTGCCCTCTTCTCCTTCTGCCTTCACTCTTTCCCAGCATCAGGGTCTTTTCTAATGACCAGCATCAGGGTCTTTGTTACATATAATCAATATAAAAATATAAATGAGCTATTCTACATTCTTTCTTGTCATACTGGGTCTTCAGTGTCCAGTGTGTGTTTTACATTTACAACACATCTCGGTTTAGACTAGTCACATTGCAAGTGCTTGAGAGCCACGTGGCAAGTGGCTGCACACTGGACAGTGCAGCTTAGATCACGTGACCATCCAGAGTGCATACGCTATTCTTTGTATCTTGGTACTTAGCAGCATCTGGCTTGGATTAGGTGCTTGAAACCATGTGTAGAATAAATTAACAATAGTGTAGTTTTGGTTTTAAGTATAAAATATGAACAAACCACAGACAGATTTTTTAAATATTATGCACTGATGTTAAAGTTCAAAGGTTATTGCTAGAAGACTAATTTGCTGTTGGTTGTAGAACTAGACCTTGCTATTTGAATTTTACCCAAATTCAAAACAACCCCAAATATTTCTGTTTTAAGCCTATTCGTTTTATTTTTAATCGTTCAACTGAAAAAACAAACTATTTTTCATGGCTTTGACTTTTGCCTTCAGGTATTCAAGATAAATTGGATTACATCACAACTTTAAATATAAAAACTGTTTGGATTACTTCATTTTATAAATCATCCCTTAAAGATTTCCGACATGGTGTTGAAGATTTCCGAGAAATTGATCCCATTTTTGGAACAATGAAAGATTTTGAGAATCTGGTTGCAGCCATACATGATAAAGGTAAATTTAATGGAAGGTGGGTGGGATGGTTTAAGGAAAGCATTTCTCCAAATGCTTCAGATCAGATCAGATCAGATCAGTCGCTCAGTTGTGTCCGATTCTTTGCGACCCCATGAATCGCAGCACGCCAGGCCTCCCTGTCCATCACCAACTCCCAGAGTTCACTGAGACTCACGTCCATCGAGTCAGTGATGCCATCCAGCCATCTCATCCTCTGTCATCCCCTTCTCCGCCTGCCCCCAATCCCTCCCAGCATCAGAGTCTTTTCCTGGCTTAGAGCATTTTCTTCCTCACTATTGTATTATTCTAATATGATATTATATAATATAATATTATCTTACCATTTGAAATGTTTTCACGCACTAGGTTTAAAATTAATCATCGATTTCATACCAAACCACACCAGTGATAAACATGCTTGGTTTCAATGGAGTCGGAACCGGACAGGAAAATATACCGATTATTATATCTGGCATGACTGTAACCATGAAAATGGTACAACCATACCACCCAACAACTGGGTAAGTCCCAACATGCTTGATTTACAGAAGTAAAATTGGCAGATCTTCAGTTATTAAACTGGCTATTTATAAAGCCCTGTTAAAGGAAAATGAATGATAGCAATAGTTTAAGAGAAGGGAAACAAATTTCCCAAAGAAATAGAAATGAAGTCCCAAGCTTCTAATCATCTGTGGGTTTGGATTTTTCATTTCGTTGTAGAGCTGATGTGTTTTAGCATATTAAAACCTATGCTCTTTGTTAACCTCTCTTTCCTTTATTTCCCCCTCTGTCCAGCTGAGACCCCATGTCTTATTAGTTTAGTAACTGTCTTGCTACCCTCCAAACCCTTTTGCCTTTCTGATTTTTTGACTCCGTTGTCCAGTAAAATGGTAGCCATAAACGAACTCAACCATCCATTTTTTCTTTACCTGAACTTTGGTATCCAAGCCTCTGGACATAGTCATTGTCCCTATCTGGACTGATCCATCCACTCTTTTGGGGGAATTTTACTAAACCCAACTGATCAACATGCCCTGTCTCCTCTTCAGACATCTTACCCACCTTCACTGCATCTCATCACCCTCAGCAGCAAACCCAACTTTAAAGGGAGAACAGAAGCTGACACATCCTGTTCCTGTTCACCTCTTCTGCACAGAGACCTTGTCTCTCCTGCTTGAGAGAAAGCCCAGTGAAATGTGTTTTAGATAAACAGTGAACAATTTTTAGTGTAAAATATTTGGAATACACTTACACTAAAAAACTATTCATTGCTTATCTGAAATTCAGATTGAATTGAATGTCTTGCAGTTTATCTGGCAGCTCTCCTTCTGTCCCAGGTCAGTCCCTCTGTGTACTCTAATTCATCTTCTCTCCTGCTTTCTACAGACCCTTTTTCTCTGGATCATCTCTCCCCACTCCAGGGCCTCCCTCTTGACCTCCATAAGCACTAAAAGAGGCTGACCCCTGGGCATCAGCTTTTAAATGACCCAAGGGCACTCAAACGATGTGTGTCTAAAGTTGACTGTGAGCTCTTTTCTCCCAACCTCCCATATCCGAGGTTATGTGAATAGCACTAATATACGCAGCCTGGTGAATAGCCCTTTAGCAAGTCCTGGCAATTTCACCTCTTCCCAGGTGGCTCAGGTTAAAGAATCCACCTGCCAATGCAGGAGATGTAGGTTCAGTCCCTGAGCCGAATAGATCCCCTGGAGGAGGAAATGGCAACCTGCTTCAGTATTCTTGCCTGGGAAATCCTGTGGACAGAGGCACCTGGTAGCCTATAGGCCACGGGGTTGCAAAGAGTTGAACACAACCGAGTGATTGAGCAAACACACAATTTTCCTTTTTACCAGTCCACCACTTTTTAAAATAATGATGACATTAGCAAACATTTGCTAATGCTTACTGTGTGCCAGGCTCTGAGTGTTTTATATTGATTATATTCATTAACTCCTGTAATTCACTATAGAGGCTTATGGGTTGGGCTTTAATTCCTGTTTTACAGATGAGCAGACTGAGGCAGAGAAATGTTAAGCACCTTGCCCTGGTTCACAGCTAATAAATGAAAGGGCTAAAGACTGTACCTAGTCTAATTTTTACTGAGTGAGCATAAATTGGTACAACGTTGAGGTCTTAATTTTACATTTCTCTAACTGCTAATGATTGTTTATCTAATTACTAATTATTGATGTACTAGTTGCCTAATTAATGATGCTGAATATCTTTTCATACATTTATTCACTTGAGCTTCCATTTCTGTGGAACATCTGTTTAATGGTTTCTTTCTCCAATTTTTTGTTGGATTGCTGGTCCCTTTGAAATAGATTTGCAGAGTTTACTTATTTATTGTTTTGTATTTTGTATACTGATCTTTCCGTATACTGATATATGCTGTAAAAATCTTATCCTGGTTTTTATTCAGGTGGGCCATGAAGTGAGCTGGAGAGAGAATGTTTCCTCAAAAGGCATCAGCTACTACTTAGCTTGGGCCAGTCGTTGCCATGGAAATGTGGACCCAGTGTGACTAGGTCTTTCAACTAAAAATAAAATATTTATGCAAGTCCCTCAGTTTGTAAATGTTGTCTAGATGTTCTCTTTAGTGTGAAATGAACAAATGGCCCAAGACAGAGCCCTGAGGAAACCTGACACAGGTTCCTCCTTCTGGAAATGCCATGGATGTGAGCTTCTAGAAGGAGGAAAGCAGCACCCCTGTCAAATGCTGTTGGCTGCCAACATGTGAAGTTACTGTGTGTGCGTGCTCAGTCACTTAGTCATTTCTGACTCTTTGCTACCCCATGTAGCTGTCCAGGCTCCTCTTTCCATGGGATTTCCCAAGCAAGAATACTGGAGTCAGTTGCCATTTCTTTCTCCGGGATATCTTCCTGACCTGGGGATCGAACCTGGGTCTCCTGCCTTGCAGGCAGATTCTTTACCATCTGAGCTATAGGGAAGTCCTCTTGAAGTTGCTAGATTTCTTTTATTCCTGAGGGCTAGCAGCATTTTAAATGGAATGATTCTAATATTTTTCTAAAAATATCATTTAAATAATCTCTCTATTTGGATTCAAGCTCCAAGATCAGTGGAACGTGTATTTCTCCCAAATTGACCATCATTTGCTTTTCTTCACAAACAGGAGTCCAGGGCCTGGACAGAAGTTTCAAGAAAATAGATTAGAAATGCCTGCTCCTTACATTGAGAGCATTGTTTTGATGTTGTGGTTGTTGTGAACAGTTTCTACTGTACAAACACATCACAACCACTTTTGTGGGGCACTAGGCCAGCAAGTGGAATTTCAGGGAATTAATTTAACTAGTGCTCTCACTAGAAGGAAAATTCTGGGGACTTGTGCACTTGGTCTGCATGGGGCTGACGATGACAATGATCATTTCTTTGTGGGCGATACCATCATAGAAACCATGCTAAGGAACTGATCTGCTATTTTCTGTTTGCTAGTTAAGTGTATATGGAAACTCCAGTTGGCACTTTGATGAAGTACGAAAACAATGCTATTTTCATCAGTTTATGAAAGAGCAACCTGATTTAAATTTCCGTAATCCTGATGTTCAAGAAGAAATAAAAGTGAGTACAGACATCCACGTAAACTTCTCCATTTCATGGGTGCTTAGGTGGTTATTTGCTACCCTTTGTGTTAAATAGTAATTGTATGAGCAAAATCAAGCAGTGCAATTCAGTTCTGGGATTAAGGTGTCTGATGCAAATACAGACTCTCAGATATGTCAGTGGCTCTTTCCTTCCTCTAACCCCAAATAATTGAAATGGGTGGAAGGCAGAAACACCTGTTACCTTAGCTCTGAGATGCCTCTCTGCCTGCGCTAAGCTGGCACAGCTCCTGGGTCTGGACCTGGCCTCATCATTGGCTTCAGGGAGCTTCTGCGTGAATTATTTAGCTTTTCTGTGTCTTGGATCCCTTGTCTATGAGACACGATTGATGGTGCAGTGTTTCTCTCACAGGGGCTTTTTGGAACATGAGTTGATATAACCCATGCACAACATTTCTGCATTCACTCAGTAAATATCGGCTTATCATCTGTTCCATGTCAGTTCTGGTTCTAAGCAGTGGGAATGCAACAGTGAATCAAAAACCCCACCCTCAAGGAATTCCCAGTATCCTTAGGGGAAGGCAGACAACAGCTAAATATTTAACATGTCAGGTGGTGATGAAGGCTTAGAGACCTTCGCAGTGCCAGTGAGAAGTGGGCTCAGAGACACCCCTATTTTGAGGTCCCATTTGCACAAAACCTGATGTTTGCAAGGGAGCCATGTGAACAGCTAGGGAAAGAGAACTTCAGGCAGAGAGAAGAGCAAATGCAAAATTTTCTGGGGGAGACTGAGCTCCATGTATTTCAGAAATGACCTGGGGGCTGCTGCGCAGAACTGCCAGGCACAGCAAGTGAAATTTCAAGATGTTTGATTAAATTTTAATTTCAGTTAAACAATGACTAGTGCAATATTTGATACTTTCTTCTACTAAAAAATTAGTTCATGGTTTATCTTAAATTAAAGCTTAACTGGTTGTCCTGTATTCCATGTGGCAACACTATCAGTGCACTTCAGTGAAGTGAGGGACAGGGTTGGGGAGTTTGGGTGTAAAAATGAGGGTGAGGGCTGATGCTGTGGGGCTGTGAATGCTGTCATAGGGACACTTGCTGAGCCAGAGATGATGCTCTGTGGTCTGATGATGCTCAGATTTCCTGCAGCACCCAGGTGAGAGTTGCTGGCACTCACACCTGTATAGTGGTGGTTCTAACAACACCTGACACATAATTCACAGTAAACATTAGCCCTGCTGCTGTTTTCATTATTGCTGCTGCTGTGGCTCTCATGGGCAAGAATTTAGGATACCAGGGTAGGGCTCTGAGGCCGGTGAAGAGGAAACCCAAATAGAGCAGAGCAGGGAGCTGTGGGTCTCTCTCTACAAGTCATCATGTCAGCCAGATGGAGAGGATGCCTTGTTGGAGTCACTAAGAACACCTGTGCCCCTTAGTCTGTTCTTGTTTTGTTTTTAAATAACAGCTTTATTGAGATATAATTGACATATCACAAAATTCACCCCTTTCAAGTATGTAAGTCAGTGGTTTTAGTATGTTTACAGGATTATGCAAGTATCTCTACTAATTTCAGACACTTTCATCACCCCCCCAAAGAAACCCCATACCCATTAGAACTCACTCCCTCTGGCTACTGCATTTTCTCTCTTTGAGCCCTGGAAACCACTACTCTGCTTTATGCCTCTATAAATAAGCCTGTTCTGGACATTTCACATAAATGGAATCATATAGTATCTATATAGATGTCTGTGACATCTATATTATATATTATAATATATAATAATCTGTATCTATATTATATCTATATTATAATCTGTATTTAATTTCTTGAGAAACTGTTTTCCAGTGTAGCTGGACCATTTTACATTTTTATTAGCCATGTATGGAGTCTCTATTTTCTCTGTATCCTCATTGACACTTGCTATTGTCTTAGCTTTGATAACAGTCATGCTAGTGAAGTGGTGTTTCACTGTGGTTTTGATTTGCATTTCCCTGACAGCTGACGATAGTGAGCGTCTTTTCATGTGCTTATAGTTTATTTGTATATTTTCACTGGGGAAATGTCTATTCAAATCCTTTGTCTATTCTAAAACTGTGTTATTTGACTTTTTGTTGAGCTATAAGTTTTTGTTTTTTTTAAACACATTCTGGGTATATGATTTGCAATTAATTTTCTTCCTTTCTATAGGTTGTCTTTTTACTTCCTTGATGGTGCTCTTTGAAGCACAAGAGTTTTTAATTGCTGTAATCTTCAACTTATCTATTTTTTTTTCTTGCTCATGCTTATAGTATAACATTTAAGAACCATTGCCTAACTCCAGGTTGTAAAGATTTAACTCATGTTTTCCTTTAAGAGTTTTGTAGTTTTAGCTCTTACACTTAGGTCTCTCATCCATTTTTTGTTGATTTTTGTATTTGGTAAGAGGGAGTCTAACTTCACTCTTTTGCATGTAGCTATCCAGTTATCCCAACAATATGTGTTTAACAAAGATTATTCTTTCACCACTGAACTATCTTGGAACCCTTTTGAATATCAATTGATCACAAACATTGGGGTTTATTTCTAGACTGTCACTTCTGTTCCATTGATCTATATGTGTGTCCTTACGCCAGTCTGGATTACTACAGTTTTATATATTAAGTTTTGAAATTGGGATATGTGAGCTCTACAACCTTGTTCTTTTTTTCCAAGATTATTCGACTGTTCTAGGTTCTTTGCACTTCCCTGCGAATTTTAGTACTTGCTTGTCAGTTTCTGCAGAGAAGTCTGCTGGGATTGTATGGAATCTGTGGATCAGTTTGGGGGAGTATTGCCATCTGAAGAATATTAGCTCTTCCGATCTGTGGACACAGGATGTCTTTCTACTTACTCAAGATCTCCTTTAGTTGCTTTCAACAGTGTCTTCTAGTTTTCAGTGTACATATCCTGCACTTCTTTTAAGTATATTCCTATAAATTCCTTAGTTCTAAGGCTATTTTTACTATATATGTTTTCCAGAATTTAGATGAATTGCTTTGCGATCTTGAGAAGTAGGCACCTTGTCATGGCAGCCTTGTCTCATTTGGGGTGGGGAGGTAGACACAGTCAGCCCACTAACGAGGGGTTAGTTTTAAACTTCTCTGATGGAGTGTGAACTTTCCTCTTCTCCATCACTGAAGATCATTTATACACTCACACCCCCCACTCTTATTAGGCACTTACTTTTTGCCAAGTGCTTTACCAGCATTATCTCATTTAATGCTCAAAACAAACCTAACTTAGGAGATTTTATGACCACGACTGTTTTACAGAGAAGGAAACTGAGGCTTAAAGAGGTGACACCGCCCACCTTGGGACTAAGGGGACAGGATTCAAACCCAAGCACCGAGATTGTGGCATCCATGTACTTAAATTAACCACAGCTCCTTGCCTAATCTGAGGCAAACTGCTTCCCTCTCTGTGTTTCACTTTTTCTACACAGTTTTTGTAAGCAGGTTTTTAATTGGAAATTCATAAATGGGAGCATAAACCAGTTGGTTTATCAGGCAGTGGATTTCTCCAGGCTCCTTGCGGCAATATTGATGGATTGCCTGGAGATGTTTAGACAAATGTGATAAATTTTGCCAAAATGTGCCAGTAATACATCAACTACTTTTTGGCTAACCCAGCAATTCTCTTGAAGGCATCCAAGTAGTGGAGGACATAAATAGGAGCCTTAGTTACTAGCCTTGCAGGATGAAATCCCTCTTGAGATGAATCATTACTGCCTCTGGTTGAGAGGTTAGACATTTTTTTGCAAGGCTGGTTTAGAAGGTTTCCTATTAGAGGTAAATAAGAAAGGCTGAATGCTGTAAGGGAAGGCTCTTCGCTTCTGGAAAGGGAGCTTTCACATGAAGGGACTTCTGACATCCTCCTTCCCCCAGCAGCACTTATCTTTGAAGCAGAGTTATGCAGGTTAATAATTTGCAACCCTGAGAATTTGTGGTGAGGAGGCATTTGGAATGAGTTGTGCTTGTATACCAGCTTGTACTCAGGACCTGAGCCTTCTTCCTCGGGGCTCCCATCAGATTTCAGCTTATCTGCACGGTGGGAGGCTGGCAGGCAGGAGACACCCAGCACAGAGCATCCTTCTTCCTCTTTGTCCTCTCCCTTGCACTGGCCATTAGGGGTTTGGCTCCGCCCTGAACCTTCCAGGGCTAGAGCTTTTTCAGCTAGAGAAGTCAGGAAGTCTTCTCAGAGGAGGGGTGGCTTATATTTGTCTAGTATTTTATAATTTTCCGATCAGCTTTTTAAAATTTGCCCTCCAAATCCCTTATTTGACAAATAAGGAAACTGAGGCCCAGAGAAGTGATCAGTAGACAAGCTGCAGAGCAGGGAAGAGATTCCAGATGGCCTGGCCCCATGTCTGGGGCTCAGTCTGATTCCTGAAACCACCCACGTGGGAAGGCTGAGCCCTGGATTAGAGGAGTTAGTGTATTTATAGCAACTGGCAACTGGGAACCAAGATGCCCTCCTGGCTAAAGATGGGATACAGAGCATAAGTAATGGTTCTGTTCTGCCTCTACTGAGCACAGTATTGCTGGAGACAAGCAACTCCATTCAAAATAAAATATACTCACTACCTGCTTTATAAGCCAGCTCAGTGCTTGATGCTCATCACTGCAGCATCATTATACCACGTGTATGCCATGCACTTCATTATAAACCATTCCCTCATTAAACAGCATGTGCTGTGTATTGGCTATATGCCAGAGTAGGCTGATTCTGAAGATGGACCCGTGTTGTGGCCATCATGGGCTATGATAATATATTCTGGAGGGGGGTGGCAAACAAATGGGAAATAGAGGGTATACCTAGATATAGATATATAGATATAAGCAATGATTCCTAGAGAGTGAGAAAGAATGACCCATGTTGTAGCCATCATGGGCTATAATATATTCTGGAGGGGGGTGGTAAACAGATGGGAAATTACGGTAAAGTGTGCTGAGTGTTCATGGCAGTAGGAAGTAGGAGAATGCAGGGCAGGGACCTAACCTGGACACAGAGTGGGAGAGACTGGGGAAAGGTTTACAGAGGAAGCAATGATAGCTAGAGGGTGAGAAAGACTGAGCCAAGCAAAGAGACACAGGTGGGAGTGTCCCCAGCAGAGAGAAAGCACAGTGTAAGTGCTGGGAGTTGTCCACTGTGGGTACATGTTGTCCCGAGAGGGGGTGTGTGATCAGACGAGGTGAGAGAGGTGGGTAGGAACCACATCATGAGCTGCATTGGAGGACATGGTAGGTGCTTGTCTTGGGCAGGGGAATAATTTTTAATTTGCACTGGGAAAAATCAATATGGTGTGTGATGAAGGCATTTGAGTAAGGCAGGTTTGAAGGCAGAAAAACTGGGGAGGTGGGTGATGCAGTAACTAGGAAACCTCCCAGGGGGACCAGTGAGGGTGGCAGAAGGTGTAGCGGTTGCAGAGGCATCATCAGTCCTTAGAGAGGAGTCTGGTGTGACTTCCAGGTTTCAGATTTGAATTCTGGCTGGGTGGCAGGTCCGTTTCCTGGGATGGGAGATATGGGAAGAATGGGTGTGTGTGTGGGGGGGCTCTCAGTTGTGTAGAGTTTGAGCTCTGTGAGACATCCAGGTGTTCAGTGGGTAGCTGGCTAGAATGCCATGGAGCTCAGGGGAAGGTCTGGTTCAGAGATAAAACTCGGACTTGTTACCATGTGGACAGTGCCCACAGAGGTCAGGCAGGTAATATCAGTGAGCGAACTGCGCTGGCTGAGGTGAATCAAAGGGCCATTTGTCATTTATCTTGATGGGGTTGTTGTCATGTGGCAATGATGGCCAGGTGTAGCATGTCCTCCAACTAAAATAATTATAGTAAAGGAAGGCCACATAACAAATGGAGTACCATCTGAGCTACCAGGGAAGCCTGTAAGGGCACCACACGGTTCCAATTACGGTGTACCACTTACTTGTCGGATGACCTTGATCAAGACGCATCATCTCTCTGTGTCTCAATTCCCCTGATGGTAAAATGGGAACAATAATGGTACATGCCTTGTGGGGTCGTTTGGGGATTAAGTGGTTTAACCTTTGTAAAGCACTTAGGATAGTGTGGTGCTTATTATATATGTAAGGGGTCCCCAGCCTCCAGGATCTAATGCCTGATGATCTGAGGTAGAGCTGGTGTAATAATAATAACAGAAATAAAATGCACAATAAGTATAATGAGGTTGAATCATTCCAAAACCATCCTCCCACCCACAACCCCTGTCCATAGAAAAATTGTCTTCTGTGAAACTGGTCCCTGGTGTCAAAAATGGCCGGTATAAGTACTTGTTAAATAATCAATGAGTGATAGATAAATGAGTCAATACTGTTGTGAAATGAAATGAACAGAGGGTGTAAGATGGAGCCCCAAGGAGTATGAATATTTAAAGGACTGTTGAGCAGGCAGAGAAGTCACAAACCAGGAGAGTGGTATCCTGGATCTAAGTCCTGTGAGTATTTCTAGATGACAGGGTTAGTCTATGTTGTCAAACACAGCAGAGAGGTCAGGTATAAGCTTCCTGGGTAGCTCAGCTGGTAAAGAATTAACCTGCAATGCAGGAGACCTGGGTTTGATTCCTGGGTTGGAAAGTTCCCCTAGAGAAGGGATAGGCTACCCACTCCAGTATTCTTGGGCTTTCCTGGTGGCTCAGACAGTAAAGAATCTACCTGCAATGTGGGAGACCTGGGTTTGATCCCTGGTTGGGAAGATCCCCTGGAGGAGGGCACAGGAATCCACTCCAGTATTCTTGCCTAGAGAATCCCATGGACAGAGGAGCCTGGCAAGCTACAGTCCATGGGATCGCAAAGAATCAGACACGAATAAGCGACTAAGCACAGCACAAAGACCAAAGCATCAGTTGACTCTGGCAGCAGTACCTCATTTAATCCTCACAGAATTCCTGTAAAGCAGGTATTATTTTATTGATGAAGAAACCAAGGTTTTGGAGGTCATGCATATAACCTAAGTCATGCAGCTGGACAGTGGGGGAGATGGGATGGTCCCTTATGGGTCAGATTCTGGAGCCTGTGATCTATGTCCTGCTTCTGGAAGAGTCAGCAGAGAATTTTACCCAGATTTCTAAAGACCAGTAGGGCTGGTTTGCCTTCCTTGCTTGTAAGCAGAGGATATGGTTTTCTCTCTGTCTTTCTGAAATATCCTATGCTTTCTCATTCTTTCTCGAGACGGATGACCTGGGGTATATGTCATTATCAAGAGGATGTCTTGCATATCATCACGTGTAACAGCAGAGCCTTTCTTTGTCCCAAACCTTTCATTTTACTTAAGTGGATCCAGTAATGTCAGTCACCTCAAAAGGAAAGATTTGCCTCAAGGTTTTGAACTGATTCCTTCTTCACTCCGAGGAGCAAGTTGTTTAACGAGAAAAGAATGTAGACATGTCTGGTGGAAAAACCAGGGCTGCGTGATGTCATGGGAGTTAGTTAGAAATTGGAGACACAATGTACTGTCCCTAGAGTCCCATGGTCCCTACATGGGTCACCCAGACCTGGGGAACTAGGCTCCGTGCCCATTTCTGCATCCGGCACACTAGGGGAGCTTAATTGGCATAAAGCGATGGTTAACCAAGGAGATCCAACCAGTCCATTCTGAAGGAGATCAGCCCTGAGATTTCTTTGGAAGGACTGATGCTAAAGCTGAAACTACTCCAGTACTTTGGCCACCTCATGCGAAGGGTTGACTCATTGGAAAAGACTCTGATGCTGGGAGGGATTGGGGGCAGGAGGAGAAGGGGACAACAGAGGATGAGATGGCTGGATGGCATCACTGACTCGATGGATGTGAGTCTGGGTGAACTCTGGGAGTTGGTGATGGACAGGGAGGCCTGGCGTGCTGCAATTCATGGGGTCGCAAAGAGTTGGGCAGGACTGAGCGACTGAACTTATACTTAACCATTAAAATCTGGAATTCTCTTTTTTTACCTGGTTGAGAATAAATAGCACAATGAAAATATTTTTCAAGAGCCATTTAGCAAATTTTAGATTATGTGGGTGAAGACCTCAGCATGTAAAATGCCTCTCAAAATGGATACATGTATATGTATAGCTGAATCTCTTTGCGTCCACCGGAAATGATCCTAGCATTATTAATTCACTATACTCCAGTATAAAATAAAAAGTTTAATAAAACATTTTAAAAAAGACTCTCAAAAACAAGCATCCGGCTTTTTAAGTTTTGTCTCATCAAACAATGATAACATCTCTTACCAGACTACAGTGAAAATCCCTGCCAGGGCCATATGCCTATGCTGAGGTCCGTGTTTCTCATTCTCTAATGTTGTTTCTCCTTCTCTAATGTTGGCTCGGTAGCTAGCAATGCTGTGATCCCCAAAGTGAATGAGGACCTCAAGAAGAGAATGAATAGCTTTATTCTCGGAAATTAGTGCTCCAAAGCTTAATGTTTACAACTGCATGGCGTTTAATGTTTTCTACATTCTTGTCAGAGTCCGCTTGAGTGGATTAGTTATTTGTGCCCCACCCCGATTCTCTTCCATTGTTCTCTCTTGTTAAGAACAGCGCCACCTAGGGGTGGACCCCGGTTGTATGGGATTTGAAGGTTATAAAAACTAGGGGCTTTTTTTAAAGTTTAAACTTTTTATTTCATATTGGAGTATAGCTGATTAACAATATCTTAATAGTTTCAGGTGAACAGTGAAGGAATTCACCCATACATATACATGTATCCATCCTCCAAACTTGGGGGCTTTTTAAAAATAAAAAGAGTATAAAATTAGGTACGGGAAAAAAAAAGTGGTTATTTAGAATGAAAAATGAATGTAAGTAGAAAGGGGGCCATGCAGTGAAGGGTCCTAAAACTTAAGCCTGGTTAGCTTCATGCTAAGTGGGTCCTTAGAGCCACTATGGATCCTGTTCTATGAATGAGGTGCCTTCCTATCTGGGGCTTCTCTAACTGAATCTCAACTGCCTTCACTTCCTGCCATCCTGCTGCACTGACCTCCCTGGCAAGTCCTGCTGTGTCACCCTTGTGTTACCATGCTCCTCTCTTTAACAGCTTTATCGTGTCTGTGACTTCAGTATTTTTGCATTAATATTTGTCTAGCTGAGGATTCTTAAAAAAAAAACCATGAGACCTAGGATTGTGTCTGGGTTGTGTTGTATTTTGCATGTGGTTCTAGTTCCAAGGCCTATAGCTAAGTGCTTGGTCCCTAGCTGGAACCCAAATACTTATTGAATGAATGAATTTGTGAAGAAGGATGCTACTAAGAATAGATTTGTGGGTCTTGTACCCCAAAGAGAAATTCCACTGGGTAGGGCCAGCTTAAGGGCACTTGGGTCAGCTATGTTCAAAATGAGGCTTGTCAGCAGCAGAGTCTGTTCTTAGATTCGAAAAATTTGTTTAAGCTTTGCCATTCAAAATTTCACCTTAAACGGACTGACATCAGCCTTGCATTCAGCCTAGAGAAACCTTTGGGAGCCTTGACCTGCAGCCTCAAGAGGCCCCATATGCCCATGTAGATACAAGAAAGACACTTTGAATCTAGCAAGTGATTTTGGAGACAGTCCTTATTTGAGGTCTATAGCTCTGTTCCCCTCACTAGGTGAAAACTGGCTTCTTCACTCCAGTACCTTAAGTTACAGGTGGTTCTGCTCTAATGTGATGGAGTGGGTTGCCATTTCCTTCTCCAAATATGATGTACACATTCCTGTAGAAACTTCCCTTTGGCAAGGATTGAGCTGAAAGGAGAACAGGGAGAGCTGTTGTTCCTTTGCAGAAGGGTGTCTTTCGGTGAGTGCAGGCGTCGGCCCAGCTGGGAGGGGTTGGCAGGGGGAGGGGAACTGAGACCAGGCCCTCTGCTTTTCAAGGTCACTGGTCTTCTTAACTGTCCCCATACAGGCCAAGTCATCCTCTGCCTCCATGCTTGACTCATGCCGTCCCAAAACAGTCCCGAATGTTCTTCTAGGCTTACTCTCTGATGGTATCTCAAGCCAAGCTCTAGCTTTTCCTTGCCCGAAGGCAGGAAACACATGGCTGTGCCCACCCATGTTAACTTAGATCTTCTTGGTGCTCCAACAGTCATGCAGACCGAGGAAGCTGCTCTCATGATGCTGAACCGTGTCCTGCCTTGTGTTAGGTAACCCTCTCACGTGTCCCCAGCTACTGTGTAGATGCCTCGAAGCCAGCGAACTGGCTGTACTTCTTTGATGTCCCAGCAGTATCACACCATCTTTGACTCATTTGGAGTTGATTCTTTCATTCCTCGACTGGTTCACTGAATAACAACTGCTGGGTCAGTGGCAAGGGAAGCAGACATGAAAGCTGCAGTCTTTCCCTCCAAAATGCCCCAGTCTGGTGGAACAGCCTTCATGACTGGCTGCTTAATTGGTTATTTTCTGTCAGTCTGGAGTGACTTCTAAGGAACGGAGCATGGTGGAGATAAGCTATGTATGTATCTGGTGTCTCCTGAGTACTATCTTTCATTGTGGTTTCAGTGTCTCCTGAGTCCTATGTTTCATTGTGGTTTTATTCTTTCATTTCCAGTGGAGTCTAAACTTTGGGAACATGCTCATAGCATCAGTTACATATGTAACATTCTGAATTCAAATATGAGGGAAGAATCAGATCAGATCAGATCAGTTGCTCAGTCGTGTCTGTCTCTTTGCGACCCCATGAATCGCAGCACACCAGGCCTCCCTGTCCATCACCAACTCCCGGAGTTCACTGAGACTCACGTCCATCGAGTCAGTGATGCCATCCAGCCATCTCAGGAGCCCATAAATACAGTTATTCCAAAGTTCATGAGGCTCAGACACTGCTGTGCTAAATAGATACTTTTATATGTGGAGGTGACTGTTTTATGATGGAAAGTCACTAACAGACAAGACTTTTATTAAACCTTGTGACAACAATGTGTTGTTGATATAATCAAGCGTTTTTGCTTCTTCCTGTTTAGGAAATTATACAGTTCTGGCTCTCAAAGGGTGTTGATGGCTTTAGTTTCGATGCTCTTCCATTTCTTCTAGAAGCAAAGCATCTGAGAGATGAGGCCCAAGTGAATAAGACCCAAATCCCGGTAAAGTTTTAAACATATTAATATATGTATACATGGTTTTAATATATATTATAAAATAAGTATATATTTATAAATATATACTTATTTATATTTTTTTCTTTTCTGAAAATGTTATCAGAGTATTTTTTTTTTTTAGCCTGAGACACCACTTACCAGAGGTGAGTTCTGTTCTGCCCAAGTGCTTTGAATCATTTTCTTTAGGAAACACAGGAGTTTCAAATGCATGCGACTAGATATTTCCTTCTACTGGTTCCCTCCAGAGTGATCTTTACAGATCACTTTCTGAGGGCATGGACAGTGTGGACTCCACCAAGGGCCATAACTCTGTGATTTCTGTCACTCACTCAAGCTCAAGGGAGGTGCTTAAATTCCCCAGGTGCTTTTGCAGTCATTAAAGCTACATGTAAGCAGAACGGAAAGGAAATAACACTTGCTGAGCATCAGTTGTATGCTATGTGCTCTTTCCATTTAGCTCTCTCAACATCTTGTGAGGTTTCATGATCCCCATTTAGCAAATCTTAGAGGAATTAATTCATCAGGGTGACACAGGTGATAAATGGGATTACCAACCAAAGCTATCTGCAATAGGATTTGGGCTTTTCATGCTTTCACACCAGTGGGTCTCAACCTTTCCCCTCCCATGTCACACATGAGACACAGTAATAATCACATGCCACTCTCACCCCTATAGTTGACCACCATGCTACAGTCAGGCTGTTTTCAGTGGCAAGTAGATAGCAGTCCCAAAATGCATTTCAAAATAAAAGACTAGTATATTTATACAAGAGTATGTAAAAATGTGTCCGACTCTTTGCGACCCCATAGACTGTAGCCTACCAGGCTCCTCTGTCCGTGGGATTTTCCAGGCAATAGTACTGGAGTGGATTGCCATTTCCGTCTCCAGGGGATCTTCCCAACCCAGAGCTCAAACCCGGGTCTCCCGCATTGTAGACAGACGCTTTACCGTCTAGGCCACCAGGGAAGTCCATGTATAAATGAATTAATAGTGACACATAGCAAAATGGGTCAATCTTAGTGATATAATGTGTAGCAAAAAAAATCTAAATTATGTATAACATGATGCCCTTTTTAGAAAGTAAAATTAAATTCATATGGTTATCAACGTGATAATCTTATCTGAGTAATAAAGGGAAGCTGGCCATTCATGGGCTAATTATGAGACCATGTCATGAACCAAGGTTATGATTCAGCCATTTTTTTTTTCACATCTGATTTCCAGTAGAAAGGAAAACTGAAGGAGAAAAAAAGGTTGTATGTTAGCCAGCTGTCCCAAAGAGAAGCATTTATACTTGGAGAAGAAAAATTCCAGAATAACCTTGCTAATTATAATATGTCGGAAGATAGGCATATGCTTCCACTGAAGACAAATGACCAGAACAATGGATTTTGTGTACTACCCAAGAAAAACTTAAAGTACATGTAACTTCCAAAGATATTGGAGATTTCAAAAAACTTCACTTGATCTAGCAAGAGAAAATCACTTATAAAAAAGGGGTCCACTGAATGGATGGCAACTCATGGACTGTCTAGCCTGTCCATGTCCTAACCCAGGACTTATAACCTGAGCTTGTATGAGACATAATCTTTTACTGTGATTCTAGAAGATTATTGTAACCCTTGAAAAGCACAAAATCAGTATCAGGAAAAATTATTGAAACCCCAAGAAAGTATAACTATAAGAATAAAGGACAAAAGTGGTAAAAAAACAAATTTAAATGCATGGTATTAATAATTTTGTGAGCAGATAAAGTACAAATGTAATAATGTACTCTAATCATTAAGATAATTTCTTTTGTTTGCCTTTAAAAATGTGGAGCATTTGGGACAATAAAATGTTTAAGAGGATTTTGTTAAATACATTTGTAATCAATGTTTAGCTGTTTGGTAAAATTTAACTTGTTTACTAGATTTACAGTTAATAAGTTAAGCAAAAAATGAAACACTAATAATATTGAGTGTTCTCCGTGAACAAAATCCCTTGAGCAGTAGAAGCCTTAGGACCATCTTTAAGCATGTGTGTTTTGGTCTGAGTCCTTTGAAGAGACAGTCCACACGAGGCCGCTATGGGCATTTGACATGTGACATTATGGTAACCATGCTGTCCTGTTTTCAAAGGACATGGTCACTCACTACTCGCAGCTGCACCATGACTTCACCACCACACAGGTGGGAATGCACGACATTGTCCGCAGCTTCCGGCAGACCATGAATCAATACAGCAGGGAGCCAGGGCGATACAGGTAACCACAGGCACAGCGTGTGATCTGCACTTTATCCCTCACAATCACGCATCCTCAAGAGGTTCCAGTTATAATTTAACAAACCGTATAATTACAGTGCATCATAACTCGATTACGCTAGGGCCTGGTATAGTCTCTCATGTTGCTTAAGTTTGCTGATTTAGTTTCCTCTTTTGTAAAACGATGCTAGTCACAATATGTATTTATAGGAATTTTGTGAAAATTAATTAAAAATATATTATCTAAAGGTTAGTCTTTATTATTTATTATTTGCCCTGTTAGCATGCAAATGTTCCAGCTAAGCTGTTAATAGATCACAATGGTTAGGAACACAACTTTGGAATCAGGTGGGGCTGAGGTGGAGTCCTCAGGCATAAGAGCTATGCCACCTTGAGCTGGCATAAGGTTAGTTAACCTAAGTCTCAGTTTTCTCATCAACTAAAAAGTGCTAACTGACAGCCATATAAGGTTGTGAGATTACATGAGATGTCTGTGAAGCACTTAAAACGACGCCTGGCACATAATAAACACTCAGTGAACTTAACTCTTGTAGTGTTTATATTGATTACCCAACAGAATCAATGGAAAAGGAATTCAAGAAACTTCTTCTTGAAGTAGGTTCTCTGATAACTGTCCCCGTTTTACAGATGAGGAGACTGAGACTCTGGGCATACAGGTAATGGTCACCCAGGCAGTGATCACAGAGATGAGATTGGAACTGAAACACCCCAGCTCCGGATACTGTGTACTTATCCATTCAATGTAATGCCTCCAACAGCTAAAGCCAGCATTGATGTGGGTCATTTCAGGCAAATATGTGTTCCCTGAAGAGTGTCTGCTTTCCAGCAACTGATAGTGCACCCCAATAATAAAGTGAGACTTTACGGGGATTCAGACAGAAGGGGAAGTTTCTTGGGTGAGCCGCCCTCACCTTATATGCAGGCATGTACTGTATGTTCCAAGTGCAGTGATGAGAATTACTACAGAAAAGTCTTCCTGGAAGTTACCGAGTTTCGTTTAGATTTAGAAAGCAAAGAACGGTATTGACTGAGATCCAAATGTGTTTCTTTTAGACATGACTCAGTATTGGGCTAGTCTCTCGGTTTAATGTGTTGAGAAATTGCCAGTTGACCCAGCGTGCCATTTCTGTGCGTCGGCTTGATTCTGCTTCCTTAGTAAGCCCTAGCTGACGTGGTCAAGTAGCATGCATTCATTCCCATCCTGTCCATGAGGATAGCAGCTGCGAAGCGCTTTCCCAGTCTCCTCACAGACCCTGACGACACTGTACTTCTCTTACAGGTTCATGGGGACTGAAGCCCATGGAGAGAGCATCACCAAGACCATGGTATACTATGGGTTGCCTTTTATCCAAGAAGCAGATTTTCCCTTCAACAGTTACCTCAGTAAACTAGACAAGCCTTCTGGCAACAGTGTGTCTGAGATTATCACATCCTGGATGGAAAACATGCCAGAAGGAAAATGGCCTAATTGGATGGTAAGTCCTTATGCCCAGTTCAGCATAGGGTGCTGGTGCGCTCACTGCAAAGTCAGCTCTGAAACAAGGGGCACGTGTCTGTAAGTGACCTTCCCCTTCCCCTCAGTTTGTGATGGTTTAGTGAGCTGGGCCCATCCCAGCTCCTGATCAGGTTCTTGTCATTCTTCACTCTTTTCCTTCTGGTTCTCAGATCAGATAATCTCAACTGATCTGTCCCATTTGCTGACTCCTTGACTAGTTCAAATCTGTCTAGCCCTTCCAGTGAACTTTTCACTTATTGTACTTATCAACTAAAATTTCGATTTGGTTCATTTTCATGACTTCTCTTTATTGACAGTATCTATCTGATAAAGCATTGTTCTCATACTTTTAAGTATGAGATATGGTAACGTAGATATGGTTTACATTTTTGAACACACGTATACGAGTGGAGTTGAAGTCATTATCCACTAAGGCCATACGTCCCTGGTTCTTTGCACGTCTTGTATTCTTTTATTGGTTGTTGAAAACTGGATGTTTGAATGTAGAGATTTTGAAAATCACATTCTCCCCTTCCCCAGTGTTTGTTTCTTCATTGACTTTTGTGGATTAATTCTGTAAAAATCTGTATTATTTGTCGTGTGCGGCCACTGAAGTCTCTGCTTGGTCACTAATAATTGTTAAGATTCCTTAGAAACCTTGAACCAGTGTCTCCCAGCATTTGCTGAGGGGCTGTTAGTGGAGTGGGGGAGGGAGGGATGCTTTCAACACTCCTGCAGGCAGCTTACAACTTTGCCTTGGTCTCTACTCTCCTCTAGCAAGAGCTTCAGGGTTGGCCAACAGGGAGAGATTAGAGTTTCCCTGGGCACCTGTGCATGTGTGCAGGCTACTAGATTCCAGGAAAACGTCAGAGTCTTTCAAAGCCTATTATGGTCATCTCATTTCCAACTTTTAAGTTTTTCTGGTCAGTCTCTGGCCCAGGTTGGTAACCCCACCTCTGGCAAGTAATCAATTGTTTTTGGCATATGCCTTCCAGATAAGATGATTTGCATACTCAGCTCTGAGTCAGAGCAGATAAAGAAAAAAAATCCATCCAAAAGTGAGCTGCTGAAAAGGTTAAATAGTGACAGTTCTTTAGAGATGGAGCTTTTGATGAACTTTATTCTGGTCCTTCAGAGCTTACTAGGCTGTTGATTTTTACAGTTACTGTTGGTTTTCAAGGCTGTCTTGAATCTGAGGGGAAGGGCATGAGATTAGGGCCAGTTAAAATGACACAAATCTTAACTATTCTTACTGAGACCCAGCTGTTCTTCTTGAATACTCCTTGGATTGCTTGTAAGCCTTTCATTTTCAAATTCCGAAAAAGTAGATTTTTTTTTTGGCCAGCATTCTCCTTGCTTTCATGTTAGAGATTTTGGTGGTCCTTACTCCATCATTCCAGAAGTGCCCCCCTATACAAATTTTATAATGGAGTTTTAGCACTTGGTTTTTTCATATGCTGAAAGTCTCAGATATCACTGGCCTGTGAGAGGCCCTGATCTCTGCACATTGCTGATCTTGATTTCAGTTCTGAAAAAGGCAAAGTGTTCTAGGTCCAGAAGACTTGAGAAATCACAGAGTTCCTTGTCAGATGCTTTTGCGATAATGAAAAGAATGAACAGTAGCGAAGTGAAGTGAAGTGAAGTCGCTCAATCGTGTCCGACTCTTTGCAACCCCATGGACTATAGCCTACCAGGCTCCTCAGTCCATGGGATTTTCCAGGCAAGAGTACTGGAGTGGGTTGCTATTTCCTTCACCAGGGGATATTCCTGACCCAGGGATCGAACCTGGGTCTCCCACATTGTAGGCAGACGCTTTACCGTCTGAGCAGAACCGGTCTAATTGTAAAACAGTATTATACTTAAGAGACCTTCCAACCGGCCACCGTTCGCCATCCTCCAGTGGATACTGTGGCCATGCAGTATCACATAGGAAGACCAGGTGTGCAAAGGAGTGAGGCTGGAATTCTTAGCTCCCATCTTGTCCTGAAGAGTCCCGGATAAGCCCCCAAGATGAAAGGTTGTTGTTGAACCACCTAAAGACACTGGGATTCTTGGCCTCTAGAGGAGAACAGTTCAATCCGGGGCCAGAGACGAGGCTTGACCGCTCAGAGCTTTTGTGTAATAAAGTTTTATTAAAATATAAAGGAGATAGAGAAAGCTTCTGACATAGACATCAGAAGTGGGCAGAAAGAGTACCCCTAAAATTAGTAACCTAATTTTCTGGCCATAAAAAAAGAAAAATACTTTACAATGGTCTACAGAAAGGTAATTGTAAAGAGAGTTTTAGTAGATCTAAAGAAAAAAAAAAGGCTAACTTCCTTTTTTTGCTGAATTATAATGACTAAGTTCCTATTTTTAGACTCAAGTTCAAAGGCTGGTTTTGTGCTATAACCCTGACCTGAATAAATGATGCAGCTTCTCAGAGCCTGTGTCATCATTTGTGAAATGGAGGTAACAGTACCCAACAGGACTGCAGTGAAGGGCTAAATAAAATATAACGTAGGTGTGAAAGTACTTGTAGACAGCAAGTGCCATGCTTGACTTACGCACGAGATTTGAGTTGTGGTTTATGCCAAGATTTGTTAAAACGTGTAATTAGAACATTTAACAAAGAAATGGGCCTTCCCTGGGGGCTCAGTTGGTAGAGTCCACCTGCAAGGCAGGAGACCCGGGTTCAGTCCCTGGGTCCAAAAGATCTCCTTGGAGAAGGAAATGGCAACGCACTTCAGTATTCTTGCCTGGGAAATCCCATGAACAGAGGATCCTCGTGGGCTACAGTCACAGACTGTTGCAAGAGTCAGATACGACTTAGTGACTAAACCACCAACAAAGAAATATATTAAATAGAAAACCCTGTAAAAATTTTCTTATATTTTAAAAAATAAAAGTTGATTTAACTTTTTAAATTTCTTTCGAAAAGTTCAAAAATCTCACACATATACAGGGACACATCAGAAGGCTTCTTCTCACCCCCGTCCCTCCCTGTCTCACACCATCCCTCCCCCTCTCACCCCTGTTCCTCCCCCCCGCACCTCTGTCCCACCCTGGTCCCTCCCTGTCTCACCTCTGTCCCTCCCCCTCTCACCCCTGTTCTTCCCCCCTACCTCTGTCCCACCCCCGTCCCTCCCCGTCTCCCCGATCCACCCCGTCCCACCCCGATCCCTCCCCGTCCCACCCGTCCTTCCCCCTCTCACCCCTGTCCCTCCACCTGTTCCTCCTCAGGGGGAAACATATTTCCTTTCCTGTTAGTATTCTCTTATCCAGATGTGTGAAAATATTAATAGGTACTCTCATAAATTACATCTTATTGGCAGTTCCATCGTGAAGTAAAGGCTTACCATCATCTTGTTGATCACAATTTTACAGCCAAGGAGCAGGGTTAGGGCTCAAATTCATGTTTGCTGATACAAGGTACCCATGGTTAACCATGTTTTTCTGCCTGGTGAACTTTTTGTGAAACGGTAAATCTTCGAGATAACTTTATATAGAGCACTTAAAAAAAAAAAAAGTATCTGCCTTTCAGACTGGTGGACCAGACAGTGTCCGGCTGACTTCTCGTCTGGGAGAGAAATATGTCAACATCATGAACATGCTTGTTTTCACACTGCCTGGAACTCCCATAACTTACTATGGGGAAGAAATAGGAATGAGAAACATTTTAGCTGCAAATCTCAACGAAACCTATGATGCTGTAAGTTAATATAACTTAACCACGCACCATACCTCATTTTTTTGCCAGATCAAAGAATTTACTCTTCTGCTACCAAAATCATGATTACTTAGCTTTTGTTTCTTACTGTTAGGCAGTGATAATTTTTCAGCTTTCTTGATTGGAGAGCTTGTCAGAAATGCTGCTCCCTGAGCCACACAAGTGAGTTTTTCCCGTAGAGCCTAGCATCTGCATTTCGAAGATATTTTCTAGCCAATTCTCAGGCGAACTAAGATTTAAGAAGCCCTGTTTTGAGTTTGGAATATTATTCATTGCCTTCTACCTGAAACGTGGAGTTAAGAACACCAATTACAGTGCTTGTCTGTATTGCTAGATCTGGCTTGGCCATAGCACAAAGAGTCTTCCTTTTATGTTAACAAATGTTATGTACAACCTTAGGCCTGAGTAGTTTAAATTTTCTTTTCGTTTGAGGCTATGGATTTCACAATTATGTTGCTAAGCAGATAAATGATCTTGAACCTGTAATTTGTATGGTTAGCTTTAAATTGTGAGATCCAATTTCCCTAATATTTGGTCCAAATGAAACCTTTTCTATTTAAGCCCCTAAATTTTTGTGTGTACTCATGCAATAACCAGGTTAAAAAGGACATAATCTAGGCTTACTTGTACATGGCTGTATACTTGAAGCCATCATTGCTGTATCACAGCAGAATGAGTCTGTAAATGGCACGTTTTGAAATCCGACATGATTCAATTTTAGGGAAAACCAGCGAAGATTCCAAGCATGTATTGATGTTCAGTTAGTAGTTTATTCACACTCAAGATGTCCTTAACTGTTTTCCAATAAAGTGTAAAGCTGGTTTTAAGTACTGAATGTTAAAGCCTTTTCCTTATGAATGCTAATGAATTTGAGTACTAGCTGAGAAATTAGGGAACTAAATACTTATTACTAATAAATCATGGCCAAATTACATTCCTTTTAATAACCAGATAACTGTTTTTTTCTTTATGGTCTTGATATAGGGTACTCTTTTCTCAAAGTCACCAATGCAGTGGGACAATAGCTCAAATGCTGGTTTTTCTGAAGGCAATCATACCTGGTTACCCACCAGTTCAGACTACCATACTGTGAATGTTGATGTAAGTATCCATGAAAATTTTATGCTGACTCCAGAAACAGGAAATGAGTTTCTGTTGTTGACAACATACATTCACCTTGAGTTGTCCAAAACCTTAACTGGTGTTCTTTAAATCAATCACATAGGCTTCTTTAGTAGTGTTCATTTTTAAGGAGTTTGCAAGTCATGTTTTTGTGAAAATATGAAGTGGTGCACAAGCATTATCAGAATAGTTACAACTCATCCTTGGAATGATTCTGAGGTATGAAATATTAAGGACATTTTATGGAGGTCTTTAAGCAAGCCAGCTATCCTTTCTCCTTTCCTGTCTCTCCAAAGGAAGGAAGGAAAGTAGATCAATCAATCTAGGGTAAGATTCTTGAGAGCAAGGCTGTTTACCTACAGAAACTAAAGACGTAAATTATCCCTAGAAGTAGCTGCTCTGGAAAAGCGTACCCTCCAGCTTTTGCCTTTACTGTTTTCTGTTCTCATGGTGATTGAATCTGCCAAGTTCAGCAAACAAATTTCTTAAACAGGAATGCATTAATTCCAGCAAAGAGCCAAACACATTTCCTCAGATCAGAAAAATGTGAAATAGGTTCAGGTGTTTTTATGGGAAAACACACTCTAAACTACTTCAGTGGAAGAGAAATTATCGGCATCATGTGAGGATACAAGTTTTATAGCATCTACTAAGTATTTTGAAAACACTCCCCAGATTATTCTGACATAGAACTTCAAGTAAACCCTCCTGTTCCCACAACTTACGGTTCCAAGCACCTCAGGGATAACTTTGTAGGTAGGTCCGTGAGACACAAAATCTGTATTTTAACATTTGTGTTTTGGATTAAGTATACTTACTGATTTTCACTATGTCCAAATGTCCAGAATACTCCCATAGGCCAATTTGATATGTAAGAAATCTTATGTAAAAATGTACACCAGCACAGATGGGAAAACGTAAATGCAAATTACATTAATGGTCAGATTAGTCAAGTCTTTAAAATGATCATGAGTCATGCTTGGGGTGATGCTATATCATAATCAAGGTGACCAAAAGTCTCAGGGAATGCCATTTTAATGAAACACCTCCATAAGAGCCCTGGAATAAGGTGAGAATTTAATTTATAGAAGATAGAAAGTAAAATTAAGATTACAGAGAAACAAGAGCACAGAAACCAGGCAAAATATTACTCAGGAGCAAACAGCACTGACGGGTACAGGTGAGAGCACTACAGGAATGTTCCTGCACCGCCGTAACTGGCTGCCCAAGAACCTGCCTGAGGAGAAAAACCCAGGGCCTGATTGGTCATCAGACTTTCGCTAAATGAGTAGAGCAAAGCCTGAGATAGCGTTAAACTTCTACAAGCACAGAAGAAAGAAAAGCAGCAGCAGAAGAGCCAGTTCAAGTGATGTCCCTGGGAGGATTCACTGAGGAGTGATCTCAGAAATAAGCGCTTTTACTCCTCAATTCACAGAGGCCTTGAAAGAGGGCAGGACCCTAGGTTTGATTACTATTAAGCAGGAAAAGAACCCCCACACCCCCAAAGACAAACCAGACCTACCTCCAACGTGGTTTTTTGCAGTTACTGCTGCTTCTGCTAAGTCGCTTCAGTTGTGTCCGACTCTGTGCGCCCCCATGGACGGCAGCCCACCAGGGTCCCCCGTCCCTGGGATTCTCCAGGCAAGAACACTGGAGTGGGTTGCCATTTCCTTCTCCAATGCGTGAAAGTGAAAAGTCAAGGTGAAGTCGCTCAGTCGTGTCCGACTCTTAGTGACTCCATGGACTGCAGCCCACCAGACTCCTCCGTCCGTGGGATTTTCCAGGCAAGAGTACTGGAGTGGGGTGCCATCTCCTTCTCCACATTGCAGTTACCAGAGACAGGCAACTAAAGACAGGCAAACATGGAGTATCAAATACAAAAGTAAATGAATCACCAAAAAATCACACTACATTTGAGAACAATTAAGACTGTGAGAGGCACTAAGAAAACACTGAAGCAAGCAAAGAAAATAATGACATAAGACTTCATTACTAATAAAATTGCCCCTTCCCTGGTAGGTTATTTTGTGTAGTCCCTTAACTCTCTTAAAGAAGTGATTTGATATGTTAGAAATGTAAAAATATTGTCAAAATAAACAATAAAATAGAGATTCTAATTACTGTGCTGGAAAACTGACGCAAGATTTTATCCCAGGGTGTACTATAGAAAGGCAAAGAAGTTTTTTTTTAAACACAACATGACTATTTTAATACACAACCAAAATATAAAACACCATAAATGAAATGATGGCAAATGGATGGCAATAAAAGATAGTATTTATTTGTAAATGATTAACATCCTTAGTCATAAAAGAGTTGTTAGAACTAGTTACAAAGATATTGATATTCCAAGGGAAATGAAAAAAAAAAAAAGGCAAAGAAGTTAACAGTGTAGAGAGGACATTTTTGATATGTGGAGAATAAATCTAGGAATTCCAACATATACCAAAAAGTGAGTTCTAGAAAAGAACAGAGAGGAATAAAGAGAAAACCATAAAAATACATAGAAAGAAATCAAACTTGAAAACAGATTGCCTGAGAAAAGGACTAAAAATTGAACTGGCATCAGCTTTCTCAACCGGATACTAAAATACATTAGAACGTTCCCTTCACAGTTGTAATGGAAACTTGATTCTAAACCAAGAATCCTATATCCATTTCAACTGGCATTCAAGAGCAAAAATGGAAAAACAAGGACAGAAATTTTTACCATGTATAGCCAGTTCCTGAAAGAGAAATTGGGGACTCCAACAAAACCTAAAGGAATCTAAAAGGAAGATATGATGTATAAAATATAGTGAGGAAAGGAATCAGCAAAATTTAAGGATGAATACTTTTTGATATATAATGTAAAATAAGGTATCCTGGAGTAAAAATGCTAGTGATCTATTTCTATATGGGAAGTAGTGGCAGGGCAGGGCTGCGTGTGAGCACGAGTGAGTGAGCACACATGCGTGGGAGCCAATGCACTTTAGAAGGATGGAGACAGCGTAACACATTCTAGAGTTGAGCTGTCCAGTAACCACCAATCACTGTGATAACTAAAATTAGACAGAATTACAAGTTCAGTTCCTGTGTCACACGAGCAACCTTTCAAGTGCTCAGTAGCTAGTGGCTACCACATTGCACAGCACAAATACAGAGCTTTCAGCACTGCAGGAAGTTATACTGAACAGCACTGCTGTGTTAATAAAAATGTTTTTAAATGGTCATTACAGTTCTAAGGGTAACCATAAGAAGAACAGACATAAATGATAATTTTCAAAGGATATTAGAAGGAAAAAAAGTACATAAAGAAAGCCAAGCGATCCAATAAAAAGCTAAAAGAAAGAAGATAAAATAGTGCAATTAAAATAAAAGATGAAATAAGGTTACAGGATTATGTCTAAACATATGGTAATCACAGATATAAATGGCTTAAATTCACCTATTAAAAGATAAAAACTCTTGGATTAGAAAACAAAGACAAAATCTGACATAAGAGACATAGCTAAAACAAAAGGTTGCAGCTGACTATCACTTTCAAAACAAAAAAATGCATATAGCTTTTAATTTAGTAATTTCATTCCTAGATATCTCTTCCAGAATACTCTGGAAATGATTTATATATTTTATCAATAGAAAACCAGCTGAATCAATTACAGTTAATCTATACAAGAGACAGACTTCCTGGTGCATGGAGGAGCCTGGTGGGCTATAGGCCACGGGGTCACAAAGAGTCGGACACGACTGAGCGACTTCACGACGATACAAGAGACAAGTATGCAGTTTTTAATGCATATTAAAATCATATTCAGAGTGGATTGATATGAGACGACCTCTGACCTACTAAATAATAATATAAAAAAAGGCTACAGAATGGTAACATGCCACTATTTGTGTAAAGAAGGAAAAGGTATGTTTACCTATGTTTGCATAGGTACAGAATGTAACATTTCCTATGATACATAAAATGGAAGAATATATACACAGTAAGAGTGTATCTCTGGGAGAGAAAATGGAAAGCTAAGGGAAGAGGTTGAAGAAAACCATTTTATTTGTATATTATTCTGATAGATGCATTTTACATTGTATGCATGCATTGTCTATTTTAAAAAATAAAGTTACAAAAAGCAGGTGGGGAAATATTTAATAGCAGACAAAATAGAATTCAATATGAAGAGCATTATGAGACAAAGGCAGTTTTGAAGAATTGATAAAAGAACATCCCACTATAAATCATGAATCTATGCATCTAATAGCTTCAAAATATATAAAACAAGTACTCTGAGAATTGCAAAGAGAAACTAAGAAATCGCAATTACAGAGACACTTGAACATACCTCTAGAAAGTGGTAAATCAAGTAGACCAAAGTAACAACACTTACTGGGCACTTTTTATGTAAGTGGCACTGAACTATGCTTTTTCATGCATTATCTGAGGCTATACAAAATGTTAACAGTAAGTTGACAAGTCATATACATATACCATACACATGTACCATAAATACCTCTGTACCTGATAAACACAGAATAGACTTTTTTTTCAGAAATTTATTAAATAATACCACACATTAGACACCTGCCCCAAATAACCACCACTACTGCTGAAGTCAACATGACTGGCAAGACTATAATGAATGAACGTTATCACTGACTTGGTAACAGCTTATATGAAGACAAATCTGGCATTATGTATCAAGTATACATACTCCTTGACACAGTAATTGTCTTTCTGATATTTGTGTCATAAATAAATAATGCAAATATGGGGGAAGCATATTAGAAACTCAAATGTCAAAATGAAAGGGAATGGTTAAGTATGGTATAACCATTCAACTGGATTATTATTCTGCCATTAAAATGACATTTAATAACAGAAGATGTTTGAAATGTTAAAGAAAAAAGAAAAATACAACATTAAATTATGTCTGTCTTATATAGCTATAAAATTTACCTCAATCTTAATGGACATATATTACTTTTATGGGTAAAAAAAAAAGTAGTGCAATCTCTTTCACTTTAGACAGCATTTTGCTCTGCATCCTTTTTTGCAATTCTCTGTTCATAACTAGCATCTCCTGAAGTTACATCAACCTACACATTATTCTACAAAAGAGAACAGAGAAACCCCAATTCAACAGAAGTCCTTGGAGTCCATGGCCAGGATGGCTGCTTTTCTGCCAGTTAAATGTAGCATAAAGGGATTTATTTAGGCAAGTTAAATATCCATTAAATTAGATATGGACATTTAGTGGAGTCAAATTTGATGTCCAAATCAGCTGTGGCCAAAATGTAGCAGAAAAACTGTGCACTCTGCAAGGACTCCCAGACAAGGTGAAACCCTGGACTTGTAGTTGCTATTAGCAGCTAAATGAACTATTCGGTTCAGTCTCTTAGTCCTGACTGACTCTTTGCTACCCCAATTTAGTAGTTATTTTAAGGGACAAAATTGAAGCAAGTTTTTTTGGGAAATAATTCTTGATACTCTGAGAATCAAACATTTATGTTAATTTTTTTTTTTTTTTAATAGGTCCAAAAGACTCAGCCCAGATCAGCACTGAAGTTATATCAAGAATTAAGCCTGCTTCATGCCAATGAGCTGCTCCTCGGCAGGGGGTGGTTTTGCTACTTGGGGAATTACAACCATTCTATCATGTACACAAGAGAGCTGGATGGGATAAACAGAATCTTCCTCATGGTTCTGAATTTTGGAGAATCATCAGTGCTAAATCTAAAGGAAATGATTTCAAATATTCCCACAAGAGTGAGGATAAGGTTAAGTACCAATTCTGCCTACGGTGGCCGTGAAGTGGACACGCATGCTGTTACACTGGCCAGCGGAGAAGGACTCATCCTTGAATACAACACTAGGAATCTCCTTCATCGTCAAACAGCTTTCAAAGAGAGATGTTTTGTTTCCAACCGGGCATGCTATTCCAGGGTATTAAATATACTGTACAGCTTGTGTTAGGCACCTCTACGAAAGAGATGGAGACACTGGCATTCCGTTCTAGTCTAAGCATTTGCAGTAACTTCACATAGAGCACCATGCTCTGGGTAAACTTTATGAGTGGTCACTAATTCTTTTTTTTTTTGGCTGCACCATGTGGCATGTAGGATCTTAGTTCTCTGGCCCAGGATCAAACCTGTGCCTCCTGCATTGGGAGCATGGAATCTTGACCACTGGACTTCCAGGGAAGTCCCGAATGGTCATTAATTCTGATATATTTCTGTAACTTGAGTGAAACTGCTTTAGGGAAGGTTCTTAAATGTTTTTCAAGAATAATAAAATGTTTAGAAGAAAATTATCACTTGCAAGAACTTGTAACTTTTTGAAATAACATCAATAAAAGATGATCAGAGCACCTAGGACTCCAGATGATTAGAAAGATCTAATGAATTTTAATGGGAAGCACGGATGATTAGAAAGATCTAATGAATTTTAATGGGAAGCATGTTCGTTACCTTCGTCCATAAAATGTAGGTATAGCAATTGGAGGATGACTTAATTGCCAGAGTGCCTAAAATTTTTCACTAGCAGAAATAGGACCTTGATGTGTAAACTGTTCAAAGAAAATCATAGTAAAACTAAGCTGTTCTGACAGGAGAAAGGGGAGATTTCTGCTGTCAGCAGCCCTTCCCTCCCTTCTCTATGTGCTTCTATGCAGCATGGTTTGAAAATTACTTTCCTGGGTTAAGGGGCATGTGCCTCAGTGGAGACATTGGTATAAGCAAGTGAGCTGTTTATGAAAACCAAATTTGGATGGAGAATAAAATTTTTAAAAAATTATTTACTAACTTAAAAAACTCACTTTTGTGAACATAATTGGAAATATGACTATGAAAGACTTCAGTGTGTTTCCAGTTCCCAATGAAAGCAGCATTTCAGAATTTTAGATATTTCTTAAGATTATCAAAAACACTGGTGCTGTCAAGTCCAAGTTCCTCATACAGGAATTTAATTTGGGCTGTAATCTAAAAGAAACACATTAAAAAGAAAATCAGAAGGCCTTTGTGGTAAAACTCCAGTGTTCCAGGTCTCTCCTTGTCTATTCATCTTCATGTAACTATGAAATCAGCAATTTATGCCAAGAGAATTTTTTTATTTGGCACATAGGTGGAAGCTCCCAACAACAGATTCCATTACCTTCTCTGACAGAGCTCATTCATCAGGAACCTGTCCTCTTTACTCACTCAGCATTTCTCCTCTTCCAAGTCTAAGCCACAGACCCAACACCTGGTGCAGTAGCCTGCACAACCCTGTGTAACCACAGTACATCACTACTTGGGGATTTACCACCGTAGAGGGGCTTGACAACATACCTTTTTGTGAGAATCTTCAATCACATGGTTGCCTCCAGGCTGAATATCTAAAATAATATTGGGGACTTGATAGCCTGAAAGAGTTAACATATGAAACAATTAGAAGGATTTTGGCTCTCCTTTTCAAGCATTCTATTAAAATAATAGTGAAGTCGTGAGACAAGGAGCGGTAGGTTTGCAGCCGCCATTTCTTCCGCCTCCGGTCTCTGGATCTTTTGTAGAGCGTCCAACAGCGCTATGTTGGGACAGAGCATCCGGAGGTTCACAACCTCAGTGGTTCGTCGGAGCCGCTATGAGGAGGGTCCAGGGAAGAATATACCATTTTCAGTGGAAAACAAGTGGAGATTACTAGCTATGATGACTTTGTTCTTTGGGTCCGGATTTGCTGCACCTTTCTTTATAGTAAGACACTAACTGCTTAAAAAGTAATCCATGAGACAGATAGGAAGAGGAGCATATTAAGAGGTGCAGTCTCTTAAAAGGATCAATCCCTTGAATTCAGCATCCTAGATATGTTTGTAAATAAATTTGTAGCATAAATCCTTAATGCCTCTTCTCTGAAATATGGAACATGGTAATTGAACATGTGCTTACATTTTGTTTGGGTAATATTGCATTATTAGTTTCTTAATTAAACATGTATTTGATTAAAAAAAAAATAATAGTGAAGCTGCTGCTGCTGCTAAGTCACTTCAGTCATGTCCGACTCTGTGCGACCCCATAGACGGCAGCCCACCAGGCTCCTCTGTCCACGGGATTCTCTAGGCAAGAATATTGGAGTGGGTTGCCACTCCCTTCTCCATAACAGTGAAGAAGAAAGGCATAAACCACCACCACCACCACTAACAAGAAGAGGTTGGGGGTGGGTTGGGGTGGGGAGCAGTAGAAAACAAATTCCTGAAACAGGAAATTTGGGAGGAGGCCCAGACAGAGGAGGGTGGATAGAAAGACACATGGAAAAGGTTGTGACCTAGGAAGAAGCTATTGGGTCCTATGGAATCTGAGAGCCCTGTGACTTGGAAACACCAGCTATAGCAATGGGTGTGAGTGAGATGTGGAACTGAATAGAAGGCAACTGTGTGAAAACTTATATGTGAGCTCTTTCCACCTTGAGCCCAGACGTTCCCATGTCTTGACAAGGAAAAAAAAGGTAAGAGTTCTTTAATACAACTGAAAGATCTAGAGAAAATTAGAGCTGCTATTTTGGGCAGGAAAGCTCCAGAGCAAAAACTTTAAAGAATGCCAAGAATAATAGCTCAATTAATTTTGTTGAATGAATGAATGGTATGATATAGTATGATACTATACCTCCAAGTTACGTTTGATAAATTTACTTTTTTCTTTGTACCTTGCCTACCTTTTTAATGCTGTCCTTTGAAAAAGAGGCAAGGCATTATAGTCATTACATTTGCTTCTGCTGGGTAGTCAACACAGGATAACAGTGATTTGCCTATGATTCTGGGTGGCTGATTTGGTCTGCAGCATGAGATGCGCCGCTCTGAGCAGCCCCCTGACAGCGACAGTCCCTGCTCCCCGCTGGCTTCCTACCTTCCCCGCTGTCCTTAGCATGCTCTGCGATGGCTTCCTTGAGTTTCTCTGTATAGTTTACGATTCCTTTCAGAGGTACACGTTCGTCATTTTCATAAGCTGTGATGTGAATTGAAGGATAATGCTGAAAGGAAAGAGATGTACAAAGAATTCCTTATGATACCATTCCTTATGGATTATGAAAACCAATTGCCTTGGTTTATGAAAAACAATTATCTCTATTTTTTTCCCCTAAGCGATAGACTTTTTTTTTTCCTCATTTGATATTTTTGAGATCTACAGCACCCCAATACTAGACGATCTGTTACCTGGAATAACCTTTTCTTGATTAGTGAGACCTTGATCTTACCGAATCTAGTCTCCTGAGCTATTAAACGGAAACAAACAAGGAGTATGAGCAGGGAAGGGGCTGGAAGGTGTCTGGGTACTATAAGGAGACACAATATTAAGGCCTTACTAAATTCCTGCTTCACCTTGGATACACATCCTTCTAATTATTTTCTCTGTCACTTCAGGATAGTATTACAACTGCCTTTCACTACCTGAGGTTTAATATTTTGACAGGGACAGTAACGTTTTATGTAGTTCTTGTGGTTTTCATCAGATGAAGGATTCCCCCATTCTTCTAATTCTTCTAATGTCAGAGGAAGTGTCGTGTCCATCATGGTGTTGAGAACATCCAAGAAAGGTGCCTTAAAAAAAAAAGTCAGAGAGACGTAAACTTCAATTAGTAAAATGGTAAAATGGGTTTCAGATAAATACTATATTTTATGAATATACATGCTGACATGAGAGAACAGAGCTCAAGCAGCAATGTACATTCCCAGGAGCCAGATTAATTACCCATCTGTAACCAGGGCCTGAGATCTGTAACTAGCTTTTAAGGTATTCAGACTCCTTGAATGACAAAAGGTTTATCTTCCCATTTCACAATTTTTGCTTTTAGTTTTCTTTTTTCATATAGTAAGTGCTGCCACCTTACATCCACTAGGCTCTATAAAAAAAAGTGTTGGCAATGACGTGGAGAAATGGGAACACTTGTGCACTGTTAGTGGGGATGTAAAATGGTGCACAGTATATTGGTTTCTCAAAAAATTAAACTCAGAATTGCCACATGCTCCAGCAATTCTATTCCTAGTTGTGTATCCAAAGGAAATTAAACCAGGGTCTTGACGAGTACACCCCTGTTCACAGCAGTACTGGAAGTAACCCGAGGGTCCACTGATAGATGATGGATGGATAAGCAAAATATAAATGCAAGGATACAGTGAAATTCAACCTTAAAAAGAAAGACACTTGCTACAGCACAGTGGACCTTAAGGAAATTATCTAAGTAAAAATAAACCACTTGTAAAGAGGTATGTTTACAAGTATACTATACTTGTATGATTCATACTATACTATATATATACTATATAATATATATACTATATAATCATACTATATTGTATGATTCCATTTATACAGGAGGTACCTTAGTGTAGTCAAATTCAAAGAAAACTAGAATTGTGGTTACCAGAGCCTAGGGGAAGGGGGAGTTGGAGAGTTGCTACTTAATGGGTACAGAGTTTCAGGTTTGCAAGATTAGTTATAGAAACTGACTGTACAACAATGTGAATGTACTTAACACTACTGAAATGTACACACTTAAAAATGGTTACGATGATAAACTTTATGTTATTTTTACCATAATTAAAAATAAAACTCCCAGAACACATGAATAAACTCAGCTGGACACTTTACATTATAAAAAGGTAATAAGTGCTAAAGAAGAAAATCTGAAAAATATCCAAGTTGAAAAAGAAAATCACTCATTGGCTTATAACCAGTGTTAAAAAATGGCAGCTGCTTTGTTCATGAAGCCATTATAATCTTCTGATAACCTGTTTTTCAGCTTTGTTTTCTATTAACATTAAGCAAGTACATTGGGCAAACACAATTCTTTTTGTCTGCCTAATATCTTTGACTTAGCTCCTTTTTTGCATTTAGAGTATCCCTAACCTTATGACACCGGCTGCCTCTCACTGTAGAGATGCTAAATGCCAGATAGGTCCCGTCCCAACTTTGCCTCAAGAGTGACAGGTTACAAGCAATGTGGGGTAAATATCCTTATACACACATTTCTGATGATTTCCTTTCTGACTTCTAAAGTCAAAGTAATTTCTCAAAGTCAGAAGTTAGTCACATTTTCTTTATAATTCTGCCATTATTATCTTTTTGCATGGAGTTTCTTCCCTTCTACACTTAATATTTCTATTAAAAACAGATTTATAGGGTAAGATTATTTAACACTTATTTACTTCATACAAGCCTACAGTATACCCCACACCCTCAAAATTAAAATAAAAAAACCCTGAAAATAATTTCTCTATCCTAATTATCTTCTAGAGTTATCTACTGCAGAAGAACAAAATTTGCCACCCCCAGATTATTTTAAGCTGAAAATAATCAAGGTCCAAAAAGTCTCAGAAAGAAACTTTGACCTCTTCTCTAACTGCCTGAAGAATTTAGACAGAGGGCCTATTACAGGAATATCACCAGATAATAAATATGGATGACATGTGCTGGGGAAACGCTTAGAGACCAGAGTCCACTCTGTGTTCCCTCGTCTCCACTAACAAACATTTATCAGACTTTCACTTTTCCATCTCCACATGAATTGCCTTCTATCTCCTGAAGTCCCAAATCAGTACCTCCAGCATCCTCTTTCACCTTTAGCTGAAGACAGTATTTAAGGTGAGAGCTCTGGTCATTGTGGTGAGTCACTCAGTTTTCCTGGGTCTCTCCCATGTATACATGTCACTAAACTTTTGTTTCTTTTTCTTCTGTTAATCTGCCTTATGTCAATTTAATTCTTAGACCACCCAGAAGAACCTAGAAGGGAACAGGAAAATGTCCTCTGCCCCTACACTAACCAGGAAGCAGGAGAATGGTGGAAGTGAATGAGCTGCTATAATTTCATAATTTTGGACACCAGCAAAAGACTATATAGAGCCTTTCCAGAACAGGTCAAAGTATTTCAACTGAAGTACAGAAAAACTACTCCTAAAGACCACTAATAAGAATGGAATATCTGAAAATAAAGAGTCCTTAAATCCAGGACTGAAATGTTGATGCCAATAGAGCCAAAGGATTTCACACATTCCAGAGTCAGTGTGCTCGGCATGACTTCCTAGATCTGGGTGTCATATACGCTTTGCTGCTTTTCCACCAACTCTAAATGCTCTTATAGATATAAAATGATCAATGAGAATAGCCACTAATATCCTTTAGTGGAAATCCTTAAAAATCAATAAAAAATACTGTCAGGAAGTTCTCCCATAGTTACAATTCTCTGTTTAAAATTTAAAAGCTCTGCTATACTTCTCTGCGATGGTAAAACTGGAACAGGAAATTTTTCTTAGAGCATCTATTATTTCACACCTCCCTATTCGGTAAACAGTAGAGACAGAGTACTCACCTCCAAAGTCACAGCTCTCAGCAGTTCTGGGCTAGAATTACACAATGCTCCCACAAGCACCCCTCCAGCACTGAAAGCAGTCAGGGCTGTTAGACTTGGCTGAGAAAAGCCTTGGTCATGAAGCGTCTTAATGCAAGCTTCTAAGTCAGCAAGGCCATTGAGTTTTTTAGTTAGCCGGCCATCAGCGTGCCACTGGAGGCCTAACTCACCACCTCCCCTGAAATTAAAGGGCAAGAAAGTTTTAGTGGGGAAAAAATATTAATGATATAGGTCAGGGTCAGCAAACTATAGCCTCTGGGCTAAATTTGCCCAGAGGCCTGTTTTTTATATGGGCCTTGAGCTAAGAAGGATTTTTATATTTTTAAATTAAAGGTTGGGGAAAAAAATAAATATCAACCAGGAATATGCAGTGGAGACCATATGTGGCCTGCAAAACTTAAAACTTTACTATTTAGTTCTTCAAAGAAAAAGTTTGCCAACCCTATTGTAGACAATCAAAACTTGATTCAACAAATATGCTTTGAGTGCCTGCTTGCTATTTACCAGGCATTGTGCTAAATGCAGGCCTTAAAAATATAAACAAGTAGAAATCCTCTGTCCTGGAGGTCATAATTTTTCGGGGAAAAACAGCTACCAAGCAACACAGTCACTGCTATAACAGAAGCAGAACCAGAGCAGAGACTATCTACCTGTCTATATATGTGAGTCAGGAACATGAGTGCTTTAAGGAGATGACACCTAAGCTGAGTCTTGAAGGAAGAATGTGAGTTCCCAGAAGGGCAAAGAAAGGGATGGCGTCATGGACTCAATCGACATGAGTCTGAGCAAACTCTGGGAGACAGTGAAGGACGGGGAAGCCTGGCGTGCTGCAGTCCATGGGGTCACAAAGAGTCGGACACGATGGAGAAACTGTACAACAAAAAGAAAGGGAAGGCATCGAGACACAGCATGTGGAAGGTCACAGAGGCTGTCATTTCAAATGATGTAGCAAAGGCTGCATGTGTAGGATGTACATGGCTGGAGAGGAGGGTGTATTTGGGGAGTGCTGACAGACGCCACTATGAGGATAAGCCATATTATTAGGATGTTAATATGGAGGATTTGGATTTTATTGTGGAGATGGGAAAGTGGTAAAGGATTCAAACAGAAACAAAATACTTTCGTGTCTTGAAATCAGCAAAATAATACAGAAATTAGAGTGGAAAAAAGAGAGTCCATCTTAAGAAGCTATTTTAGAAAAATCCAAACTCAGGAGAATGAAATGGAAACAATAATGTAGCTAAGCACAGAGACTGGTTTATCTATTCTAAAAATTCTAAAAATCTGGTGTAAAATCCTAAAAAGATACCCTTTTGCTCCTGGGATTAAATAATCCCAGACCCAGGGTTCTGCTAGTGAACCAGGTTCCACTAGCACAGGCTTAGGAGTACAAATGAGCAAATCAATGTTCGCTCCCCAGCATCTTGTTATTCTGGACATGTGATGATGCTCCAGCCCTCATATGCCACATAAAACATGACTCACCGAACATGACAATATGCTAATATCCAGCCATCGTCCACCAACACCCGCTTTTCAGGCCTGAAATTCATTTTCAAATCCATTCCATAAGCTCCATACACTTGTACCAGGAGAGGTTTCCTCTGCAAGTCCTCAGAATCCGTTTTATGGAAAACAGTCATTGGCACTAATTTTCCGTCCTGGAAATGAAGATGTATTATGCAGGTAAAGAAGTCTTTTGAAACAGTTTTTTATCTCCAATTTTATGTGATGCTTATTGATGTTGAGCAGCAACTTCATTTAATTAAGACAAAGAGTTATGGTCTCTCAAAGCCCATCAGGGTCCTTAATTTTCAGCTACTCTGCTGACACAATATTAGAGTAACTAGAAAAGATAGTAAGTAAGACTCTGGCTTGAAAATGGTTTATTAAATGTAGCTTTTCATGACAGTTAAGTAACTTTATAACGAGTTCTTCACTACTCAGTTTAACTATATTTTTTCTTTCAGGACAAACCAAACTATCAAGGTTACATATATTAGCATAGTATTCTTCCTATATCTCAGGTAACATATGGACATTTCCTATCTTTGAATATATACAAATACATTAACTAAAGAAGTTTAAACAACTCAATTTTTGGTACTCAACTGTCAGAATTCTCAGTCATTAAAACCTGAAATCTCTTCTAACCTAACACCCACTCACATCCTCTTCATCGACCTATTTAACTTTATTTTTAAAATGTTTCAAAGTGGTTCAGGTTTTATATATTTTAACATCTAAATTATTTTTAAGTCAAACAACTATACCTCAGTGTAGTTCTCTGGACAGATAATATGAACTATACCTGATCTTCCTTTCATAGAAAAAGGGTAGAAATGTTGGTTGTCACCCTGCTTACAGAAACTAAGGAAAAAGCACTAGTTTACATAAGGAAAATAATATAACCAGGCCACTCTATATTTTTTCACTCTAATTTTGAAAACTTCACTTTGGGGCACTAGTGTGTTATCAAATAAGGAAGAACTCTCCCCCTCATTATTATACTCAACTTGTTACAACAGTGTAAATGAATTTTTACCTCTCAGTAAGATTCATTGTTATAAAGAGATATAGGTGAATTTCTGTAAAATAATCCTTTCCCCTTTCTAGCGTAACTGTTTCTTTTTTGGTTGCGCTGGTCTTCCCTGTGGCATGCGGGCTTGGTTGCCCCACTGCATGTAGGACCTCAGTTCCTGACCAGAGATCAAACCCAAGTCCCGTGCCTTGGAAGGTGGAATCTCAACCATTGGACCACCAGGCAAGTCCCTGTAGCTTAACCCTTTTTTTTTTTTTCTAAAAAACAAATGTGATTTTACTAAAATTTACAAACTCCCAAGTTGTTAGCACCAGTTAGTGAAGCTTTACAAAAAAAAAAAAAGCACACCTTATTAAGTATTTCCCACCATTAAAATGCCTTGTAGCCATTTTCAGGGACCTTAATGACTTCAATGTCTTTAAGGCTCGTAACATGGCTTTCCTATTGCCAGCATTTTCTAAATTTCTGCAGAAACACATTCAGGTTAGCAGATTCTTTGGCTGGCTTTAGCTTAACCCTTTTTAAAAAATAATTTTATTTACTTATTTTTGGCTGTGCTGGGTCTCCACTGCTGTGTGGGCTTTTCTCTAGTTGCGGGGAGCGGGGGCTACTCTCTAGTTGCAAAATGCAGGCTTCTCACTACGGTGGCTCCTCTTGGTGTGGAGCACAGGCTCAACAGTTGTGGCACATGGGCTTGGCTGCTCTGCGGCATGTGGGATATTCCTGGACCAGGGATCGAACCTGTGTCTCATGCATTGACTGGTGCATTCTTTACCACTGAGCCACCAGGGAAGCCCCCTAGCTTAACTCTTGATCATTCTAGAGACAATACTTCCTCAGAGAAGCTTTCCCCATTTCTGCAGATGAGGTAAGTTCCTTTTACCATATGTTTCCACTGTCCTCAGTACATCTTCCTTTGCAGCAATCAGTACATTAGTAATTACTTCTTCAAAATCTCGCATCTTCCCCACTAGATTTAATATCCACAAGGGCAGGGACTAGCTTAGTCTAGTTCACTCTAATTGCTTATTACCTTCAAAATTTTTGCCATAATGACACACAAACTATCTTTTTCTTTAAATCAACTTTTAATATTTAAATATACACAATACACAATATCAAGGGCTTGTAAGCTGGTTAAAGGGCTTTCCAGGTGGCGCTAGTGGTAAAGAACCCAGCTGTCAATGCAGGAGATGTAAGAGACATGGGTTCAATCCCTGGAGGAGGGAAGATCTCCTGGAGGAGGGCATGGCAACCCACTCCAGCATTCTTACCTGGAGAATGCCATGGACAGAGGAGCTTGGCGGTCCACAGTCCATACGGCTGCAAAGAGTTCAACATGACTGAAGTGACTTAGCACGTACGCTGGTTATAAATTTTCTAATCCATGTTTAAAAAATTGCATGAGTATTCAAGTTTAAAGAAAAGTCCATTTACTTCCTAAGATGATTTGAGTCTTGCAGTGGAATGTGAGATCCACTTTACTAAACGGTGGTAATGTAGTCTCATCGGGGCACTAATAATTAACAAACAGAATCTCCTCAGTGAATGGTGGGGCTGACAGTGAGGATCACAAAGACTTACCTTGCTTTTGGCTTCCATACGTAAAACACGACTAGTCTTTGTTATTGGGTCTTCATGCCCAGTTTCCTCAAACAGTTTGCCTTCTGCAAACTTATATGTATAATATTTCGGGGGACGTATTGGAGAACACAGCTGAAAGGGGCAGTTCTTTGGGTCTGAATTTGTATCTATTATGAAGCCACAGGCCCAAGGCGGGAGCTAAAGAAATAGAACAGTTAGCTGTACTCTTTATTGAGACACTAAGTATTATTAATTAAATTTCTGGGTCTGCTCCAAACAAGATGATGTAGATATCAAGTTTATTTTTATCCACTTTCATCTAATGCCTCATTTAAGGATTACTTCAGTACAACAAAAATAATAATGACCAATAAAAATAAGAAAAAAGTACAGGAAAATGGTTTATCATGATTCTAGAGTGACTTAAAATCTCCTTTAATAAAAAAAAGCTTATCTGGGGATATATAAACTTGGGCAATGAAACAACAAAAAGATTAAGAATAACAGCCAATCAAGTAGGAATTCCAGAACCCAAAGATATCTTCAAGATCTCTCTTCTCATAGAACATGAGATCTCTCACTTGTGGTTTTAATAATTTACCCAGCAGCCCTCACTCTACTGCCTGGACAGCCCCAGGGACGACAGTCATTATTCCAAGACTACAAACTAGCTCAGCAGCACTAAAGCATTTACAATTTGTTTTTAACTTTAGCTCCCAGGCTAACCATTGTGCAGAACAAAACCTTTCCCGCACACCTACTCTGAGAGACTCACTGCTATTATGATTAAGATTGTTAACTTTGAGAAAAAAGGAAAAGAAATCAAAATTTATTCTCTCCGAGCAGCAGGGTCCAGCCTCAAGCCTTCCACTAACATCCCTCTTCCACCTTTTAAAAGAACTCTAGTAAGCAGGCTGACGGTATGTTAGAAATGGCACTGAGAGTCAGAATATTTCAAAGAAAATTGCCTTTCTTTTCCTGAGTAATTGTAGAAAGAGCAAATTCCTTAGAAAATCAGAGGTCTTGGCACAGCAACGTCACTGGTGGGCACTATTCAGAGAGGATAGATGGGGGATGTGTGCATAAAGAGTGTACATTTAACCTGTAGAAACTATGGTCAAAGAGCTTAGGTTCACAGAGAAAATTTCTTGTAATTAATCCAAAGAATCCACTGCTGTCAAGCACTACAGACATATATTTGCATGGTCTTTCTAGAAGAGTCCCTAATTTATTCGCTTCAGACTGTGGATTATTTTCAAGGATAATTTGTTTATTTAAATATTATCTATTTATAATGTATACAACCATAACTAAAAAGAAAAATGTAATGATGAAAGTTAAAAATCATTTTTGTTTTAGAACATTTATACAGCCTTTTAAGACACCAGACATTACGTTTGATAATTTGACTTCATGAAGTAGATAGAAAATTCTGGCCGTTTTATTTAGGTTCTCATTCTTTCTTATTTATTTCTGGAGAAGGAAATGGCAACCCACTCCAGTACTCTTGCCTGGAAAATCCAATGCATGGAAGAGCCAGGTAGGCTACAGTCTATGGGGTCGCAAAAAGTCGGACACGACTGAGTGACTTCACTTACTTACTAGATGTTGTTTGGTAGCTCAGTCATGTCCGACTCTTTGCGACCTCATGGACTGTGGCACGCCAGGCTTCCCTGTCCTTCACCATCTCCTGGAGCTTGCTCAAACTCATGTCTATTGAATCAGTGATGCCATCCAATCATCTCATCCTCCATGGTCCCCTTTTCCTCCTGCCTTCAAACTTTCCCAGCATCAAATTCTTTTCCAATGAGTCAGTTCTTCATATCAGGTGGCCAAAGTATTGGAGCTTCAGCTTCAGCATCAGTCCCTCCAATGAATATTCAGAATTGATTTCCTTTAGGATGGACTGGTAGGATCTCCTTGCAGTTCAACGGACTCTCAAAAGTCTTCTCCAACACCACAGTTCAAAAGCATCAATTTTTCTGCACTCAGCCTTCTTTATGGTCCAACTTTCACATTCATACATGACTACTGGAAAAACCATAACTTTGACTATCCAGACCTTTATTGGCAAAGTAATGTCTCTGCTTTTTAATACACTAAGTTTGTCAAGCTTTTCTTCCAAGGAGCAAGCATCTTTTAATTTCATGGCTGCAGTCACCATCCACAGTGATTTTGGAGCCCAGGAAAATAAAGTCTCTCACTGTTTACATTGTTTCCCCATATATATGCCATCTGGTCCCATCACTTCATGGGAAATATATGGAAAACAGTGGAAACAGTGTCAGACTTTATTTTTTTGGGCTCCAAAATCACTGCAGATGGTGACTGCAGCCATGAAATTAAAAGACGCTTACTCCTCGGAAGGAAAGTTATGACCAACCTAGATAGCATATTCAAAAGCAGAGACATTACTTTGCCAACAAAGGTTCGTCTAGTCAAGGCTATGGTTTTTCCTGTGGTCACATATGGATGTGAGAGTTGGACTGTGAAAAAGGCTGAGCGCCGAAGAATTGATGCTTTTGAACTGTGGTGTTGGAGAAGACTCTTGAAGTCCCTTGGACTGCAAGGACATCCAACCAGTCCATTCTGAAGATCAGCCCTGGGATTTCTTTGGAAGGAATGATGCTAAAGCTGAAACTCCAGTACTTTGGCCACCTCATGCGAAGAGTTGACTCATTGGAAAAGACTCTGATGCTGGGAGGGATTGGGGACAGGAGGAGAAGGGGACGACAGAGGATGAGATGGCTGGATGGCATCACTGACTTGATGGATGTGAGTCTGGGTGAACTCCGGGAGTTGGTGATGGACAGGGAGGCCTGGCGTGCTGCAATTCATGGGGTCGCAAAGAGTCAGACACGACTGAGCGACTGAACTGAACTGAACTGATGGGACTGGATGCCATGATCTTTTTTTTTGAATGTTGAGTTGTAAGCCAGCTTTTTCACTCTCCTCTTTCACCTTCATCAAGAGGCTCTTTAGTTCTTCTTCGCTTTCTGCCATAAAGGTGGTGTCATCTGCGTATCTGAGGTCATTGATATTTCTCCCGGCAACCTTGATTCCAGCTTGTGTTTCATCTAGCCTGACATTTCGCATGATGTACTCTCAAATAAGTTAAATAAGCAGGGTGACAATATACAGTTTTGATGTATTCCTTTCCCAATTCAGAACTAATCTATTGTTCCATGTCTGGTTCTGTTGCTTCTTGACCTGCATACAGGTTTCTCAGGAGGCAGGATAAGGTGGTCTGGTATTTCCATCTCTTTAAGAATTTTCCACAGTTTGTTGTGATCCACACAGTCAAAGACTTTAGCATAGTCAATGAAGCAGATGTTTTTCTGGAACTCTCTTGCTTTTTCTATGATCCGTCAGATGTTGGCAATTTGATCTCTGGTTCCTCTGCCTTTTCTGAATCCAACTTGAATATTTGGAAGTTCTCAGTTCACATCCTGTTGAAATCTAGCTTGGAGAATTTTGATCATTACTTCACTAGCATGTGAAATGAATGCAATTGTGCAGTAGTTTGAACATTCTTTGGCATTTCCCTTCTTTGGGAATGGAATGAAAACTGACCTTTTCCAGTCCTGTGGCCACTGCTGAGTTTTCCAGATTTGTTGGCATATTGAGTGCAGCACTTCACCAGCATCATCTTCCATGATTTGAAATAGCTCAACTGGAATTCCATCACCTCCACTGGCTTTGTTCGTAGTGATGCTTCCTAAGGCCCACTTGATTTCACATTCCAGGATGTCTGGCTCTAGGTGAGTGATCACACCATTGTGGTTATCTGGGTCATTAAGATCTTTCTTGTATAGTTCTTCTGTGTATTCTTGCCACCTTGTCTTAATATCTTCTGCTTCTGTTAGGTCCATACTGTTTCTGTCCTTTATTGTGCCCGTTTTTGCATGAAATGTTTCCTTGGTATCTCTAATTTTCTTGAAGAGATCTCTAGTCTAGATTTCTACGCCACTATAACAATCTCAAAACTAACCTCCATACCCCTCATCTCTTGGTGCTTCGGTGTACTCTAACAAGGCTGCCAGATAACCTTGTGAAGTATAGTATGACTCCTTAAATTATTCCCCTGCCTTCAAACTTCAAAATTTCCCCTCTTCTTAATTTACGCATAAATTCATCACGTTGACAGTCAAAGAATGTCAAATCGTAGCTTCATCCCCTACTAATTTGTTCTGCTTAAATAAAAGTGATTTATTAGCAGTTTCCTGAATATTTTCCTAACTTCTCCAGCTTAGAGCTTCATTTGATGGACTTTCTCATCATAGAATACTATTCCTTTCCCTACCCAACAAAACCCTATCTATCTTCTTTGGTTATCTCAAATTCTACTACCCCCTAAAGTTTTCTTGGGCCCTCCAGGCCTCATGGCACATTTTATGTTTTTGATGCCACTTATTTAAACCCATCCTATACTTAATCTTTGTGTACAAGTCTAATCTCATGATAAATGGTATTCTCCTACGGCCAGGTATTTTGACCTACTATCTTTCCATTCCAGAGAGCCCAATACAGAACTCTGCACATAAAAATTTAATACATATCCAGTGAATTTACTTGAATTGCATTTTAGCAAAAATTGTCATAATACTATAGATAGGGAGATACAAATGGCCTGTTTGCTGGTCACACAACTCTTTCCACACAAAGCAAAACAGAGGCCTCTCTTCTTCCCTTTAGTGCATGTTACCTTAATTCACATATTAATGCTGCTGTAAAACTGGGCGATAATGTTACCATTCACAGTTTTATGAAATTGGCAAAGAGATGAAACAGACACAAACAAGTGTGGCCGAAACACTGTAGCAGAAACACCAGAGGCATGATTACTGTCTGGGATGGGAGAAGGAGGTAGTGGTTAGGCTCCAGCTGCCAAGCTGGCCTGAGTTATGACTATATCTAAGGTTGTAGAGATACATGATACAGAGATATGTAGCAAGAGAAATACAATGGCACTTAACTCTACTTCTGAAGTTCATCCTATACAGCAGGATTTTTCAGTGCACTAAAAGCAAAGACTTCTAAAAGTAATTCCAAAATAAACCTCCTAAACCTGATGAAGACCCACTATACTAAATTCTATTTAATTTCTAAGAAAAAGTACATTGCTGTTATTCAAAATTTGATGTTAATACGGCATGTATTCTGATTTAACGGTATTATCTTTTGAAAATTAAACATACCTTTAGAGACCGAACTGAATCGTCAGCCAGACCAATCACGTTAACATAAAGTAAATTGCTATGCTTCAGGAAGAGAACACAATGATCCTTAAACATGTCCAAGTCTACAACTTTGGTATTTCTCTTCATCGTGAAAAACAAATCCCAATTCATAATAGCAGGGGTATCAGCTGCTGTTCTCATTAGCTGTGTGGAACAAAATTAGAAGAGATCTAGGTATGAGAAATGATGACTACAGCATCCAGAGATGAAACCACTGAAAACCAGCCCTTATTAGTCTGCACTGTTTATGAAGAGCTGAAGGAACTTAACTCTGCATCAGGGTTAAGTGTGAACATCACCTTATGAATGAGCCCTGGCTAGCCTGCTGGGTGGGTATGATGCAGTGCTTAGCTGATGGTCAAGCACCGAGAGCCAGTGGGGCCTCAGTGAGACCTCGGCTCCTTGACTGTTGGGGCCATCACTGAGCCTAGCTGAGACCAGCAGAGGAACTGCCTGAGATCAGTCCAAACTGATCTCAAAATCTTGTTTATAAAAGTTTGAAAAGTTTGTTAAGCCACTAAGTTTGGCTTTGATGACTAATATTATTTAGGATAGGGAATATTTTCCTTTGCTAACGTTTTTAGGTATAGTAAAATATGAAGAGGTATATTAGCTCTGAGGGAAGAGAAATGGGATTGGTTATACACATCAGTTTTTAATGACCCAAATCTTATGAAACAATAAACTCTTAGAGCAAGAAATGTTGATATTACTGTAACACTTCCTAACAGCCTAAATGGGAACCACGAAAATACAGGATTTACCTTGAATTCTGTAGGTTCGCCAACGTTAGTGAGAATGTATAACTCATCATCTCTATGTTCCACATAGTAAAGGACCCCATGGATTCGCTTCTGGATAAGTACTGGTGGGTCCCAAGGGCTCAGGCCATCTATCAACCACACCTCAGAAGTGGTCTTGCTCATGATATTCATGGTGAGAAAACGACTGTCTTTTGTAAGATAAAGGAAGACAAAAAAACTATGCAGAAAAAAGAGAGGGAGAGAGAGAGAGGAAAAATCCAATAAATTTCAAATGTAAGCTATCATTGCTAATGACAATTTCTCACTGGTATTGAGTATATATATTAATTTCTAATGCACACAGAAAAGAAAAACTCGTTAGTGAAATACTGCTTGTAAAAACTGGCTATTATGTTTTCTGATTTCCTCCGCAAAGGCATTCAAAATAATTTTTCTCTAACATTTTATTATGAATATTTTTTAAAACCCACCACCAAGATTCTATACCTGCTAACATTTTGCTGTATTTCCTTTATCACATATTTATGTAGCTTGCAATCCATCTTTAAAAAAAAATGCATTTCAAGGTAAACTACAGATACCATTTAACACTCAATTACATTAATAGATTACAGGGGTTTTTGCTGAGAAGAGGAAATAAACTTCCTGGAGAAGATATGTAATTGTAGGGAAGAAAAGAGACAGAGTTTTCTTTGTTTTTCCTTTGAATGCATGTTGGATATCCTTTTTTCCTACTCTCCCAGTTTTTATAACAAAACAAGTAACAGGAATAAAAACCCTCACAATCTCACTAAACTAACACATTTTTTAAAGTTTAATTTTTCTGTTTTTCCTTCCAGGGCTTATTTGTATTTTATACATGTCTTTAAATAGTTATAATTAAAATAGAGATGCAATTTTGGGTTCTGCATTTCTTACTACACATATTATCATCTTTCCCCACATTAGTTATACAGTTTATGATCATTATTTTTAATGGCTTCCTAATATCCTATTATTAAGTTGAATTATCATAATTCTTAAAAACTTAGCTATTTCATTGTAATAAATATAAAAGGGAACATATCAAGAAGATAGTTTCCTTCTCCATAATTTTTATAATTATTTCCTTAGGATTCTTAGTAATAGAAATACTATTTTAATGATTAAGAGTATTTTTATGACTCCATAAATCAAAGACTATCCCAAGAGCATTATACTAATTCATATTGACACACTGGATGCCTTTAAATATTGCATCTACATTTCCTTATTATAAAAGTAATTCATACTGAAAATACTAAGAAATATAAAGACAGATGGTAAGTTTTAGTTGCAAGACAGAGAATAGTCTATAATCAAAGTCATTGGTATAATGTAATAAATTACTAGGGTAAACTGTCATTTCTAAAAGACAATCTTGACAAATGACACATAAAATAGTGGGATCATAGGAATAGTTCTAGTAAATTCTCATTAATAGACTCATCAGAAAAAAATGCAGTGACAGTGTTACTGGATCAAGAGTATTAGTTCTATAATTAGAACTAATTATAAATAATTATAATTATTTATATTTATTTATAATTAGAACTAATTATAAATAAAATTTGTAATTAGAACTAATTATAAATAAAAGAGTAATTTCTCCAGGCCTCAAGTTCTTTATATGAACTTGGGGTTGTACAAGATTTTCTTTAAGGTTCTTGTCATGTCTGAGATTTTATTAAGTGAAGGGTTAATTTTCTTGTTTGGGGTTATCAATTTTACACTCATAGATTGGTTTTTAAAGCTCATTTTTTTTCATCTTGCAAAATCTGTTGAGACATTGTCCAAATCATACTGTTAAATGATGTATAAGGTGACAGGACCCTGGTGTTAAGAAATAATTTGTTTCTTATAAATCATTTGGAAAAGTACATCTGGGTAAGAGTTAAGGAACTTTGCCAGATAAATTTATTATCATTTCCTTCCCAGCCTGTTTAAGTGGTAATATGAGGCATAAGTCCTGAAGCAAAAAGAATTAGCTTTAAGGAGGAATTACCAGATTACTGGGGAAAGTAAAATTTAAAGACCAAAGTACATCATGGCTCAAAGCAAAGCAATTTAAATTTTAGATAATCTACATGAAATAAGTAGTGAATTCTGTGTAACTGATATGGTTAATCTAGTTATGGCCTACAAGAGGTTCATAAGTGCTGCATGGCAATGCTATTTAAGTGTTAAACTAAGAACTCTTCTCGTGTCAGTACAGAGAGGATGTTAGTAATTCAGCACCTATAGTCTAATGATATATCTGTGTTCACTCTGAAGTTTGAATATAACTAGTTTCCAATTTTGAATCTAAATCACTTATAAAAGAATGCTTTGCTCACCTTAGCCTTATTATATCTGATTCCAGCCAAAATCAATGTTTTAACTCAACCAAGAGTAGCACTTTAGATAACCAGAGAAATACGCTGAAAATAAAGCCTTAATTGAATTGTTCTAGTACCTTGGGTCTTTTTCTGTGTAAAAACGTTCATTACGTTTGTTATCACCAAAAGTGGCTCGATATACATCATGACAGCGAAGGTTCCTCTGGAAGGTGTAGAATAAAACATCTTCATCTTCTTCATCTTTTACCCATTCTAAAAGAAAATAATTAAAGAATTATACATAGCCACCTATTTATAGTTAAAAAGAAAAAGGCACAGTGCATTCTGAGTGTCAAACAGAAGAGATGTGTAAGTTTATCTCTGGCAATCTAACACAGGTTTGATTATATCTAACCCTATATTTCCAAAGAAAAAGATACTACTACATCAATTCTAAGTTTTGTAGTTATCAGTTTCAAGGCACTCAAGTTTCTAAATAAGAGTTGAACATTCAATATTTAGGAAAGACTTTGGTAGACTGCTTTCAGCAGATCGATTATGTTTAAATTTCACGCTCTTGTGCTTAGACATTTGGTCGTGTCCGACTCTTTGTAACCCCATGGACTACAGCCTACCAGGCTCCTCTGTCCATGGGATTCTCCAGACAAGAATACTGGAGTGGGTTGTCCTGTCTTCCTCCAGGGGATCTTCCCAACTCAGGGATCAAACCCAGGTCTCTCACACTGCAGGTGGTTTCTTTACCATCTGAGACACCTGGGAAGCCCATATTTAAGTTTGCAGAAATACTGGATCACTTCCTCTCATGCCTAAATGTTTTTGTATGTTTTCAAGTGACAGTTTATCTCAAACTAAGCTTTAAACAAAAAATCTTATTTTTTTAATTGGTGGAAAATTGCTTTATAATTTTGTGTTGGTTTCTGCTATATAACAACACGAATCAGTCACATGCTGGTGTTTTCTAGATCCTACCAGAAGCTGTAAATTAAAGTATTCATACAATTACGTCATGACTGCCACCTGGCTGACAGTGACTGAAAGACATCATTGTTATATGCATTCTGATTTTAGAGGTTAAAATGTACAAGAGGTATGTCTTAGAAAAAATTCGATAGGATATAATTTTAACTCATTGTAAAAGCATTTCTTTACTAAACAATGGGGAAATTTATGGCAGAAAATGAAAGGGAGGATAAAGTCTGTATATGTAATCACACAGTGATAAATGATAAAATTTAAAGTTGTCTGTATTGGTAAAAATATCATAACTTTAATGATGAATAAGTTCAGGGAATTCCCTGGTCATCCAGTCATTAGGACTCGGCGCTTTCACTGCCAGGGTGCGGTTCAATCCCTAGTCAGGGAACTAAGATCCCGCAAGGTGTGTGGTTGAAAAAACAAACAAACAAAAAGTAAATTCATCTTGTTCTAGAGTTCCTTGGTAGAGACCCCAGGGCAATCTGCTACAATGGCTGGACAAGATGATGTGAAATTAAAAAAATACCCCAGCCTAAAGTTGAATAAAATATTAAGATGTAATTTATATGCAAACATGTACTCTAAGTAATAGCAAAGAATATTATTACTGACACATTACTGATAAGGAGCCTGGTGGGCTACAGTCTACAGGGTTGCAAAGAGTTGGACATGACTGAAGTGACTTAGCATGCATGCCCTGATATATATTACTGATACATTAACATGCACTGTGCAACCTAGACTCTGATTATAATACTTTTAAAAACATGGACATGAATTTGGATATTTAACTAAAGAAGGGAAGGTCTCCTGGTTAAGAGGCACAGAGGAAGGTATGGAGTCCACAGGGATAAACAGATCAGGCATTCATCTTCTGATTCATTCATGTGGGCAAATAAAAGTGTCTCAAAAGTGTAGACAATTCTCTTGCTGTTGTCTTTTCAATGTTTTAGTTGGTGTCTTACCAAAACTAGACACATTTGGGAAAGAAGCTTCCATTACAGGCTGATCACTGAGCTTCACAACTATACAGGTAGATGCTTCAGAATCCTCAGTTCTTATCTTGGCAGCTACATATTTTTCATCAGGAGCAACTCTGATACAGTCAATGAAGGGCTGCTCTAATTTAAGTTCCTCCAAATTGAACAAAACTTCATAGTTATCATTGTCTGCTGCATAAAGAAAAAAGTAGAGGAGATAATTCCATAAGATATACTTACAATTTTTTACACTATATTTAAGTGTTTTAGAGTAGCATTCCCCTTCTTTAAGATGCTACATTATGGCTTCCTTCAGCATTGACAGTAGCTTGATGTGTGTAGAAAATGGCATTTGTTATTTAATATTACAATATCCTATTCAGTATTACTCTATGCATCAGCCTATGTGATGTTACTTGATACAGTTAGTCTAATATTTATAGACCATATAGAACCTAGAAAAGTAAGAAACTGTAAGTGACACTGAGTAATCTATGTTGTGCCTAGCATAGTAACTGGGATTTGGTAGATGCTCAAAAAATGCTGGTTCTCACCTCCATTCTCTCTGCCAAAGCTTCTGAGAGTTAAGTATTAATTCTAGCTTAGGCAAACCCAGATATTAAAAGCTAGTCATTTAAAATAAAGATAAAAATCAAAACCTATTTTTTATATCTTTGAAAACCAATACCAGCCTTTCAGGCAGCATGTACAGGGGGTGAGTAGGTACCATCACTGGCCCTTCTGTCCTGGGAGTACACACGGACCAGCACACCCCATATCAAGGGGATAAGGGCCACATATGTTAGGGAAGAAGCAGCGAGCATACAAACTAAAAGCAGCCCTTAATTTCTGACAAGATAGAGTAGGAGAAGGACTTGAGTTCACTTCCTCTCAAGAAAACACCAAATCACAACTAACTGTTGAACAACCACTGACTAAAAAGACTGGAACCTATCAAAAAAGCATACTTTATATCCAAGGACAAAGAAGCTACAATGAGACAGTCGGGTGGGGGTGGGGGAACGCTTTCATGATATAATCAAATCCCAACCACTGGGTGGGCAAGCCACAAACTGGAAAAATAATTATATCACAAAGGCTCTCCCACAGGAGTGAGTGTTCCAAGTCCCATGGCAGGCTCCCCAGCCTGAGAGGTTGGCATTGGAAGGAGCCTCCAGAGCATTTGGCTTTGAAAGCCAGTGGGGGCCTGAACAAACAATAAATGCTGGAACGTGTGTGGAGAAAAAGGAACCCTCCTACACTGTTCATGGGAATGTAAATTGGTATAACCACTACAGAGAACAGTACGGAGGTTCCTTAAAAAACGAAAAACAGAACTACCATATGATCCAGCAATCCTCTTGGGCATATATCCAGAGAAAACCATAATTCAAAAAGATACATGAACCCGTGTTCACTGCAGTGCTCTTTATAATACCCGAGACTCAAAGAAACCTAAATGGCCAGTGACAGAGGAATGGATAAAGATGTACAGATATAGATACACAATAGAATATTACTTGGCCACCAAAAAGAATGACACAATGCCATTTGCAGCGACATGGAAGGACCTAAAGATTGTCATACTAAGTCAGTCAGATAGAAAAAGAGAAGTTTCATATTATATCACTTAATATGTGGAATCTAAAAAAAAATGATACAAAGAAACTTATTTGCAAAAGATAAACACACTCACAGACTTTGAAGACAAATTTACCACACCAAAGGGGAAATGTAGAGGGGAGGGATAAATTAGGAGTTTGGGATTAACATATACACTACTATATATAAAACAGATAATCAACAAGGACCTAATGTACAGCACAGGGAACTCTACTCAATATGTTGTAATAACCTATATGGGAAAAGAATCTGAAGAATGGACATATGTATGTGTGTAACTGAATCACTTTACAGTATATATGAGACTAATAACTGTAAATCAACTATACTGCAACAGAAAATACAAATTAAAAAAATCAATACCAAATTTCTCATGAAAAATGTGAAATCAGAAAAATCAAGTGTTTCTTAAAAAGGAAAACTGTACGGTACCTTCTTCATCTTTGGAACGAACCAAGCAGCAGCCCTCTTGATAATAAACAAAACCACCATGTTTAATCTGACAATATAAAGAAACAATTTATTTAATAATAACAATCATTTATCCACCAGTTTAAACACAATTTAATTAATTGTTTAATGGTCTGACTATTCAAGATGAAGAAATGAGATCTTTTATAAAAGCAGACCTGCTGAAGTCTATGAATGAACATAGAAAAAATATTAAATGGATACAAATATACAATATAGTGATCAAGATATGGTGTTCATATGTTTATAATCATTGGAGGCATTTCTAATACATAAATGAAAGAAACAACAAAGAGAAGGCAAAACAAAACCTATGTCAGTTCTCATGAATGTACGAACCACGTTAGCTTTATTTTTGGAACATCTGACAATTAACAGAGATCAAGTGGCATCATTAAGATAAACCAAAATTATGCAGATGTGAAAACCATGACTTAAGACTAGGCTGAAAACCCAGTCAATACCTTTCTGAGATTCTTTCCTCTAAAATATGCTGTCACTTCCAACTGTTCATGGTTTGATCTGATTTTACACAAAGCATCTTACCCTCTGTAGAGGTGACAGATAAAGGCAATTTGAGAGAGAGAAAGACCATTACCAATACATGAATCATGCTCTTGTCTAATTCCTACATACTAAATGCAACTGACTGACTGATATGATATTAGGTAGCTTAAGACATTTTCTACCTGCTAGTTAATGGTGTGATTTGAATCTGGAATTCCTGATTCTTTGTTGTTCAGCCGCTAAGTCATGTCAGGCTCTCTGTACCTCCATGGACTGTATTGCTATTTTCATTCTACTATGCATGTAATTTTCACTCATAAGCTGTGGTTCTGTTTTCCATTCTTATCAAAAAATTTTTCAAAAAAAAAAATTCAACATGTATGTTCAGTTTCAACTGAATATTTATGAGTGTGGTAAACACAAAATGGTCAAGCAAATACTTGGCTTTCATGGTATTAAACTGTTCAAAGTGAATTTTCTTTTATTAAAAAAAAAAGTATAGCTAGAACAATCAAATACTTTTCAAACAATGAAGCACTGACTTAATTTCACTTTAACTTCTCACTAGAATTATTTAAAAAAATTTAAAAGCAGAATCGGTTGTTTCCAAAAACCAAAATTAATATAATATGCTTGGAAATTCATCTTGGCTTTGATCTTTACAATTTATTTAAAGGATCATAATTAGCTTATTCTTTGTTCTTTAAGTTTTTCAGCACATATTAAAGGCCAAAATCAGTCTAATTTGGATGTGGGCTTATGTTTATAAATCATAAACATTATAAATCATAAGGTATTAATTAAAAAAAAAACCATAAGGTATTTCATTTGTATCCCAACTGGTAATATAAGGTTTAAAAAAATAGAGATAAGATATCTTACCTCTGCATTGATGATTTCGTATTCTTCTTGTGGCTGTGTTTCTAATTTTGCTCTCACTTTTTCAAACGCATCCATGTTTTCTGAAAGGGGTTTCTCGTTTTCCTGTTTACTAGACAGAAAATTCTGGAAAAAAGTTTTATCAGTATGATCATAATATTTCAATTAGGAAAAAAAAACTTTCACCTTTTAAAGATAATTCTTATTTCCTTCTCATGCAAATACAACATTAGATGTATACCTATGAAATAAACTGCATTTCACAGATCTTAAATATTGTTTCGTAAGTTTAATAAGTCATTTCCTCTTTTTCATTTAAAAATGTAAAGAAAGAAAATGAGGTTGATACTTAATGACTACAGAAGGAAATGGCAACCCACTCCAGTATTCTTGGCTGGGAAATTCCATAGACAGAGGAGCCTGGCCGGCTACAGTCCATGGGGTCGCAAAGAGTTGGACACGACTGAGCGCACATGCACACATTACTTTAAATGTGTAAGTCCTGAAGAGGCAGAAGTACTAAGAAGTGCTGAGGAGTATTCAGAAATACTATAGGAAAGCAATAAATGAAATCCTGTGAACACTTAAACACACTTAATAGCCAGGTGTGAGAAGCAGAAGTCTGATGAATTTTATAAAGTACCTCCTAAAACGAGAAAAAAGTCGAAGGCAGAGGAAGACATTAACATTATCAATAAATGTTCATTATTATTTTATTCACAGCAAGAGTCATGATAAGAAGTTTTCGTTACTTTCTATCTTCACTGGCTGTAATTTTCTTCTCTTGTGGGGATAAGGAATCCTCCAAATAGAACTGTTTATCAGATCAAATGGTGAATTAAGGCTTTATAAAACAGAACTTCTCTTTTGAGATAAGGAACAAGATAATATATTCATCTTAAAAAAGGAAGAATAAGGAAAACTAATGGAAAACCAGTGGGTAGAGATACAGGTGAAAGCTAAATAAAGCACTCTTTGTCTTATTAGGAGTTCCTAATAAGCTAAGAGCTTAAGTTGATGTCTGCTGAACACACAAATACCATATGAATTATTAACATTTGGGTTAGGCAAAAATCTCAGTTCTCAAATTAAAAAAAGGGTTCAATAATTCAATACACCATGAGTTTGCCTTGCTTAAGGAAAAGAATTTTAGCCAAGATTTTCAATGTCACCTTTCTGCCAAAGATGACAACTGTACAGTGATTTGTGCCAGAGGGGCACTAAGCCTTTGGTAAGGACCTCCAACAGCTGGTTGATATGTATTGCACAAGTGTGTCCATGACACTTTACCAACAGTGTAGTGAATGTAAGTGATACAGTCTATATCACAAAGAGTCTATATCACAAAGAGTATAATCTAAAATTAAAGAATAAAACAGAAAAATCACCAAAGCAAATTAAATGGAAAATTAATCATTTTCACAAAGTTTTAAGACTTTTTGGGATGCTTTATGATTTGGATTAGATTCACACTAGCCATAATGATCGTTACCTGAGTTATTTACTCTCTACTTCAATAATATAATTAATGTGCTTGAGTAACAAGTTCAAATACTAGAGGCTCATATGTTTACTTTTTTTTTTTTTTAAAGTATCTCTACAAAATCTAGTGTTGATCTTTAGTGAGACACAATATCTATACCAATAATTTCCTATTATCACCTAGAGCACGAAACAGATCACTAGAAATCTTTCTTGAAACTATAACTTAGTGATTAGTTAGTTCAGTCGCTCAGTCGTGTCCGACTCTTTGCGACCCCATGAATCGCAGCACACCAGGCCTCCCTGTCCATCACCAACTCCCGAAGTTCACCCAAACTCATGTCCATCGAGTTGGTGATGCCATCCAGCCATCTCATCCTCTGTCGTCCCCTTCTCCTCCCGCCCGCAAACCCTCCCAGCATCGGGGTCTTTTCCAATGAGTTAACTCTTCACATGAGGTATAGGAGCTGATTTTTTATTTCCAGATATATGCTTATCTGTTCTGTTAATTCCTATTAGAATTAGAGTCAGGAGAGCTACAAAGAGAGTACCTTGCAGCCCCCAGCACATCCCAGACCAGGAGCTGAGCTCTGCCACTTTTCAACACTGGTTCTTTCTGATTGAGAGCCGTGGTTAATGCAGGACTAAAGGCAACAGGGCTGGGCCCAATACCTATCCTCCTACACTTACCTTACAGTCTTAATTTTTTTTCTGTGTCACAAATCCAGTTGAGTTTATCTGAACCAAAAACCCTGAAATCAACAGGATTTTGAACTGCCTTAATAAAGTAGAAGTAGAGTTCAAGCATTTTGTAAATGATTCCTCAAAAGGAAATACTCCCAGGGAAACTGAGATTTTATATAATATTCACAAAGTACTCCAAGTTGGTTTTGGTTTAAGTTCTGTCCTCAACAATACTCACTGGATGTTCCAAGCTTTCATTTCAATGCTAGCTAGCATTATCATTAGGGTATGCAGCCAAACCTATCGATCTTAGCCAAGCATCTTAATACATTAATAGTTCATTGGTTTTAAGGGCATAAACTGCCTAATGGAGCTGAGATGAGGAGAGCTTTAACTTTAAATTTTAAGAGCTTACATGTACAGTGTCACTTTATTAATGGAAAAAAGAACCAGTCTTCCTCATCTTCTGGGTGGCCTACTACAAAACCATTTTAGTAATGAAAACCCTTAAGATAGAAAAATGGATATGTAAACTTTATTAGAGCAACATCATTGAACTCTGAAGACAGAAAAATCACACAACAGAAGAACACTGGGCAGCTTAGAGTAAAGATGGTGCCATTAGTAAATGGCTAATTCCAAGTCTGGGACAGGGAGAGTAAAAAGTAGGCTTAGGATGTTTTGTGTTAGAAAGCAAGAAGTGTTCAAAGGCTTATGGAGATGTGTGAAAAGAACACAAGGGCCAGTTTGAGGGGGTTCCTACTAGCCACATTTAGGGCAGTTTGAGCATCAAAAATAGTAATGACTGTAATTGATTACTTTAAAAACTCACAATAATTTAAAAAGAAGTAAAAAACAAAACACACACCAAACTAAAAAAAATAAAAAGACTAAAAAAGGGGGAAAACTTTTTTACAGAATAATACTAGCTAATAAATGTAGAAAGAATAACAGAAATAGAAAAACATTAGCAACCCCCACTGAAACAAGTGATTAGGGTAAAGATTATCCATGGTTATTAAACTCATTAGGTGAAATGATACTGGGTAGTAAAATATTTGCACAAAGTATTACCCTACATTCTACTTAGTAATTGCAAAGGGAATAATGGCCCCTTAACAATGGAGAGAACTAGCAATTATCACCTTTATTGACATTATTAAGCTTAGCATATGAACAGTGGGACAAGCTGACTTTATGAGTCCCCTGAAATAATGCAATATAGAGAATTTCAATTTAAGACACAAAAAGAGAAGAGTAAACCTAAAGTAGAAGAAAGGAAATTAATTTAATTTGTTTCAATGAAATTGATAAACTAAAGAAAGGACCAACAAATAGAAAAAGTTGGTTCTTTTAAAAATGCACTAAGAAAGACATGGGAGGCCTGGACAGGGAGGCCCAGGACACGGAGGCCTGGAGTGCTGCAGTCCAAGGGGTCGCAGAGTCGGACACAACTTAGGGACCAAACAAGAAGAAAGGCATGTATAAAACTTGACTTAAAAAGACAAAGATATTAGAAATGAAAAAGATGGCATAATTACAGATATAACAAAGATTTTTAAAAATTACAATACAGTTCTTTAAGCTAATACATTTGAAAATATGATAAAATGGATAATTTTCCAGAAAATAAATTAGCAAAACTGATTCAAACAACAGAAGAGCTGTATAAGCCAATGACTACCAAAGACATTGATAATTAAGTGTCCCTTCATAAAACAGACACAAAACCCAGGTAAGTTCAAGGGTAGCTTTCTCAAATCCTCCCCTCATATATTAACTATTTATGGGAAAAAAAAGGCCAACTATATAAAACCATGCCATTAATTTTATCAGGCTAAGATAACCCTGACACTGAAACTAGACAGTGAAAATATAAGACAATGAAAAATCAATCTTATTATAAAATATGGATTGAAAAAACCCTAAAATAAAAGATCAATGTATTAAAAAAAACACAAAACAAAAACAATAGTGATAATAAAATCCTATGTGACCAATGAAGATTTATCTTAAGAGTGAAAAGATGGTTCAACACTAGAAAAATCTATCAATGTAATCACAAATAAAGGAAATATATCTTAGGCCCATTTCGATTAATGCAGAAAAAATAGAAAATAATTGATACACTTAAAAATCATAAAAATCTTCAACTTCCTTAAGAAACATCCCTGTGTTGTTTTAGGCAGAACCACACTAAGATCAGTTCATGGGGTCGCACACTTTCACTTTCATACTAAGCATCTGTGAAACCCTTTGCAAGACTTGTCTCCTATGTTCCCTGCTTCTAATTCCTCTCTCTGAGCCCAGTAAGATTTTTGCCCTTCTCATTACAGTGACTGCTCTTGTCAAGGTCACCAATGACCCCTACATCAAGACGTACCAATGTTAATTCTAGGTAATCACAGTACTTGAGAGCTATCAGCATTGTCACTCAGTTGACCACTTCCACCTCCTAAAAACACTTCACTTGGCTTCCAGGCTTCACTTCACTTCACATTACTTGCCTTCTATTTCACTGGCCCTTCTCAGTCTCTTCAGCTAGTTCCTACTCAACTCCTTGGCTCTTAACATCAAAATGCCCTGGACCACTTCTTTTATCTGTAGTCTGCACTAATTCCCTTGGTGATCTCATACAGTCTTATGATGCTACATAGTAAATGCTGTTTATTTTCTAGGACTCCTAAATTTCTCTCTCTGGCCTGATCCTTTTCCCTGAACAAGTCTGTCATACCCAACTGACTACAATAATCATTATTTTCTACCTGGACTTCTAACAAGTATTTAAAAAAATGTCCAGCACTGAATATCCAATGTCCCCATTTTCCCTCTCCCCACAAAAATCTCCTCTGTTCTTTAGGCAATTGTTCCTATCTTCATAAATGACAACTGTCTTTCCAGCTGCTCACACTTAAAAGTTTTAGTTTTGTCCTTCTCTCTAGCAACCACTGACAAACCTCGACAAGGTGGAAACCTTGTCAATTCTACTTTCAAGATAAATCTTGAATCTGAGCACGTCTCACACCTTTACTATTCTGGTGATACCAGTATCATTTCTCTTTGGATTACTGCAAGAGCCAAAATGCTCTGTTTCTGCCTCTGCTTTCCACAGTCTATTTTCAACGAAGAAACTAGAGTGAACCTAAGGTCAGATCATATTACTCCTTCACTCAAAATCCAACCCAAAGTTTTCCCATCTTGTTAAAGAGGAAAACTGAAAATCCTTATGATGGTCTAGAGTCCTAAAGAATTCTGCCCCATTACAAATCTTGCTGACCTCATCTGCTACTACACTCCTCCGATGTCCACTGACTCTGAGCCACTGGGTTCCTTCATGCTTTTTGACCATGTCAAGCTTGCTTCTACCTCACTTTCTTAGAACTTACTGCCCTATGCCCAAACACCCACTTGAAGCTATTGCTCAAATGTAGTCTTTTTTCTCAGTTAGGCCTGAGCTGACCGCTCAACCAAAATAAGAATTCTTCCTAGCCCCAAATGGTTTATTTAATCTTTCCTTGTCCTATTTTATTTTTCATTGTACCTATTGCCTCTGATATACTATTTATTTTATTCATCTATTTCTTTGTTCTTCCTCTCTCCCTAGAGAAATGAGATAAGAACTAGATCTTGCAAGGTCTTGAGGAACATGATTAGGAAAATGGGAGCTTATGTGTTAAGAGCTTCTGGGGACTTCCCTGGTGGTCCAGTGTTTAAGATTCGACACTCTCAATGCAGAAGGCCTGGGTTCATTTCTGGTCAGGGAACTAAGACCCCTCATGCTGCACGGTGTTGCCAAAAAATAAATAAAAATACAAAGACACTAATTTCTTAAAAAAAAAAAAAGAACTTCTGGAAGGGTTTTTAAGCTGTGGAGTGACATGATTTAATTTATATTTTAAGATCACTCTTCCAATTGTATGAAAATGGGTTAGATGAGAAGGTGGCAAGCAAAGAACATGGTTAGGTGGCTTCAACCAGTGACCCAGATGAAAGATGACTGAGTGATAATGGTAGAGATAGAGAAATACAGACAGATTCACCATGTATTTTGGAGGTTAATGTAATGTGTTTCTGAAAGCATGTCAGACGTAATGGTATATATGATTTGAGGTATATGAATATTTTATTAGAAACAATATAACAAGCACATCAGACTGATGACTACTATTCCTTGGGATGAGACAAGTCGGTTAAGCGAAAATAATTAAGTAAATAATAGCCCAGGTGGTACTGTGATGTGGTAAAAATCACGAAGCTAAGTATACACTGTTAACGGATGCGATGGCAGGTTAATGTTTTCCCACATTCTGGCTTGAACAACTGCATACAGAGCAATGAGACAGAGAAGAGCTGAGTCAGGGTTGGGAGAGTTGAAGTTCAACTGTGGATAGTTTGAGAAGTCAGTAAGATGTCCAACTAGAGATTAATCCTGTGCAGCCCAGAGGTGGATCTGGGATGAAGATAACTCCTATGATACTAAATCCAAGGGAATGGATAAAATTACTTAGGAAGAAATTAGAGAGAAAAAAAGCTCCAGAACCAAAGTCTGAGAAACTTCAAAGTTGAGAGGTCATATGGAAGAAAAGTCAGAAAAGGAGATTGAGAAGGGTTGGTTTGTAAGGTAGGAAAAGGAAAACTAGGAAAACGTGGACCCATGAGGCCAAAAGAGTTTCAAGGAGGGATTGGTCAAGGATGTCAAATCTGCCAAGAGCTTCTCTAAGAGAAGGAAAGGGAAGTGCCTACTGGGCTGAAATATGTTACATCTTTGGCAACAATGATGGGTTTTTAGTGGGGGATAGGAGCCATACTCCAGCAGGTTAAAGAATAAATGGAACGTGGAGGAAAAAGCCCAATAAAGAATTGGCACCTATAATGCAGTCCCACTCCATGAACTATTATCAAAAAAGAAAAAAACTATTGTGAGACTACAATTTTTTTCTTTCTGGCTTTCCCAAGTTTTGAACCTTCAGAACCAGTGATTCCCACAAATCATAGATCACTAATGCCAGTGAAGGAAATATCTGTCAACCTATCTTAGTGACTACTATAAGAACTGCTAATCTATATTGTAGAAAGAGTCAGTGGACAAATCTTTAATCTTTTTTTCCCCTTATTTGGTTTTCTTTTTGTATCTCAAATGATCAAAGATTTCAGGAATTATTTCTGTAGGCAGAGCAGAACAGGATGATGTGAAAGATAAAGAAATGGGGTATTTGGTTTGATGCTAGCCTTTGAATATTACTAGTTGGTGCATGAGTGTAATGGAATAAGTTCATCTCGCCATCTGGCTAATGTTAAATGGAAAGTCACAGTCCCTGCCAGAAAGAGCTTCAGAAATGAATGAATTCAGTCATTCTGAATTTAGGTCAGCAACATTTGATCACAAGTGTGTCTAGTTCCTAAATGCAGATCCGCCATCACTGGCAGACTGGGAATTTCAGAATTGCTTGAGGAACTTAAGACAAAAAACCAGATCCCCAGGCCTCAGCCAGTAGATCCTGACCCAGCAGATGTTGGGTGAGATCCAAGAATTTGTATTTCTGAAACGTTTCCCAGGATTTCTGATACAAAGCCAAACTGCAGGAGCTGGTACTATAGAGTTCCCAAACATACAGGTGATAGTTGTTGGTAAGTTAACAAGGTAGAGATATAAAATAATGAAATTTTAGTATCTGGAGGACTTTTACAGAACGCCAACTTGAAACTCCCCCCTTTATTTCCAGTCAGAGAGATTAGAGTCCTGACATACCAGTCATGGCTACAGCTCTTCTTTCTGGCATTTTTATTACACAGACTTCCCTCCCTTATTCTAAAGAATAAGAGTTAACTTATCTAAACAAGTCTTTAAGTAAATATATTTTAATTTGCCTCAAAGGCACTAATCACTTTTTCTACTTTGCTGTTCCCATTTGTTGTTGTTACTTAGCTGCTAAGTTGTGTCTGACTCTTTTGTGACCCTACAGATTGTAGCCCTCCAGGCTCCTCTGTCCATGGGATTCCCCAGGCAAGAATACTGGAGTGGGTTGCCATTTCCTTCTCCAGGTTGTTCCCATAAGAGCAGACAAGGTTGAAACTGAGTGAATGCTTATTTAGCTGTGCATTTTGGACTACAGATCTCTTCACAGCTTCCCCAGGTCTCAGTGATCATAAAGGAGAGGGACTACAGCTTTTAGATCATATAATTTCTCACAGAAGGAATGGTTGATGTATGACATGTGAAAGCCAGACTGTTACCAGGTGAAGGAATTATTAAGCCACTGAAGCAGGTTAAAGCTTCCAGACAACAGGGTTCTATGAAAGAGAACTGAAAAGTTGCTTCAGGGACAAGTAGAGGGAAAAAATAGTCCAGCTCCTGCATAGGGTGTGAGCTAATCTTACAGCTGTCACTCTGATGGTAATTCCTGCCTACTATTTATAAATTGAGACTAAGGATAAAAGTACAAGATAACAAAATGTTCCAGATACAATTCAAAATATAATGATCTAAATGTCTAAAATGTGTCCAATAGGTAAAGTTTTAAAGTTTACCTTTCTCAAGTAGGACATGTGTGCAAATACACACACAAAGGGTAAAAACGAAATAGAAGACACTGAAAAATTTGAGTAAAAAAGGAAAGTGCTAAACTAAACTAAGATGCTATAAAAAGAAAAATTTGGATGACCAAAATGTAAAGAGTAGAAGTCTAGGACTAAGGTTAAAAAGTTGAAAGCAAACAACAACAAAAATGCCCCCAAATAAATAAATATGAGCTAATAAAAGAACAAAAATGAAACAAAAAGAAGAATTTAGTAAAATAAGATTAAAAAATCATTTTTATAAACAGAAGAAGCTGCTCAAGTGTCTATCAACAGATGAACGGATAAATAAATTGTGGTTTATAAAAGAAGTATTATTCAGCCACTAAAAGGAACAAATTCACATATATGCTACAATATGGGTGAACTTTGAAAACAATGTAAGTGAAATAAACCAAACACAAAAGGACAAATATTATATAATTCCAATTATATGAATTATCTAAAATGGGCAAATTCATAGAGACATAAAGTAGATGAAAGGTTTCCACGGTTCAGTAAAGGCAGGAGTGGGGAATTCTAGGTAAATTTTTTTCAGGTGACAACAGGATTTTGGAAATAGTGATAACAGCTGTTCAACACTGTGAAGTAATTAATGTCATGGAATTATACACTTAAAATGGTTAAAATGGAAAATTTTGTTACATATACTCTACTACAATAAAAAAGTCAAAAGAGACGAAAAATATTAGTATGAAACTAGAAATTAAAATACAAAAATAACAAAATACGCTAAAATATTGCAAGAATATCACTCCTAAATGCAATGTAAGGAACCTAAGGACATAGCAAGTATGCGGTAGGGGAGGTCATGTCAAAGGGGCAACAGCACCAGCAGCTTAACTCAAATAACTAGGATGAGCACACAACTTGCCAACCTGAGGCACTTCTGGGAGGAAAGGGGACACTGTCAATAACTACAGACGGACAGTGTGGACTGGGACTGTCGGGGGCAACGGAGGAAATGTGCTCATTCTACATACAAGGGCAATAGGTCCTCAAGGTTGAGGTCAGGTCCATGGCTTGGGGTCTGGCCAGAGCACAATGGTCCGAAAGCATCTTCTAGAATAATACAGTGGTCAAGAATGCAAATCTTTTTTTCAATTTTTAACAGAGAAGTAGCACAATTAAGTGGTTTTCACTGAAGTTTACTAATTTGGGATTCATAAAACAATCAGCATATTATTAGATTTTATTAAGAGTTATTATAACAGCCCAGGAATTTTAGAAGGCAAATTATACTTTGAGCTGCACTGGTAGCACAGGAAGGAATTCCTAAGGTGAATCATTTTTTATAAATGTACATTTTTACATATTACATTAGAGCTCTATAAATATATATATTCTTTTATACTTACATATGACTACAGACAATTGAGTCTGACCATTTAAAAAATCAAACCAGATTTACTGAAAAAATTAGTAACTGATCTCCTACCCATTCTTTATTTTTAAGCTAAAATTAATCTTAAAGGCCTACACAGAGGTTAATTTAAACAGTCCATACCTTACATGAGAAGTTCCGACTTGGGATGTTTCTTGCTAACTCTGAGATGCTGGGTTTATTCTGCAGACACTTGGTTAGGTGATATTTTTTCAATTTTATTCTATGGTAATAACGATCAGCGAAGTTACAGTGATTCAAGTGCTCTTTCTGCATGCATTTCCCAAGATGAGGAATACTATACTTCAAAGCTTGGAGAAACAATTTGCTCTTCTGCTGCATGGTATCAAAGTCCCTGGTTTACGCTCCCTTAGGGGCTGCCAGCACATGAATGATTTTCATAGGGATGACTGTACAGTGTGGGTTCTCAGAGCATCTAAGATCTGCAGTTCTTAACTTTCCCCTTTGGGGCTGTGGTTACAAATAACTGGTTACAAATAACTGCAGACAGCTGATAACTCAGGCTAAAAGTATTGAAAACTTGTACAAGTTAGTTTCATTCAAGTCATACTTCTTGGCAGATGTAACTTAAATGTCTCTTTAGTAAGGTCAATCTTATCAGGCTCAAACTATGCAGCACTCATTCTGGTACATACATGGGCAAACTAAAAAAAAAAAAACAAAACAAACGAAAAAACAAAATAAAAATCTGCAATAAATACAAAGACTTCATGGGGGCATCTCAGAAACTCTGAGGGCTTTTAAAGGCAAACCGGCTTTGATTTTACAGAATTCAGGTATTGGGTTGGTCAAAAAGTTCCTTCCAGTTTTTCACAAGATGTTATGGAGAAACCTAAATGAACTTTTTGGCCAACCCAATATATGCAGGATGAACTGGAAAAGACTAATTACTGAATAAAGGTAGAGAAGGGATTAGTATTTGAGTATTTGCTACATGCCAGATGCTTTTATATACTTGATCTAATTTAAACTTCATAGGAACCTGATAGAGTAGCTATTATGTTGATCTTACAGGTGAGCAAACTGTGGCTCAGGGAGGTTTAAGCAACTACCCCAGGTCACCTCTACAGAAAGTGATAGAGGAATGTCTATCTGCAAATAAAAACAACTGGACTTTGATGTTAAAAACGGGATTAGCTCCAAAAAACACTTGAGGATGCACACAGGAAATGTGATGCCATCGGTCTTCTATTGGAAAGCCCGTTCTTTTTAACCTATCTAGCAAGGTAAGTAAGGCTAGTGAGTAGTTAAGTCAGAGAAACCTGGGTTCAGGTCTTCACTCCTGCACTTAGCACCTGTGCTTAGTTTCCTCGTGTGTAAAACAGAGATAATGACCCCACTAACTATTCTAAGGATGAAACAATAGTTTATGTTTAACCCTTAATCAAGTGCCCGGACCGCAGTAACCACTCAGTAACCGTTGGCTACTATTTTTTGGACAGAAATATCTAGATACGTTGCACACTGCTGAATGTCATCATGAAAGTCTTCCACAAAATGTTTCTGGGTAGCAAAGGGAAAATACTGCGTCAGCTTCACCACAGCTCGGATCCGCTACGAAGTAGCAAAATAAAGGAGAGTGGAAATAGGGAATGAGCAGCCAATACCAGCAAAAACAAAGAAATTAAATAAAGTATGAGAAAATAAAAGAAAGGCTCTAAATGACTACATCCCTGCCGGCAGCCTCCATCCATCCATCTTCCACCCGCAGGGAGAAGACAGCCGGTTAACGATGGGGGTAGGGCAGACACACGGGTATTCCTGGGAGAACCTATTCGTTTTCCCTGTGCATCCGAGGCGAGAGAGTGGTACCAGGTGTCACGCAGTTAAGTGACATCGGTCAAAAATCTAGGACCAAAGGACTGAGGGATGGCTGGATGGGGAGAGGAAGAGGTGAAGGGACGAGACCCCCAGCCTACGCCCCCCAATACGTACGCAAATTGAAAGTCAGCCTGGCTCTAGATACCGAAACGAGTAAAGGCACGCCCAGAGGACCCGAAGCTCTCAGGAAGGAGTGCAGCTGTCACCTCGACCGCGTCCTGCCGAAGTCTGCGTTCTGCAGCTAGCAGAACCACTGCCTACCCAGTGTCGCCGAGAGCTAGTTTGCAGCACGCGTTCTACGTAACTCCCAACTAGCACGAGCTCTAAGCAGATTCCACCATATTTATTGTGGTCAAGAATGGATTTTTCTCCTTCTGAGATCATTATTGCTCAAAATACAAATCTTTTGGATCTTTGCTAGTCTTCAGAACTCGAGATGAAACAGGAGAGAGGAGAACAAAAAGGGGCAGGGTCGCGCTAGATCTGCCACAGTTCTCGCACCCTCTGGTCTGCCCTCACTCAAGATGGCCACCAGCAAAATGGTGCAGTGACGAGAGTCGCGCTGCCCTGGTTGCTAAGGAGACGCGACTACCGGAAATGCGGCATTCGGGGAGGGCTCGGGAGCTAGGGCAGAGGGAGGGAGGCCTGGCGTCACAGGTCCTGACTGGGAAGAAGTAGGCAGGTCCTGGCAGGGGAGAGCTGTGGCGGCGGGATCTCGGGTATAAGAGGCTCTAGCGGGATGGAATCTCAAGTCTCTGACGCCGCTGTCGGTCAAGCAGAGCAGACGGCAGGCGAGGGCCAGGCAAACAGCGGCGCCGCTCCGGGACCCGCAGCCTCGGCGTCCTTGGGTGCCGCCAGGTGGAAGCTCCTGCGGCAGGTAAGGGAGAGCCCTCTTAATTCACTATTGCCTCTGGCCAATCCCCTCGCAAGCGATCTGTAGCTCGTCTACCCTTGGAAGCTCGGGGAGTTCCCTCAATTTTACCGGGAGCCGCCTGAGGAGCGCCCCCTTGGTTCGTTCACCTACGGGTCCCACCAAAAAGGGAGGCTTCAGGTGGCATCGGTAGGGAGGGGGCAGCCAAAGCTGAGTCCTGGGAAACTCCAATCGAAGTAGAAGATTCCTTCCTAGACATTAGTCTGCATCTGAGGGACTTTTCTTCTTGCCCGCCAGTAGGGTTGGTGGAACCGCCGCTCCGCAGCCCATACTGCTCTTTTCTGCTTCTGTTTTACTTTCTTCCCCTGATTTCTTCTCCTTTCTTCTTAACTCCTGTTTCTAGCCCCAAATCTGGCCCCTCTTTTGGTGATCAGCGTGGTTGACTGTGTAGGGACTGTGACGTTGCACGTGTTGCTTCGGTTTCTTCCGTGGAGCTGAGAGCCAAGGGAGTTGTAAGAGTTGCCCCCGCCCACCCCTTCTCTTCCACGCGATAGTTACTTGTTTATCTTCTGGTTTGAAGTGATCAGTGAAATCCTTGGCGTCTCTGTGTGTTGTTTACTGGCTGTTATCTTTTAGCACTTCGAAGATGCCGCTGTTGTTGGTAACTTCAGTGGTGTGCCAGTGTGAAAATTTTCTTATTTGACATCACTGACACTCCTTGCCAAGGTGCTTGAAGTGAAATCTGTTGTTGATACGTCAATGTTATGCTTCTGCCTGGGGTTTCCTGCTGAAACCTTTTTTCAGTAGGACACTTTGCGTTTCTGATTTGTGTTTGAAGAAGAGTTTCTCAGCTACTGCCACTTTATTTGAGATTGTGTGTTTAGTATTTTGGGGGTTACTTTGTTTGCAGTTGTCTGGAGTCGTCTTTTCATACTGTGGCCTTCCAATGCTGTCATGACACACTCAAAGACCTTTTCTTTGCTGACACATTGACAGCCCTTGCAGAGCATTCATGATCTGGTTTTGCTGTTGATGTTACAAATGGTATTATAGGATAATAAAATGCATGTCCTTATAGATCATTATTGTAGGAACTTTCTGTAGTGAAGTAAACAAAGTTGAATTATCAAAATAGTAAATTAAGGCTTAAAAATGATCAATCAAACCTTATTATGATGACAAATGATTCTTAGTAAAAATTCTAGTTGACCGTCATTTATATTCATTCTGAGTTGCTGTCTACTTTAGCATAAGAGTGAGTTTCAGCCGTGGCTGCCATTTGAACTCCCCTCACACTTGGAAATTTAATGTTTTGGTATATTTGTGCTCACTGCTTAGAGTCTTTCTATCTTCTTCTCTACTTAATAAATGACTGTTCATCTTTCAGATCTCTGTGTCAATCTCCTCTTATGTGATGCCTCTGCTGACTCCTCTGGGCTGAGTTAGACCCATAGGTGACTCTATGCCTAACCCCTTTTCACATTATTTTATGACTATTTCATTAGAATCCATCGTTCTCATGAGAATAGGAGTTCTCCCCCGGGAAAGATGTTATTTTATTAACCTCCATCTTCTGCACAGGGCCTGGGTAGTTAATTTTTAGTAGATAACTGTTATGTGTTGTGGAAAGCCTGAGAATAAGGACAGTCTTTAAAGTGGCCCACAGGATCTTATCCTCAGTGTATTGTATCAGTGAGCTATCGCTGAGTAACAAATAACCGCACCATCGGATATTAATACATACACATACTGTTGTATGCAACGCCATTACATACATCACATGCTGTTGCACACAACAGTGAGCATTTATTCTGTTTGTGAGCCACTGACAGGCTGCGATCAGCTGAGTGGCTCTAGGCTGCATGCTTGGTCCACATGCCTCTAATCCTGAGATCAGTTAGTTAACATGTTTTCATGGTGATGACAGAGGTATAAGAGAGCAAATGCAACCACTGAAACATATTAATATTTTAAATATTTACTAATATCCTGTTGGTCAAAATAAGAATCTTAGTCAAGGGGGCAGAGAAAATATGTTTTTTTTTTTTTTTTCTTGGAGAGGGCAGGGGAGAAAGTGAATCTTTTTCTGTAATAACTGAATCTACCATGTGTTTTAAACATTTTCAGGCTCTTAGTAAATATGTTTCAAGTGAACAGACCATTTGTATCTTGTGAGCATTCAGAACTGGAAAACTGAGAAATCTGAACAATACTAGAGATATGAATTATTTTTCTCTTTCTTATGGGACATCTTCATGACATCTGCTTCAGTCAGTCAGTTCAGTCACTCAGTCATGTCTGACTCTTTGCGACCCCATGAACCGCAGCACGCCAGGCCTCCCTGTCCATCACCAACTCCTGGAGTCCACCCAAACCCATGTCCATCGAGTCGGTGACACCATCCAACCATCTCATCCTCTGTCATCCCCTTCTCCTCCTGCCCTCAATCTTTCCCAGCATCAGGGTCTTTTCCAATGAGTCAGCTCGTTGCATCAGGTGGCCAAACTATTGGAGTTTCAGCTTCAACATCAGTCCTTCCAATGAATATTCAGGACTGATCTCCTTTAGGATGGACTGGTTGGATCTTCTTGCAGTCCAAGGGACTCTCAAGAGTCTTCTCCAATACTACAGTTCAAAAGCATCAATTCTTCGGCGCTCAGCTTTCTTTATAGTCCAAGTCTCACATCTATACATGACCACTGGAAAAACCATAGCCTTGACTAGATGGACCTTTGTTGGCAAAGTAATGTCTCTGCTTTTTAATATGCTGTCTAGGTTGGTCATAACTTTCCTTCCAAGGAGTAAGTGTCTTTTAATTTCATGGCTGCAGTCACCATCTGCAGTGATTTGGGAGCCCCCCAAAATAAAGTCTTACACTGTTTCCATCTTTTCCCCATCTATTTCCCATGAAGTGATGGGACCAGATGCCATAATCTTAGTTTTGTGAATGTTGAGCTTTAAGCCAACTTTTTCACTCTCCTCTTTCACTTTCATCAAGAGGCTCTTTAGTTCTTCTTCACTTTCTGCCATAAGGGTGGTGTCATCTGCATATCTGAGGTCATTGATATTTGTCTCGGCAGTCTTGATTCCAGCTTGTGCTTCATCCAGCCCAGTGTTTCTCATGATGTACTCTGCATAGAAGTTAAATAAGTAGGGTGACAATATACAGCCTTGACGTACTCCTTTTCCTATTTGGAACCAGTTTGTTGTTCCATGTCCAGTTCTAACAGTTGCTTCCTGACCTGCATACAGGTTTGCCAAGAGGCAGGTCAGGTGGTCTGGTATTCCCATCTCTTTCAGAATTTTCCACAGTTTATTGTGGTCTACACAGTGAAAGGCTTTGGCATAGTCAATAAAGCAGAAATAGATGTTTTTCTGAAACTCTCTTGCTTTTTCTATGACATCTGCTCATGTCTCCTTTTTCTCCTCACAATTCTGTGTTTCCACTAGGGCTCCAGTGCTATCTCATGGCCCTCTACCTTAACTGTCCAATATTTTCTGTATTTTACAATTAATATTCTTGGAGAGAAAATCTGGTTGACCTAGTTCATCATTTAATACCAGGTCACATGATAAATTGCTGACTTTTGAATCTAGTGCCTACTTGAATCAGATGAGGTCTGGAAGTCTATGGATCAATATCAATAGAGGCTGTGGATATTGTTCTTTTTTCTTCTTTGTTGGGTTTGACTATCTGATGGCAAAAATAGCTACCTCATCATCCACCCAGCTAGTGATCCAGAAGAAATAACCCTTTTCCCTAACACCCAAATCATTTCCTCCAAAACGATTCTAATAGTCCAAGTTTGAACCAATTGCTGTTTCTAGGAGAATTGTGCACTTTGACCCGGGTCATCAGCCCACACTGTGGCAAGGAAAATAATAACCCTGCCATTATTGCGTAGAGTGAGGGAGGGGCATTTCCCAAGAGGACGGGATATAGAGCAGATGAAAAAGTAGCAGTGACCCTTCCATGCTTACGCACATCTCATAACCACCTACAGAATGAATAAGAGGGCCTAGACGTCTGCATACTTGGCTGAAGAATCCGATTAATGGAATATTTTATAGTACAATTTAAATTAAAGCAGGTAATATACATTTGACTGTCAATGCAGAAAGAGACAGGATGATTTCTAGAATAGAATGTAATACAATTTGATTTTAGTCCCAGATCTACCTATGATGATGAGCAACCTATTTGTACCTCATTTGTAAATGAGGGAGTGGGACTAGATTTCTTTAAGATCTCTTCCGTTTCTGATTATTTTATTTTATTTTATTATTTATTTATTTCTTTTTTTCGTTTCTGATTATTTTAAAGCGAAATTATTTTCCAGGGTTAGGAATAAACTAATTGTCTATTTTCTAATCCTATTATGATTTCCTAACAAAGAATTTGATTTATGTTTAACATTTAAAAACAGCTTATGGGGACTTTCCTGGTGGTCCAGTGGGTAAGACTCCTTGCTCCCAATGCAGGGGACCTGGGTTTGATCCCTGTTCAGGAAACTGGATCCCACATGCCACAACTGAGAGTTTGCATGCCGCAACTAAAAAGATTGCTCATGCTGAAACTAAAGATCCCACAAGCCACTAAGACCTGTTGCATCCAAATAAATAAATACTAAAAAAAATAGCTATGTACTGGGTAAAATGGGCATCCAGGTGAGATCATCACAGTACATTTATCAGAAAACTGATTTTTACGGTATCAAAGAGAGCAATCTAAAAATATAAACAGTATGTATAGTATGAGCCATTGAAAACTTATTCATAGCTATATGTATATGCATAGATGGATGTTTAAATGTGCTGTTCCCAAACGGTAGAATTTTGAGTGGGTTTTTACTCTTCTATATTTAACCTTCTTTTCCAGTGAACCTGATGATTTTCAAACCATTTTTCATCTGTTCCCAGGTGTGTAGTTTTAATTATAACATCTTTGAAATTGGGATATGTCTATTAGTTGATGGCATCCCAGTCAATAGGCAACCTATTCTATGTAACATCAGAAGGAAGGAAAAAAATTGAATCTTATAATCAATGATGTATTGTATTTGATGAAATATAGTCAGGGAAAGAGAGAATTGGTTTTTTGAGAAAAAATTGAAGACCACTGACTACCAGAAAAACAATTCCATGTGAGTGACCAAAATCCTTCCCAGAACAAGATGCTAAACAATAGGAGTACCTGTTACCTCATTGACTAATTGAGAAAGTTGGTTAAAAAGGTCAGTCATGAAAATGATACATATGCTAAAATGAAGCTACAATCTGAGTGTCAAATTGTCCTAAATAATTATAGTTAGTTCTCTTAAGTTTATACAGCTGGCTTTCCACAATGAAATTGGTAGTAAACTTTTAAGCAACTTAACTTCTCAAGCAAACTTACCTTTATCTTTCCAAAACATTCAACTTAACTTTTATGGAAGAAACATAAAAATAAAATGGAATAATGATTACCACTCCTCATAATTATTATTTCATTACTTTTTTTAATATTTAATGCATGACAATAATAAGAACAGCTGGTGTAAAAAGCTTGTGAAAAAGGCCAATTAACTTGGCAACCAGCTCAGTGGGGAAGGGCAGGAATAGCACCTTGGCACTATTCAGTTCACATGGCCCAGTCTGAATATTTAATAGAGGGAACAGAGAGGGCCCATGAATTCAGAGTCAGTTACAAGAGATGTGCTGTGTTTTGTGTCCTGTTTATGTCTCTCAGTTCCTTGATAGAAAATGGCAAACAGACACCAAGAAACCATGTCTTAGGAATGGTTGTGCCTATCGATCTTGCACTGAGAATTGTGGTTTAGATTCCTATGTAAGTGAGGAGTTGAGCGATGGACTCTTCATTGGTTTTTATTGGCATCACTAGGGATCACTTCGGAGAAGGCAATGGCACCCCACTCCAGTACTCTTGCCTGGAAAATCCCATGGATGGAGGAGCCTGGTGGGCTGCAGTCCGTGGGGTCGCTAAGAGTCGGACACAACTGAGCGACTTCACTTTCACTTTTCACTTTCATGCATTGGAGAAGGAAATGGCAACGCACTCCAGCGTTCTTGCCTGGAGAATCCCAGGGACGGGGGAGCCTGGTGGGCTGCCGTCTATGGGGTTGCACAGAGTTGGACACGACTGAAGTGACTTAGCAGCAGCAGCAGCAGCAGCAGCAGCAGGGATCACTTTCTACAGCAGCAGCTGAACAGGGTCATTCGTGCTCTTTCATTCCTTTTTTTTTTTTTTTAATTTTATACATCGTTGTGTTTATAAGGATTTTTCACATTGTTGAAGTTAAACTTACATTTCAATTGATTTTAGAACTTTATACTGCTATATAGTCACAGATGACATAGATTTTTGTGTGCTCTGTGGAACATACTTTAACCTTAAGCATCTAAATTGTAATGCTCACCCCTGAGCCCCACAGTTCAAACCTTATTGACATATACATCAGTGACTGGAGGAGATTTTCTTTTTTTATGTTTCTGAGTTATTAAGATTAATAATTGGTTTTTATTTGATTCCTTAAAAATATTTAGGAATATGCTTTAGGTTAAAAATGGTGAACGGGAATGTTTTCTTGAGTTAGAAGTATGTAGCTTGTCAATCTGAAAACAAAATATTCCACCAATAATTATTTTGAAAGAAATGGACTTTAAAAAGTTTCTTTATTTTTGGCTTAGCAGCTACGGTTGGCTGTCTCTATAGGGCGGGCTTAGTTCCTCCTGGCATGTGTGATCTTCCCAGACCGGAGATCAAACCCCTGTCCCCAGCATTGACAGGCAGATTCTTAACCACTGGAACAGCGCGGAAGTCCTTGAAATAAATGAACTTTTCACTGTGCAGCAAAGAAAATAAAAAGTTTAGAAGGCTCCAAGTGTGAAAGCATGTGTCTTTTTACATTCTCAGAGCTGTAAAATTTGTTAGACTATTAATCAATAGTCTTCCTAAGAGTAAATATAACAGTTTTCCAGAGATTAAATACTTTAACACCCATTCCATGCTGAATATTTTTATTTGGCTCATTTTTATTATTTAAGTTAAGACCAGAAATCTATGATTTATTTTAATTCCTAAAAAGTTTTGAGTCCTAAAAATGATGCTTTTATATGAATTTTTCTAAGAGTAAAAAAATTCACCATTTGAAAGTTTCAGCTTTATTGAGATATACCTGACAAATCATATTGTAAACTACACAATGTGATGATTTGATATATGTATACATTGTGAAAGTATTCCCCACCCCCACCCCCAATGAGTTAACACCTTTTTGGTTATTGTTGAAAACATTTTCATTCATTTCTTTTTTTGAAGCTTTCAAACAACTGAATGTTTTCACTTTGTCTACCTGGTTTTCATTGCCTTCTTGTTCCTTCTGAATTCTCTGTGGCAAAGAGAGGCTATATTCCTTTTTCACATCTAGTTTTTTGTCATTTTTGAAAGCTGCTCTCTATAGGTAATTTTTGACTTCACAATTCTAGCTCAGACCGCAAACTTTATTTATAAGGTATATAACCTTTTATATCTGAACTTTGAGTATTTTCCTTCACCACCCCATCCCATAATTCCATTTGATTATTCCTTAGGGGGTTGGAAGGCAATTATTATTTACTTAGGGGGTTGGAAGGCAATATTCTAAAAGCGGTAGCTGACAAGATTATACCTTGATGGGAAATTTAAATATCCTCTCAAGTCACAAAGCTGCAGACATTTTTGATGACCTTGAAATAACTGAATCAGTAGTAATCTGAATTGATCTCCATTGCATATGATTACCTTTACTGAGTAGTGTATGCTGCTAAGCTGCTAAGTCGCTTCAGTCGTGTCCAACTCTGTGCGACCCCATAGACGGCAGCCCACAAGGCTTCCCCGAACCTGGGGTTCTCCAGGCAAGAACACTGGAGTGGGTTGCCATTTCCTTCTCCAATGCATGAAAGTGAAAAGTGAAAGTGAAGTCACTCAGTCATGTCCGACTCTAGCAACCCCATGGACTGCAGCCCACCAGGCTCCTCCGTCCATGGGATTTTCTAGGCCCCACTGGAGTGGGGTGCCATTGCCTTCTCCGGAGTAGTGTATAGATTATGTAAATAAATTTTCCCTTTTATTTATTCTAAATATATTTTTTACTTTCTTTGAGAATTACCTTGTTGTCATATTGTAGATCATGGAATTTACTAAACTATAAAAGCCTCTTCCAATTTTATACATGTGTTGATTTAATAACTTTTTACCTTAGTGATTTGTAATGTCATTACCTTGATGTCAGAGTAATTTAATTAGTATAAAAAGGCATTTGATTTTTGGACATTAATTGGACGAGATCTGTGGCAATTTATAATATCTACATTTTACACTTTATAACAATTTTTTTTTTGGGAGTAAGGTTTGTTTCAGATCAGATCAGATCAGTCGCTCAGTCGTGTCCGACTCTTTGCGATCCCATGAACACAGCATGCCAGGCCTCCCTGTCCATCACCAACTCCCGGAGTTCACTGAGACTCACGTCCATCGAGTCAGTGATGCCATCCAGCCATCTCATCCTCTGTCGTCCCCTTCTCCTCTTGTTCCCAATCCCTCCCAGCATCAGTCTTTTCCAATGAGTCAACTCTTCGCATGATGTGTTTTTCTTCCTCATAATCATAGATGATAGATAACAATAAGACTGTATTTTTGGTAAAACCTTTTAAAACAATTCATCCTTTTATTTATTTTTAAAATTTTATTTATGTATTTCATCTTTGGCTGTGCTGGGTCGTCATTGCTCTGCGGGCTTTTTCTCTAGTTGGGGAGAACAGGGGCTACTTGCTAGCTGCAGTGCACAGGTTTTTCATGGTGGTGGCTTCTGCTGTCATGGAGCACTGGCTCTAGGGCGCACAGGCTTCAGTATTTGTGGCTCTCGGGCTCTAGAACACAACTCAATAGTTGTGATGTCAGGGCTTAGTTGCTCCAAGGCACGTGGGATCTTCCTGGATCAGGGATCTAGCCCATGTCATCTGCATTGGCAGGCAGATTCTTTACCACCAAGCTACCAGGGAAGCCCACCCTTTTATTTTTAAAGGAAACTCTCTAACAGGTCAAAGAGAGGCAACTTTTCTGATGTTCCATTTAAAAAAATCAACCTTATAAACCTTCTATATAATATAAAAAATTTAAGCCTATTTTTTCCCTCAAGATATATTATTCAAGTTGGTATGGTTTCTTGCTTGGTTCTGATCTCAGTTTGCCTTTATGTAGTCAGGATTCCTTTTCAGATAAGAGAAACAACTCTAGCTATTTTAAGCAGAAAAGGGCTTTATAAAGGGAATTAAATGCTCATAAAATCTTTGGAGGAACTAAAGGAACCTACAAAGAATGAGTCCCAGAACAACACAAAAGCTGGCCTGCCAAGAGAGATGCTACCGCTACCAAAATGAAGAACTTGAGCTTCTTTCTGGGATCATTTCACATTGTGTGTGATCTCTGGTGATCAAGAAGCTGTTTCTAGAACTGTAGACTCCAGAAGTACACCTTGCCTGTTCTGTGTCTACCAGCAAAGGTTTGTCACTTGTACGGCCTCTGTGTGTGTGTGTATGTGTGTGTGTGTGCGCACATGCTCCATTACTCAGTCTTTCACTCTCCACTAAATTAGAGTGTGAACATTGGAACCTCTGCTAAAGCTGCTGAAGATCCAAATGTCTTTAGAACTGTTCTTACTAGCACACATTGCAGAAATGGATCTTTCTTCTTTCCATCTTTCTTTCTTTCAAATCTCATGTTAGTCCATCTGGTTAGCTAAACCAAAAGCACATCTGAAACTGACTTCTAGGGATTCTGGGAAATGTGGTTTCTAGCTTTAGCATAGGAAGGTATCTTAAAGGAAGTAGAAATGTGATGTTTGGTGCCAGGCTACCACATTCTCCACAGGAAAAGGTGTTGAAAGTTCAAGTTCTGTAGTCAGATAGCCTGAATTTGCTTCTTACTAGCTTTCTGACCTTGAGCAAATTACCATTCCTTTTCATTAGCTTCCTCTGTCACATAATAGGTATCTATCTCATGGAGTTATTTGAGAATTTAATGAAGAGTGTGGTTAAGACTTAAATTAATTCTTACTTGGATGTTTGCTGTCATTTGCTGGTGAATAGTCTGGACTTGGAGTTTTCTTTGTGGTAAAATTTTTATTTATGCATTTTATTTTTAAAATAGTTTAGGACCGTTTAGACTTTCAGTTTCTGCTTGTGTCAATTTTGGTTAGTTGTATTTTTCCAGGAATTTGTCCATTTCATCTAAATTTTCGAAGTTAGTCTTCATAATATTCCTTTGCATTTTTTAATGCCTGTAGGATCTATAGTGATCTCCTTATGTCATTGAAATTTATACCTTCTTTCTTTTTTCCTTAATAGCTTCATCAGGGGTTTATCAGTTTATTAATCTCTTCAGAGAACCATCCCTTGATGTTGTTAATCCCCCCTGCTTTGTTTGTTTTCTGCTTTATTAGCTTTTACTCTTTTGAGGACTTAATTTGTTCTTTTTCGAGTTTTTGCAATGGATACTCAGCTTACTGATTTTTAGCTTTTCCATATATTTCCCTCTTAGTATGGATTTAGCCATCTATGGGGTCCCACAGAGTCGGACACGACTGAAGCGACTTAGCAGCAGCAGCAGCAGCAGCTACATTTCATGTTTTGAAATGTATTTTTATTATTCAGTTCAAAATGCTTTCTAATTTCCATTGTGTGTTTTTTGATTCGTTGATCATTTAGAAGTCTATTGCTTAACTTCCAAGTATATTTAGTTTTAGATATCTTTTTAGTTATATTTAACTTATGACTATTAGAGTGCTTTATATATTAAAGAAACTTCATAGGAAATGTCAGATATATGCAAAATTGGAAATAATACTTTAATAGCTATTCAGGTATCTATCAGTTCAGTTCAATCACTCAGTTGTGTCTGACTCCTTGTGACCCCATGGACTGTAGCACGCCAGGCTTCCCTGTCCATCACCAACTTCCAGAGTTTACTCAAACTCAAGACCATTGAGTTGGTGATGCCACCCAACCATCTCACCCTCTGTCATCCTGGTCTCCTCCCGCCTTCAATCTTTCCCAGCATCAGGGTCTTTTCAAATGAGTCAGTTTTTTCACATCAAGTGGCCAAGTATTGGAGTTTCAGCTTCAACAGCAATCCTTCCAATGAATATTCAGGACTGATCTCCTTTAGGATGGACTGGTTGGATCTCCTTGCAGTCCAAGGGACTCGCAAGAGTCTTCTCCAACACCACAGTTCAAAAGCATCAATTCTTCAGTGCTCAGCTTTCTTTATAGTCCAACTCTCATATCCATATATGACTACTGGAAAAACCATAGCTTTGACTAGATGGACATTTGTTGGCAAAGTAGTGTCTCTGCGTTTTAATATGCTGTCTAGGTTGGTCATAACTTTTCTTCCAAGGAGCAAGCGTCTTTTAATTTCATGGCTGCAATCACTATCTTCTGTGATTTTGGAGCCAAAAAAAAAAAAAAGTCTGTCACTGTTTCCATTATTTCCCCATCTATTTGCCATGAAGTGATGGGACCTGATGCCATGATCTTAGTTTTTTAAATGTTGAGTTTTAAGCCAACTTTTTCACTCTCCTCTTTCACTTTCATCAAGAGGCTCTTTAGTTCTTTGCTTTCTGCCCTAAGAGTGGTGTCATCTGCGTGTCTGAGGTTACTGATATTTCTCCCAGCAATCTTGATCCCAGCTTGTGCTTCCTCCAGCCCAGCATTTCTCATGATGTACTCTGCATAGAAGTTAAATAAGCAGGGTGACAATATACAGCCTTGACGTACTCCTTTCCTATTTTGGAACCAGTCTGTTGTTCCATGTTCAGTTCTAACTGTTGCTTCTTGACCTGCATACAGATTTCTCAGGAGGCAGGTCAGGTGGTCTGGTATTCTCATCTCTTTAAGAATTTTCCACAGTTTGTTGTGATCCACACAGTCAAAGGCTTTGGCATAGTCTAAAGCAGAAGTAGGTGATTTTTTGGAACTCTCTTGCTTTTTCAGTGACCCAATGGATGTTGGCAATTTGATCTCTGGTTCCTCTGCCTTTTCTAAATCCAGCTTGAACATCTGGAAGTTCATGGTTCATGTACTGTTGAAGCCTGGCTTGGAGAATTTTGAGCATTACTTTGCTAGCATGTGAGATGAGTGCAATTCTGTGGTAGTTTGAGCATTCTTTGGCATTGCCTTTCTTTGGGATTGGAATGAAAACTGACCTTTTCCAGTCGTGTGGCCACTGCTGAGTTTTCCAAATTTGCTGGCATATTGAGTGCAGCACTTTCACAGCATCATCTTTCAGGATTTGAAATAGATCAATTGGAATTCCATCACCTGCACTAGCTTTGTTCGTAGTGATGCTTCCTAAGGCCCACTTGATTTCACATTCCAGGATGTCTGGCTCTAGGTGAGTGATCACACCATCGTGATTATCTGGGTTGTGAAGATCTTTTTTGTACAGTTCTTCTGTGTATTCTTGCCAGCTCTTCTTAATATCTTCAGCTTCTTTTAGGTCCATACCATTTCTGTCCTTTATTGAGCCCATCTTTGCATGAAATTGTTCCCTTGGTTTCTCTTATTTTCTTGAAGAGATCTCTAGTCTTTCCCATTCTGTTGTTTTCCTCTATTTCTTTGCATTGATTACTGAGGAAGATTTCTATAATCTTCAACTGTTTTTAACTCTGGACTACTTCAATTCATTTCTAATCTCTTATTATGCAACTCTCACCAGATTATTTTGAAGTGAATCTCAGATAACTGAGCTACCATTTTCAGATAACAACTGAGATAACAGATAATCTCAGATAACATTTTTCTATAACTATTTCAGTATGTACTTACACAAGATAACATTAAAAAATGATTGCAATGCCAAATCCTATGCAGAATAATTCTTTGATGATCTGGTCAGTTTCCAAATTTTCTCCATTGTCTCCTAATTTTTTTTACAGTTTAATTTTTTTGAAAACAGGATCCAAATTAAATTCCAAATATTGTTATTATTGATGTGTTTAAGTCTTTTTAATCTATTAATAAATATTCCCTTGACATGTCTCTATTCCAGCCCTTGCTGTCTATTTTAGAAGAAACTGGGTGTTTTGCAGAGTTTCCCATAACTTGAATTTTGCTAATTGCACTTGATCAATGAGTTCCTCTACCCCTGCATTTCGTATTTTCCATTAGAGATTTGATGAAACTCAGATTTGATATTTTTTGTTTTGTTTAGTTGGTCAAGATAATGGTGGTGTGAAATTTCATCAGTACTCACAGGGATGTGTGGTCATTTCCTTATCATGATTACCTTGGTTCATGAATTCATGAGGGAGTTGAAAATGGTGATGTTCTGTTGTTCTTTCTTCATTTATTACTTGGGCTCTTCCATTTGGATGCTCTCAGTTATAGTTTATATAGGAAAAACAGATAAATATTTGATTCTTTCTCTTCAATTACTATTTTCAAAATAAATTGGTTCTTTGCATTCTTCAGTGGTCAGCAGTGAGGCATTTAAAAATTACCATTATGAACTAATGTGTTTCAGTTTAGTTACATTTATTATCTGTGTTAATATTCACAGTATCCCATCTTTGGCCAATGGACCCTTTCTCTATTGTCTCTTGAATCCTTTTGATATAACCCCTAATTCTGTAAGGCTTTCTTGTTTTCTTGTGTGCATGATGTTCCAGGCTTATCTTGTATAATTCCTGGCATTCTTCCTCAGCTTGCCTGCCTTATCTTAGTTCCTTGAATGTTTAGTTGCTCAGTCATGTCTGACTCTTTGAAACCCCATGGACTATAGCCCACTAGGCTCCTCTGTCCATGGGGATTCTCCAGGCAAGAAAGAATGCTGAGTGGGTTCCCATGCTCTCCTCCAGGGGATCTTCCCAACGCAGGGATTGAACCCATGTCTCCTGCATTGCAGACAGATTCTTTACCATCGGAACCACCAGGGAAGCATCTTGGTTCCTTAACCAGGGATTATTAAACCCATGCCCTTGGCAGTGAAAGCTGGGAGTCCCAGCCACTGGACCACTAGGGAATTCCCCTTACTTTGATTTAATAAAAATTGTCATTTAGAGACAGCAGTATATGCATTAAGTGGGTTCATTGCTGCTAGTTTGGGCATTGGTTTTAGACCTTTTCAGTGGTCAGATGTAGGTAATACATGTATAGTTTTAAAAAATAGAATACATCATTAATTTATATTATACTTCATTCACATTCAGAGCTACAGTGTTTTTGCTTAACCTCATTAATCTTAACAGCTGTATTGCCTTTCTGTCTTATTTAAGAGCCCAGTTTGCAATGACACCAACAAAATTACTTATTTGGTTTATCTTAACACACACACACACACACACACACACACACCGGCTCAGAATAGCATACTGCTCCTGACTAGGTAGTATGCTTTGAAATTCAACTTTTACCCCCTAATTCTACAAACTGTTGAAAGTGCTGCTTGTCTTCTCAGACCTTCCTTTTGGAATTGAATGTCTCACAGGAAGAGTGGTCACAAAAGCCAGACTCTTCTCACTAGATTTACCTTGTTAGATATTAGACTGGTAGATCTTCAGTATTGTCCTTGTTCTCTGATGCCTTTGAGTAGTGTTTTAAAATGTTTTATGCATCTTTTCTAGTTGTTTTCAGTAAGACTTTGGTCTGAATTATCTGCCATTATCAGAAATGAAAGTCCCCTTACCTCCTAAATGTTGAACGTTGTATTTATATAATATTTGTGACCACAATATTTGGTTTTATTTCAAAGGTTCTGAAACAAAAACACCTGGATGACTGTCTACGACATATATCTGTAAGAAGATTTGAATCATTTAATCTGTTTTCAGTAACAGAAGTCAAAAAAAGGGAAACTGAAGAGGAAGCTGGCGCCTGGGTCCAATATACAAGCATCTTCTATCCTGAATACAGTATTTTCGTAAGGTAAACATCACTCCAGTTAAGATTTTTTTTTAAGCATTTTTCTCTTGTAAAAGAAAAACAATCTACCAAGAATCGAATTGTTCATTCTATTGAATTTGCAAGTAGTCTTTATCAGAATTTAGGTTTTATAACTTTGTGTTTGGAAATACTCCTTTAACTGGGTCTTGCTATGTTCTCAGAACTAAAGAAAAAACATTCCAAGGAATGTATTGGCATTTGGAGATAAAATTCAAATCAAAGAGTTCATTTAACCGTTTTCTCATAACATTTGATATGAAAAAAAAGCCAAGTTCTTCTTGAGCCTGAAGTGAAAACAGACTTTTTCCAAACTACTCTTTAAGTAGTAGTTATTTGAAAAATCAAGCTTTGGTATTTTTCCTATTCATGTTTTGTCACTTTCAGAAGAATCTTAAGAATAGGAGGAGAAAATTCAGCTGAAAGCAGTGATATTGTGAAAAGCATACAGACTGTTCTGGTTTTAAAAATCATTAGAAAAGAGTGGAGAGTTAAGATACCATTTTTACAGAATTAATTTTTCTCTCCCAGTTATAGTCTAGCATGTTGCAACATTACTTCAGGTGTTTGATTTTTATAAAATCTGCCTTTCTTGACAAGATTACACATTTTGAAAGGAAGGGAGAAGCACATTTACAGTAATTGTAGAAAGAGCAAAAAGCATTTTAAGTGGAAATATGTCTGAATACAGTTTAGGTGAGTTTAGGAATAATTTTAAGAAAAATGTTTTCACAAAGGATGTCTATTTATAGTATATGTTTCTTGAACTATTTTAGTTTAAGATATCTAAGCTTTGAAAGATACTGTAACAGCTGAATATTTAGGATTTGGATAAAAATTGATTAGGGTGGTCAGGGAAGTACAGTTAGGGTCTGGTTTCATAATACTGCTTTACTGAAAATTCTAAATAGGGATAAAAACTTGGGGGTTTGTGTACATTCATTGTGAAATTCTAATGAGAACACCTCAATTGCCTGGCATTTGTGATGGAGATGATTAGCTTAGTCCTTGATTAGGAAGGAAAGAAAACTGTATTAAATACTTACTGTATGCCAGGTATAGCGCCAGGTGCTTTGATGTATTCTAATTCATGTACTCCTTCCAATAAATCTGTGAAGCGGGAATGAAGATAATTAAACAATTGGAAGATAGAGTCTATAAGGATATTAAAGAGAAGGAGAAACAGTAAGGTATAAAGTTCTAAAACTTATCTTCTGCCTCCACTGTGATAAGAGGCAATAAGTGTGAACTGTGCCAAGAATAACTTCCTGACGTCTTCAAGGCCCTGGTAAGACTTAGCCAGAGAAAATGTGAACTCTTCTGTTCCTAGGAGTTTTCAAAATAAGACATTGTTTCATACTTGGAGAATACTTGGTGGAGATGACCTTGATGTAGAAGCAAGACTCTTCTCCAGCAGTGTGGCTCTTTGTGATATAACCGTTTTTGAAAGAATAAATATTTCTATGTAAATATTACACTAAATCCTATAGAAAGATTCTTTCTAGAAAGAAGACAGGTGGCTGAGCTAGAATTTTGGCACAATGGCTGCCAAGATTTTTTCTCTTTTCTCCAAACTAGCTGGTATCTCGCCACATCAGTAAACATATAGAATTCTAGAACTGAATTATGATCTTAGAATAAAAGTATATAATCATAGCAACATTAATAATGGCTGACAGTTGAGTGCCGGGCCTCGTGACAAGCACTTTTGTGAGTGGTTTACATGTACTAGCTTATTTAATTCACACAGCATCTTATGGGTAAATGCTGTTTTTATCTTCATTTTACAGATGAGAATATAAATAAGTTGATTGAGATCACACAGCCAGTAATTGATTGTGACCCTATTCAAACACTGGTGGTCTGGTTTCTCACCTGTACTTAAAAAAATTTTTGTTTTGAATTAATTACAGACTCTTAGGAAGTTGCAAAAGTATACGAGGAGTTCCGTGGACCCTTCCCTCAGCTATCTCCATCAGTAACATCTTATATAATGATAGTCACAGCTTGAACTTTTAACTTCTGCACATCCTGCCTCTTGTAAGTCAGTCTTGTATTCATTTTTCAGATGAAGGGATTGAGATCTGTCATACATATAATTTCACAAGCAAATCATTGCCATTGCCATCTCCAGGGGGTCTCCCTGACTCAGGAATTGAACAAAGCTCTCCTGCATTGCAGGCAGATTCTTTACCAGCTGGGCCACCAGGGAAGCGCATGTACCCTGTGAGTGTTCAGTAAATAAAAACTTGTGATGGAATGGTTTGCTTATGAAATTATATATGTGACAGATGTCCTTATACATGGAGGTATCATAGGTACCCCTTTAAAACTTGGCAAGATTGGCAACTGAGGCAAGTGTGGATACTGAATTTATATTTAAAAAGTACAGTTTTAATGTTAGTAATATTAACAGCAGGGGTGACTATTAAAACAGCTTTTGTTCTCTTGTGTTTTATTTTGTATTTTAGGAGGAACTTTATGTGTGTGTTGTGTTCAGTAGCTAGGTCGTGTCTGACTCTTTGCAGCCCTGTGGCCTGCAGCCTGCAGCCAGGCTTCCCTGTCCTTCACATCTCCTGGAGTTTGCTCAGATTCATATCCATTGAGTTGGTGATGCTAGCTAACCATCTCATCCTCTGCCACCCCCTTCCCCTTTTGCCTTCAATCTTTCCCAGTATCAGGTTCTTTTCCAGTGAGTCGGCTCTTTGAATCAGGTGGCCAAGATACTGGAGCTTCAGCTTCAGCAAATCCTAAAAGATGATGCTGTTGAAAGTGCTGCACTCATTATGTTAGTAAATTTGGAAAACTCAGCAGTGGCCACAGGACTAGAAAAGGTCGGTTTTCATTCCAATCCCAAAGAAAGTGAGAGTATTGTGCCAAAGAATGTTCAGACCATTAGACAGTTGCTCTCATTTCACATGCTCATAAGGTTAGGGTCAAAATCCTTCTTCAAGCTAGGCTTCAACAGTATGTGAACCGAGAACTTCCAGGTGTACAAGCTGGATTTAGAAAAGGCAGAGGAACCAGAGATCAAATTGCCAACATTAGTTGGCTTGTCAAGAAAGCAAGGGAATTCCAAAAAAACATCTACTTCTGCTTCATTGACTATGCAAAAGCCTTTGTGTGTGTGGATCACAACAGACTGCAGAAGGAACTTTATAGCACCTTCAAAATGTGATGCAGTGTATGTAGAAAATAGTTCATTGGGTCATGTTTTCATGAAGCTTAAATCACAGATATGGGCCAATTATAATCTAATTTTCTAGGTTATTTTAAACTCCAATCATGATTATGTAGTTTGCTTGCATATACATATAATCAGAGTTTCAATAAATCAAAATGTTCCCTTGATATTTTTTAAAATGTTCATATTTTAATGTACAAATAATGTACAAATCTAGTTTCCTCTAACTAGTAGGTGTAAGACTGAAAAAATAAGGCTTTAGCCATTTATTTTTGAAAGAGCTCCAAAGTAAGTTGCATCTAGAATCATGTTTTTTAAACCTTGTCCTTCTGAAAATCTTTGTTCTTATGCAGCCTTTGAGGACCCATTCCACTCTCTGGCTTACTTTTTCTAATTTTGGGGGACCACCTTTTTTTGTAATCAAGGTAAAAAGTAATCATTTTAACCACTTTGAATTGTGCAGTTAGTGGTTTTTAGTACATTTACAATGTTGTGGAACCATCACCACTCTCTAATTTCAAAAATTTTTCATCACCATGAAATGAAGCCCCATTCCCATTACTAGTAACTCTCCATCTTATTCCTTCCTCTTCCTCCTGGCAACCACTTACCAACTTTCTATCTATACGCTGCTGCTGCTAAGTCGCTTCAGTCATGTCCGACTCTGTGCGACCCCAGAGATGGCAGCCCACCAGGCTCCCCCGTACCTGGGATTCTCCAGGCAGGAACACTGGAGTGGGTTGCCATTTCCTTCTCCAGTGCATGAAAGGGAAAGGTGAAGGTGAAGTCGCTCAGTTGTGTCCCCTATTCTGGACATTTTATATAGGTAGAATCATATGATATATGCCCTTTTATGTTTGGCTTCTTTCACTTAACGTAATGTGTTTTGATTAATCTATGTTACAGCATATATCAATACTCCTTTCCTTTTTAATGGCTGAATAATATTCCAGTGTATGGACAATACCATATTTTGTCTATCCATTCATCAGTTGATGAACATTTGGGTAATTTCTATTTTTTGGCTATTATGAATAATGCTACTAAGAGACTTATTTGGTGATCCAGTGGTCAAGAATCTGCCTGCTAATGCAGGGAACTCAGGTTTAGTCAGGGAACTGAGAGCCCACATGATTCAGAGCAACTAAGCCCGTGTACCACAACTGATGAGCCCACGCTCTACAGCCTGTGAACCACAACTACTGAACCCATATACCCAGCTACTGAAGCCCGCATGCCTACATCCCATGCTCTGTAACAACAGAAGCCACCACAATGAAAAGATTGCCCGCCACAACTAAAGTAGCCCTTGCTTGCCACGACTAGAGAAAGCTTATGTGCAGCAGTGAAGACCCAGCAGAGACAGAAATAAAATAAAAATTTTTTTAAAAAATAGAGAAAAATAATGCTACTATGAACATTCATGTATACGTTTTTATGTGAATATATAATTTTTTAATTCTCTTAGGTGTGTCCTGAGGGGCAAGATTATACCTGAATATATAACTTTTTAAATCATAGGTGTTTCCTGAGGGGCAAGATTACTGGGTCATATAGTAACTCTTTGTTTAACTTTTTGAAGAATGTCCAAATTGTTTTCTGCAGTGGCTGTGCCATTTTACCTACTAGGAATATAAGAGAGTTCTAGTTTCTCCCCATGCATGCAAGCTCCTATGATTTTTCCTATATTATTGTTATTTTTATTATTGCCATTCTAGTGTGAAGTGATACCTTACTGTTGTTTTGATTTGTAGTCCCCCAGTGACTAAGTATGTTTTACGTTTTTTCATGTGCTCATTGGCCATTTGTATATCTTATTTGCAGAAATGTCTCTTCAAGTCCTTTGCCCATTTTTATTAAGGTTGTTTTTCTCTGTTGTTGAATTGTGAGAGTTCTTTATATATTCTGGATACTTGAACCATATCAGATGTGTGATTTGCAAATAATTTGTCTCATCTTGTGGTTTATCTTTTCACTTTCTTGATAGTGTCCTTTGGTGTATAGAAGTTTTCAGTTTTGTTCAAGTTCAATGTATCTATTTTATTTTATTTTTTTTTCATTTGTTGCTTGTGTGTTATGGTGCCATATTTAGCCCTCGTTTACTTTTAACCTCTAGTTTCAATCTCTTGTACTTTTATGAGTGAAAGTTACTCACTCATGTCTGACTCTTTGCAACCCCATGGACTGTAGCCCGCTAGGCTCCTCTGTCCATGGGATTCTCCAGGAAAGAGTACTGGAGCAGGTTGCCATTCCCTTCTCCAGGAGATCTTCCCAAATCAGGGATCGAACCCACGTCTTCTGCATTGCAGGTGGTTTCTTTACCATCTGAGCCACCAGGTAGGCTTCAAATTTTTCTCTGGTAGCTTTTGTTTTTGCTCTTCAAATAATTATTTGCCCTAGTGACTTGCTCCTTATTTCTTACTCCAAGGGCCATTCCCGGGAAAAATCAAAGGTCCTTAGTACTAGCATAGCTTTAGGTGCTTGTAAAAATGGCTGGTTGACTTTTGGAGGAAGAAACTGGCTACTGGTAAATTTTCTTTCAGCTTTATTGAGATGTAATTGACATATATTGACATATTTATTGAGATATAATTAACATATACCATTGTGTAAATTTAGGATATATTCTGTGTTGACTTCAATCACTTATCTATTGTAGAATGATTAGCACCATACTATTAGCTAACACCCCTATCATGTCACATAATTATCATTTCTTTTTTGTGGTTAAAGACCTAGGAAGCAGTTAAAGCTTTGGAATTTAGGAGAAACATGGAGTGAACTTTTTATATCATGGCTATGTTAGCAAAAAGTTGTCATCATTTTATAACATTAATTATCAGTGTAATGGAAAGATTGAAGTTTGAGAGTTCCCTTCCTTCTTGAGAAGTTCAGAAGTTCCAGTACAGTAGATATTGGAACCTACTTGGAACCTACCAACCACATTATCCAAGCAAAACTGTTTACCTGCTTAGGTAAACAGTTGAAAGATGAAGGGTAGACAAGATCTTATAGAGTTGACACTTGAATAAAGTAGATATTATTGTTGTTGTTCAATTGCTAAGTCGTGTCTGACTCTTTGCAATCCTATAGACTATAGTCTGCCAGACTTCTATGTCCATGGAGTTTTTCAGGGTTGCCATTTCTTTTCCCTGGGCATCTTCCTGACCCAGGTCTTGAACCTGCATCTCCTGCGTTAGCAGGTGGCTTCTGCACTCCTGAGCCACCAGGGAAGCCTGAATGAAGTAAATGATTCTGAACAAAGAACAATCCTTAGGTTTGGAGCAAAAGAAAGGGAACCTGAAATAATCAAACTGAATATTTACCACACTGTGTCCATGGTAGTTTTCTTACAGTTAGCACTAATCTGTATACCATTGAGGACAATGATTGTTGACCTTTTTCTTTCATGAGATGCCATCTTTTAGGGTTTCTCAACTTCATAGATAATTGCTTTTCTTCTTGTAAGTTTTTAGAGGTATGGGATTAGTTCTCCTGTTTCTCTATCCCTGATTCGATTTAATGTCACAGGGTTTACTTTCTGTTCTTGGCTTCAACAAATAAGGATTCTTGGCTTTATGTTCTTGGCTTTCAGGAAGATGAGTTTTGTGTCACTTTCTGTTTTGAATACTGCCTTTAACTTTTAAACATGCATTTTACCTTAATTATTCCAGTTTCTGCTGTTTAGAAATATTTAACTTGTTGCAAAATATATGTACCTTTTTTTACTCTTGTCTCAGATTTCTTTTCAAATGCTTATTTCATCCTGATAGAGAGGGAGAGACAAAGTGCATGAGAGAATCTCTTTATTAAAACTAGACCATAAAGCCATTGCTGTTTTAGGTATTTATCCTAAGGAAATAATCAGAAAAGATCTCAATGCTATTTCTATAAGGACGTTTGTTGAAGTAATATGCATAAAGTGTAATAGTGGGCATAGTCTAAAAATCCAACATAAGATGTTGGTTCAACAAATTGTGGTGCAATTATTTACTGCACTACTTGGCAGCCATTAAAATCATGTTGCAGGAGAATATTTAATAATGTGAGAAACTTTATAATATGTTAAGTGAAAAAAGTACAAATTGCAAAATTGTATGGACAGTGTGCTCTGCTGTTTAATGACAGGTCTGTGAACGTAGCATAAAATTTGAAGGCTATATACCAAACTATTAACTGTAGTTACCTCTGCATGATAGGATTATGGGCAGTTTTTCCTTGAGGAAGCTATATATTGCTTTGGTCTTCAGGAAAAAAAAAGTTTTGAGCTCTATACTGTATTGCTGGTCATTTTAATAGCTTCATCTTGTGTTTCAGATGTTAAATGCTTTGTTCTTTCTCTTCTGACATGTGTGCTATGGTTTTTTCCAGGTTACCGTAAATAACCTCTTCTAGAATCTTGCATCCACAGAGAAGATTCAGAATCTTCATACCAGTGATGAAAATTGGATTTGTGGTTGATAGCTTCATTGCTTTAGGTTATGATACTGTTGAGGCCAATAGTAATGGCAGATAACTTTCTGCATTCTCCCTTCATCACTCTTTGAAAGAACTAGGTCTCTGCGATAGAAATAAAAAGTTCTTCTGAGAAGGGTATTGCAGTTGACATGTATTTTCTTACTGTATCTATTAGCTCTCTAGGGCTCCCAGAACAAAACACTGCAGTTTGGATGGCTTTAACAGCAAGTTTGTTTGCTCACAGTTTGGAGTCTGGGAGCCTTAGATCTAGGTGTTGCAGGCTTGGTTTCATCCAAGGCCTCCTTGACGTGTATGGGGCTGTGCTCTTGCTGCCTCTTCCCGTGGTTGTCTTTCTGTGCACAGGCCTTGTCGTCTGTGTGTGTGCTAATCTCCTTTTTGTGTAAGGACAATAGTCGTTTTGCATTACGGCCCACCCTAATGACCCAATTTTAACCTGATTACCTCTTTGAAGGCCCTTCTGAGGGATGGGGGCTGGTTAGGGCTTCAGCATATGAATTTGGAGGGGGCACAGTTCAGTCCGTAACAATGTGCATCATTCATGGTAAGTTTTTGTGACAAAGTAAGAGTCTGACACGACTGAGCAACTTCACTTTCATCTTTTACTTTCATGCATTGGAGAAAGAAATGGCAACCCACTCCAGTGTTCTTGCCTGGAGAATCCCAGGGACGGGGGAACTTGGTGGGCTGCCGTCTATGGGGTCGCACAGAGTGGGCATGACTGAAGCGACTTAGCAGCAGCAGCAGCAGTGTTGATAAAGTAAATTTTATTGTGAATTATTAATGCTTATTGTAAACTATTCAGTTCAGTCGCACAGTTGTGTCCGACTCTGCGACCCCATGAATCACAGCACGCCAGGCCTCCCTGTCCATCACTAACTCCCGGAGTTCACTCAAACTCATGTCCATCAAGTCGGTGATGCCATCCAGCCATCTCATCCTCTGTCGTCCCCTTCTCCTCCTGCCCCCAATCCCTCCCAGCATCAGAGTCTTTTCCAATGAGTCAACTCTTTGCATGAGGTGGCCAAAGTACTGGAGTTTCAGCTTCAGCATCAGTCCTTCCAGTGAACACCCAGGACTGATCTCCTTTAGAATGGACTGGTTGGATCTCCTTGCAGTCCAAGGGACTCTCAAGAGTCTTCTCCAACACCACAGTTCAAAAGCATCAATTCTTCGGCGCTCAGCTTTCTTCACAGTCCAACTCTCACATCCATACATGACCACTGGAAAAACCATAGCCTTGACTGGACAGACCTTGTTGGCAAAGTAATGTCTCTGCTTTTCAATATGCTATCTAGGTTGGTCATAACTTTTCTTCCAAGGAGTAAGCGTCTTTTAATTTCATTGCTGCAATCACCATCTGCAGTGATTTTGGAGCCCCCCAAAATAAAGTCTGACACTGTTTCCACTGTTTCCTCATCTATTTCCCATGAAGTGATGGGACCAGATGCCATAATCTTTCTTAGTTTTCTGAATGTTGAGCTTTAAGCCAACTTTTTCACTCTCCTCTTTCACTTTCATCAAGAGGCTTTTTAGTTCCTCTTCACTTTCTGCCATAAGGGTGGTGTCATCTGCATATCTGAGGTTATTGATATTTCTCCCGGCAATGTTGATTCCAGCTTGTGCTTCTTCCAGCTCAGCATTTCTCATGATGTACTCTGCATATAAGTTAAATAAGCAGGGTGACAATATACAGCCTTGACGTACCCCTTTTCCTATTTGGAGCAGTCTGTTGTTCCATGTCCAGTTCTAACAGTTGCTTCCTGACCTGCATACAGGTTTCTCAAGAGGCAGGTCAGGTGGTCTGATATTCCCATCTCTTTCAAAATTTTCCGCCGTTTATTGTGATCCACACGGTCAAAGGCTTTGCCATCCTAAAGAACTACAGCTGTAAGTTATATAAGGGAGCATGTAGAAGATTGTAGATGTATTAGCAACAACTTTTTTTAATCACCACTGGAAAAGTAACTCAGACTCTATGACCTGTTGACAGTTGGGTTCATTTGTTTATGAAGAATAGTATCTTTTATAACTATTAGTAAAATAGCAGTTATCAAATATTTAAAGGGCCATCAAGTGAAGAGAGATGAAAAGGAACAGAATTAAGATCAGTGGGCAAGATACAAAACATTTGCCCCCTGGCACATAGAACTCCCCATAAATGGAATGTGCAGACTTGAAAGTTGGTTAGTTCTTTGTGACTATAGTTCTGAATTTGTTGGGCCATTAAAGAGGAAATTATGTGTTATGGAGTGTGGTTATGGAGGTCGATTACTTATTTTTAGATTCTCGAAGTGTGGAGTTTTGTTATCTCTAAAAAGATAAATAATTTATCTCACACTTATATAATTAAAATAATAAAATAATTATTAGTACTTTAAAATGTAGATTAATCATCAAGAAATGCCATTGCATTAAATATCCCAAAGACTAGTCTGTTCTTTTCCTTCTCCCTCTAGTGGGCAGCTGGAGAAGGAAATGGCAACCCACTCCAGTACTCTTGCCTGGAAAATCCCACGGATGGAGGAGCCTGGTAGGCTACAGTCTATGGGGTTGAGGAGAGTTGGACACAACTGAGTGACTTCACTTTCCCTTTTCACTTTCATGCATTGGAGAAGGAAATGACACCCGACTCCGGTGTTCTTGCCTGGAGAATCGCAGGGATGGGAGAGCCTGGTGGGCTGCCATCTATGGGGTCGCATAGAGTCAGACTTCTGAAGCGACTTAGCAGCAGCAGCAGCAGCAGCAGCTAGTGGGCAGAAATACTTTAAAAGCACAACATGGAAAGGTTTGTTAGTATTCAGTATGTCACAATGCATAGTCTCAGCTTTAAATAATTAATAAATGTTAATATGTCAGAGTCATTAAAGAAAATGCTTTATTCTTTTCTAGGCATAATAGTGGATCTCTGAATGTTGAAGATGTTCTTACCAGCTTTGACAATACAGGAAATGTCTGTAAGTTATATACTTACTTTATAGAAATAATTTTAGTGTTTTAAAAGTCAATTTTTAATCATTTTTTTTTCAGTGTTTATTGACTAGCGTATGTATGTGGGTGTATCATAGAAACTCCTGCTGTTTTTAGCTGCATAATAAGCCTCATGTAAGATGCACCTACTAAGTGGGATAAAGCTGTGTTTATACTTGGCAGTTTTGTGTGTGTACGACCCACATGCATTTGAATCTTGGTTCTGAAATTAATCTTGAGCAGTTTATATTGTCTCCAGGGCCTCATTCTTTTTCATCTCTTAGAACTGAATATAATGTATATAAAGTGTGTAATGTACTACATTCCTCATAGTTTATACTCAGTAAATGAAATTTTTTATTATTACCTGTGGTGAGTACCTCTAAAGCGTTTAAGTTTTTTCTAATAATGAAGATAATATTATTGAGGATTATTCTGATGTGGTAAAATAAACTATTTTGATTGAACTAAGTAGGACAGAAGGAACCCTGGATTCTCTAGTACTATCCCTTTTGTTTCTTGTTTCCATTTTGACCTTTTCAATTAATCAATCCGACAGAGGGGCTGTCTCTCCCTTCTTTGCTGTGTTTCGGGTGTGTGCATTTCCACTTCTTGCTCTCTTTCACTGGAGAATAAACCCAGAACATTTTTCCTTGCTGCTAATATACTTTAATAGAATATTTTTGTTTTATTCATTATTATAATATTATAGAATATATTATCTTTTGATCTAAGCCTTTAATTACATCATGATGGATTTCTCCACTGAGAAAATAATTTAATCATAATGTCATACAATGATAGAAATGAAACAAGAATCTCTTTATATCATGATATTAAATAATATACCATGATAGAAGCTGTGTACTTCTTTCTGTGTGCTGCATAGGCTATTTTCCTTAAGACAGTGGATTATCAGTGAAATATGACCATTTTAAATGTAAAAATTATCTTCAAGTGCTTTTCTTCTCAAAAGAAATTTTATAACTGTAACCACTTATTGTATGAACTAAAATAACATACTCAGCAAGAAGTACTCATTTTAGATCAGCATAGAATAATGTCCAGCAATACTCAGGCAATAATCTTGTTCTTATGCCCACATAATGGCAAGCTTTTGATTGCCGAGAAAAATATTTATGTATTTTGTCACTAAGAAGTCTAAATATCCTAAAATATTTAAAATAATGTAATTTTATTTTTTGTGGACAGTGATAGGCATACCTTTTAGTTTTTATATGCTGATGCTAGCTGAGTTCTTTTCTAATATTTTTACTGGGGGTTGGGGCAAGGTCTGGGTTCGGTTCAGTTCAGTTCAGTCGCTCAGTCGTGTCCGACTCTTTGCAACCCTCCAACTCTTTGCTCCTTGGACCGCAGCACTCCAAGCCTTCCTGTCCTTCACCAACTCCTGGAGCCTACCCAAACTCATGTCCACTGAGTCGGTGATCCCATCCAACCATCTCATCTGTCATCCCCTTCTCCTCCTGCCCTTAATCTTTCCCAGCATCAGGGTCTTTTCAGATGAGTCAGCTCTTCACATCAGGTGCCGAAGCATTGGAGTTTCAACATCAGTCCTTCCAATGAACACCCAGGACTGGTCTCCTTTAGGATGGACTGGTTGGGTCTTGGTAAGGAATGCTAGTGGTAGTTGAGACGTTCTCCTTTAGTTCTTTGATAATGTAAATATCATTAAGTCGGGCTTTGCTGTGCTTAGTTGCTCAGTTGTGTCCAACTCTTTGTGACTCTATGGACTGTAGCTTGCCAGGCTTCTCTGTCTACGGGAATTCTTCAGGCAAGAATACTGGAGTGGGTTGCCATGCCCTCCTCCATGGCATCTTCCCAGCCCAGGGATCGAACCCAGGTCTCTAGCATTGCAGGCGGATTCTTTCCCATCTGAACCACCAGGGAAGCAGGTCAGACTTATGCATGTGTAATTTAGGAACATCATCCTAAAATGCTATATATGAATTAAAAAATTTTTTTGTTTTTTGGCCATGCCACATGACATGCAGGATCTTGTGGAACCCACACTTTTCTGTAGCAGAAGTGCAGTCTTAACCACTGGACTGCCAGGAAGTCCTGAATATGGATTTTTGGTTTGGTAATGTGAAAATCAAGTATTGTTCCCAGTGGCTCAGTATGAAATAGGGCCACTAGCTGGCAGCATTATGTAAAAAAAAATTTTTTTCCTTAAGGTCTAAGCTATTATTTTGTATATGAATAATATATATATACTTCTCAAACATTTTTTCCCATCAACTTGTCTGCACCTACCCTCCTACTCAAGTTGTTGTTGCGTTGACAAATGGAGATATTGTATGGTTAGGTTTTTTTTTTTGTTTCCACTGCTGCTCATTGTTTGGTAGAAAGACTTGAGTCTTTGGAATTAGAACCACCTAGTTTCTTGGTTCTGAAATTAATCTCAAGCCATTTTATATTATCTCCAGGAGCCTCAGTTTTTTTCATCTCTTAGAACTGGATATAATGTATTGAAGTGTATAACATACTACATCCCTCATAGCTGATACTCAGTAAATGAATCTGTTGTTACAGTGATGAGTACCTATAAAGCTTTGCAGTTTTTTTCTAATAATGAAGATAGTATTATCAAGGATTATCTTGATGTTGTAAAAGTAAAGTATTTTGATTGAACAAGGTGGGAAAATAGATCAAATTACAGAAACAGTAATTTACTAAAATGTTTTGTCATAAATATGGTCTTAAAAACCTGAATGTATAGCCTAAGTAATAATTCAGTAACTTCTAAGTAATAGAAGAGGTGATAAAAATAAAGCTTATTAAAACATGTTTTGTAGTATTTATATTACTCTTTAAGAAAAATCTATAATGATATTTCAACTTAATGTAAAATTGGTAAAGTCCTGTTAAAGTTAAGTCTTGATTATAACTTTCATATAATTTTTGTCAAGGCTTAAAGTGATCAAGTTTTGAAAAAGTGATTTTTCACTTGATGTCTCAAATATTTGATTGTACTGTAGTGGTGACATTAGGGGCTTCCCAGGTGACTCAGCGCTGAAGAATCTGCCTGCTAATGCAGGAGACAGAGGAGACATGGATTCAGTCCCTGGATTGGGAAGATTCCCTGGTAGGAAATGGTAACTGACTCCAGTATTCTTGCCTGGAACATTCCATGGACATAACAGCCTGGTGGGCTACAATCCACGGTGTCGCAGAGTTGGACACCACTGAGCAGGCACAATGACATTAGACTGAGTTTGTGACAGGAAGGCCCAGCAGAGGGTGCTACGATCACAAGTCTATCTCACAGCTCAATATAATTGGACTAAATAACTTGAATAGTAAGCCTAAGCTTTCATCACGTAAACAAGAAAAATGTATGTTTAAACATTTATCTCTGATTTATTTCTTATATATTTAATATATTCAGCAATTCACTAATAAATAGATTTTCTTAACTGATGTGTTTAGTTCATTTTTTAACTGTAAGTATCAGTTTAATTTTCATACTTCTAGCTTTAAATACAGGAATACTTTTGGTCTTGTTAATCCTTATAGAGAAATTTCTATACAGAAAAAACAGTTCCTAAATCATGCTGAAGATGAGGAAAAAACGTTTTTAATATGATACCAGGAGAGAACCAGTAGGTGGAATTATCCATTTATTCAGGAATTAGTTTCTGGGTTAACATAACTTCCTGATAATAAAAAAAAAATAATTTAATTAAAGTACTTTATAGTTAACAACCCCCCGTACATGTTTATACAAAACATACATATGAGAATATATATAAAATATATTTGTGTTTACTGGAACCATTAATCTCAATTTCCAGTTAACTTCAAAAACAAGTAATGCTTTTATTCATTATAAATTTTCAAAGAGGAGAGGATCAGTCTTACTGCTTGAAGTTGTTTGTGCTCTCATCAAAAAGATTTGGAAAAATCTTTAATTTTGGAAAATAAATGAAACCTCTAGATATTTTCTTATTTGGTGATATATTAGAAAAGAAAATATTCCTTATGTTTGCCTCTATTATTTTAAATGTATGATTTGCAAAGTGTTTTATGTTTTTGAGATATCCTTTCAGTATTTGCATTCCTTTGAATGTTGTAGGGAGAAATTAAAATGAACCTCACACAGTCTTTTCTGCATAATAATTCATTGCTCTATAGGATACTACCCCAGTCTTATTTTTATATACTTATATTTGCTGTTGTGAAAAACAAATTATTTTGAAAGTCAAACTTCTTTTTTGCTTACCTCTAACTAGGGATAGATGTTCATATTTCGTCTTTGGAGTCTGGTACTTGAGAACATAACTTCTTTTTAAAGTATCAAAGCTACTTTGTGGCAAGATCGTGTCTGCTATTGATTCATTGTGCCTGGAAAGAGGATGCCATCAAGCTCCCTAGGGATAAGTATAGGATGCATCCTTCACTTCAGACGAGGTGCTGGCTTCTTTTGTGTTTCATGTAACATGTCACGCAGATATTTTGGGTCACAAGAGAGTACTCTGTGGCAGATCTCTGGCTTCTGTTTTCTCTGCAGGCTGAGCCTCCTTTCCAGCCAGTCCCTGACCTCCAATCATCATGCCGTATCTCTTCTGAAAGCACTTTCTCTTTCTCCACCTCATCTCTTTCCTCCACTGAAATGATTTTTTTAAAAAAATGATTCTCTTCAGCCCTTAATCCAAATTTTACTGCATAGTATATAGTACGACTGTTTGCTACTCGGTGCGGGGAATATAATTGCTTCATTTGAACTCTTTGTTTTTTTTTAATCACGTTGTCCTTTTGACAGCATGGACAAATGATTAATACTTCTCATATAATTTATTGATACAATATATACAATATAATGTGTATAAGCCATTAAAGGCTTTGGAAGTCAATGGTTACTGTATATTATTGCAATAATCTCCTGTGAATCAGGAGTCCTGGCTAGCACAACAGTGCCACTTAAATTTGAGAAATATATTGGTAACATTCCTTCTGCTATTCTTTGAAATAATTTTTTTTCTCCTCGCTGAGCTACACAACAGGACTTTGTGATGGTTGATGTCTCATGACATCAACCTAGAGAAATTTATAGACTTTCTACCTTGTATACTCTTACATGTGAAAATGGTGATTTTTTTTCTCCCCAACAAATCCTGGGTCTAACCTGGACTTTTAATGCACACAGCTGCAGTCTCCTGCTTCTTGGTTCTTTCTAGGGGTCTCATAGTGGGACCTGTTTTGTGATGTATCTAAAACTCATCTATTTTGGGTTAGTAATTAAGCAAATATTCTTGTTGAAATACAAAATGTTTTCAATTTCTACCTATATTTGGGAGACCAAAGTTGACTGTCTCTTAGGAAATACAATCCAAATTTTTATTTTTTCTTTTTCATTTTTATTGTGTTATGTAGTTAAGGTCTGTAATATTGGTGGAATTATTTCAGCTTCAGGAGTGTCAGATTGGATTTAAAGTTTTTCCTCATTCAAATAAAGGCATATTGTGTTTATATCTATGTATGTAGACATATATACATTTATGTAAGTGTATGTATATATTCTTGGTAAGAGTGTGTGATTAAAAAATGAGAACTTTGGTCTTTTGTGGGTAATTGCTCTATTTTTAATGTAGTGGGGTCATGGAAGCATTCTGGAATATGAAGCTGAGGTTTTAGCTCTGCCAGTTACTTGCTGTGTGATTATAGGCAAGTTTTTAAACAGATCTTAACTGTTTACAATTGAATAAGAAACAATAACTACCTTTTAGTGTAGTAAACATAATATTAGGTAATGTGAAAATACTGTGTAAACTGTAGGTAATATTTGTATTAGTATTTTGTTGCTAATACTAATATCATGTCTCATTTATTCTAAGACCTTTTTAATATCTTTGACATTGGAAAATAACACAAAATAGGAAATATTTTTGTGTTTTAATGTTTTACGTTATTTTGTACATGAAAACATAGTGCACAGTCACATTATGAAAAGTATAATATTACTGCAGAAATACATATGTAAGTCAGTGTTTTAGAAAAGAAACTTCAGAAAGACAAAAATACATGTGATTTATTATGTGATAAAGATGGAATTTCAGTGGGAGTGGAAAGGATGAATTCTTCAATAAATAGTATTGTCTAGGAATTTAGAAAAAAATAACAAATCAAATCACTTGCTTTATACTATGTAATTACCAAAGTTAATTTAAGATAGTTAAATATTTAATTAACAAATTCTAACACTTCTAGATATCTCAGATGAATACTTTTAAGATATTGAAATAAGTAAGGCCTTTCTAAGTGTGACCCCAGTCCTATGAATTTAAAAATAGATTGACTAAATAAAGATTTAAAGTCACTTTATTCAAAAAGTAGCAAAAAAGTTGAAAGAGAAATGACAAACTGGTAATTATTATTTATGACATATACGTGGACAAAGATGTATTCTCTTTATTGTGTGAAGAGTTCCCACAAAGAAATAGCAAAAGCAGGCTGTAGATCTATAAGAAAAAGACAAAGCATAGTGAAAATTAGAAAAAAGTAATTCACAAAAACAATGCCAATGCTCTATAAAGACATCAAATGATTATTTTACTAGTAAAGAAATAATGAATGCAATTAAAACAGTGAGAATTATCATCAAATTGGCGAAGATGAGCAACGATAAACAATAATCAGTGAATTGCAGGTACGTCTGCATTCTCATCTACCATTGGTGGGAGGGTACATTGATTCTACTTTTCTAGAGGCAGTCTGGTGATATCTTTCATAATTTTTAGTACCCATATCATCTGATTAATAATTCTTTTTCTAAGAAATAATGCAGCCAAAATGTAAAGGTGGAATGTAAAGGAATTCATTATAGTACAGTGAATAACTGGAAAAAAACAAACTTTAATTTTAGATGGCTGGTTAATTATGGATATTTCATGAAATGGAATATTTTATAGCTGTACAAGCTTTAAAGGATATTGGGTTAAAAAATTACTACAGGGAATATGATTCTATTTCTGTGAAGTACATAGCTACTAATGAAGTAGCTATGTGGATGCATAGTTGTTGTTGTTCAGTCGCTAAGTCATGTCCAGACAAAGCGTGGTCTGCTGCAGAAGGGAATGGCAGACCACTCCAGCATTCTTGCCCTGAGAACCCCATGAGCATTATGAAAAGGTGTATGCATAGAACTGTGTCTAAATGTTCACAATGTTTTGTTGGGGTATTGGAGTTATGGATGGTTATCACGTTCTTCTTTATACTTTTCAGCATTTGATTTTTTTTTTATTGTATTAGGCTTCTATTAGGCAGTGTCATTTTTATTTTGAAAAAAGTGAATACTCTTTAATTTCCAAATTGAGTGATAATTTTGTTTTTTTTTTGACTGAAAGCTGTGATAAAATCTCAAATTGCTTAGGACAATACTGTGGGAAAAATGAGCAATTAATTTTACTACTGAAAAAATATAAAGTAGTTTATTTTTAAACAGTGCTTTTGTCCAAGGAACTCACATCACTGTTAGATATTAATCTGTTAATTCCCCCAATACACTTGAAAGAAGTCAAAGATCAAATCATTCTAGGCCTATATTAGGTTGTGGGAGTATAAAGAAGTTAAAAACTCAGTCAATGGAAGAAAATTGAGCTTGAGCATAGGTAATTTATAAGTTCTGTTGAAAAATAAATTTTAAGGTTCAGTTATCAGGCATAGGTAATGGTCAGCAGCCCTGAGACTATAAGGATCCCACGGAGAAGGGAAAGCTAACCACTCCAGTATTCTTGCTTGGAAAATCCCATGGAAAGAGTAGCCTGGCAGGCTATAGTCCGTTGGGTTGCAAAAGAGTCAGACACATCTGAGCAACCAACAATTGAGACTGTTGGAGGCCCCGGTGAGAGTGGGGAGCTGGTGATAGTATGCAACACTGGTCTGGATTTGGCTCATAGGCCATCTTGAGAAGTGCAGTGTGTGTGTGTGTGTGTGTGTGTGTGTAGCCTTTATTAGAAAGACTTCTAGAGGGTAGTTAGAAAAGATTTCCAGGGGTAGGTTAGGTCTCTAGATGGTAGTTTTCTGAGCTATATGTTTCCAGTTGTCCGACTTTCTGGCTCCGAGTTGTCAGGGCAATTTTTTCTTTTGACACAACATTGGGTACACATGCTCCTAAGCCATAAACAGAGTCCTCTGCATTTTCTTACTATTTACCATGGAAGGAACATTTAGAAGACATCTCTTTTTAATTCACTGTAAAAATTTTTATTTGAAATAAAAAATTATGGAGTTGTAATGATTCTCCTTGATAAAAGGTGCTGCTATCATGAGGAAAGACCGAAATAAACCCTAGTATCCTTTCTAGATTCATAACATGTGTTAGTACTTAACCAAGGTATTAATACCAGAAGGTAGTTTATGTCTTTGTTATAAACCTACTAGTTTTCCCCTCCTTTCTATATTTGAAGGGATGTGCTTAATTTAGATGCTTTCAAGTTTTAGCAGAGGATGTGCCAAGCAAGCCTTCCTCCTCCCAACAAATTCTGAATAGTATTGCTTTATCTTCTTTCAGATAGCTACCTTTTTTTTTGCATCCCTTACAGTGTTAGGGACATTGTGAATATTCTTCTCATTTAGTCTTCTGAACAATTTTGCAAGTGGCGAGGAAACTGATACTCAGATAAAAATTTGCTTAAAAATTAATATTTAGTAAACAGTCACACAAGAATTTATGCCTCTTCTACTATATTTGTTAAAGGTAGCATGTCTCCAAAATGACGAGCAATGAATTTTAAAAGTTCATGGTAGAAATTGAAACTAAAAGTGGTAACTTGGAGTGCAAGAAAATAACTTTGGCAAATGGAATAGAATTCTGTCCAGTGGATTGTGTCTCAGAAGAGACTGATTAAAGGTCACTGGAAAATGGGCTCTCTAGGGTTTCTGAAAGGTAGTTGACAATCTAATGGAGTGGGGATTTAGGGAGCAAGGATGGGGTGAAAGAACGCATTGTCTTTTAATAGTCTAAAACCAAATGTAGGTATTATTTCAATTTTTTTTTTCTTTTTTGAGAAGTGCTGCTTTTTGCACAATAATACGGTAGTAATATTGATTTGTGTTTTTTACATAGCCCTTTCTCTAAGGTACTCAATGTGTTTCTCAAGCTTATGGCTATAGTGATATTTATAAATTGCTTAAATAAGCATTAGCCACACAAAAAGCTCAACTGAGTATTTCTGTCTTTAGGAAAATAGTGTGGATTTGGACAGTCTTTCCACAGAGAATAGTGGATATTTGGACATGTGTTTGGCTATATGTGTTGCCACACTCTGTGAATGCTTGATGTGAATAAAATATTTGATGATTGAATGAATTTAGTATTTGTATGTGTGTGTCTTTTTAATTTATTAAAAAAAATTTTTTTTAATGTGGACCATTTTTAAAGTCATCTGTTGAATTTGTTACAGTCTTGCTTTTCCTGTTTATATCTGATTTTATGGCCCCAAGGCATGTGGAATCCTAGCTCCCCAGCCAGGGTTCAAACCGGTACCCCCCTTATTAGAAGGTGAAGTCCCAACCTCTGGAATGCCAGGGAAATTCCTCTCTTCTCTTTTGTGTTCTCCTTTCTCACCCTTCACTTGCTACTCCTAGCCTTGAGTCTAAGTATTCGTGTTATATCCTGGGGAGTGGGGATAGTCATAGAAGGAATTAAGAGAAGCTCCCGATCGTTCTGTCTGTGTATGTGTGTGGGAAAATGTGGATGTTTTCTGTACATTGGAGATGCTGCACGTGCTCACAGTCTGCTTGTTCTGAATCAGGTGGAGTCTTTGCTCCTGGTGGCAAATTCATGGTTTGTTGGAAGCCTTTGGTGGTGGGGGCCAGATTTCTGTGTCATTGCCATGTCATTGTCATTTCCCGGGGCTCCCATAGTTCCTACTGAAAGATGTAGTAGAACCTAGACTTCAAACTTAAGCATCATTTTTAATTGTGATAGTCAAAGAAAGGCAAATAATATTTTGATCAATCTTGGAGTTTGGTTTTACTTTAGTGTTTGACAACTTAATCAGAATTTAGTGGGGATTTGTTGTACTGCTATTATGTATGATTGAGAAATAGCATGAATTTATGTAAACCACACGGAGAAGGCGATGGCATCCCACTCCAGTACTCTTGCCTGGAAAATCCCATGGACGGAGGAGCCTGGTAGGCTGCAGTCCATGGGATCGCTAAGAGTCGGACACGACTGAGCGACTTCACTTTCACTTTTCACTTTCATGCATTGGAGAAGGAAATGGCAACCCACTCCAATGTTCTTGCCTGGAGGATCCCAGGGACGGGGGAGCCTGGTGGGCTGCTGTCTTGGGGTTGCACAGAGTCGGACACGACTGAAGCAACTTAGCAGCAGCAGCATGTAAACCATGACTTCTCTGCTTCTACTTGTGCCCTGGATTCCTTTAAAGGAAAAATTGTAATGATGAGAAGGGGAACATTGATTCATGTTGCCTCCTTGGATCTTTCTCTGATAAGTCCTACAGATTTGTAGTTTATATCCTACAGTTTTAGCACTGAATTTTGTATCATATTGTATTAGCTATTTGTTAATTTTTTTCTCTCCCAAGTAAAGTATAACCCCACAGATTGCAGGCACCATAGCCTTTCTGGTTCAGTCTCAAGAGGGTATTAGTCTAAAGTCCATTCAACAAAAGTATTTTCAAATAACTTGGGTATTTTACCTCTTTTGATTAAGTGACTTGAGAGCAACACAGTCTTTAGCAATTTTTCTTTTTTTTTTTTTTCCCCTTCTCCTGTCCTCTACTGTTCTATACTGATACTGATTCTGCACTTCTACATACAAAACAATCAAACAAAAAACTTTAGAAAGCAGTTCTCTTGTCTCTATCATAACTCTTTCCTTTTCCTCCATCCATGGGATTTTCCAGGCAAGAGTACTGGATTGGGGTGTCATTGCTTTCTCCGCTTTTTCCAGCTACATACCTGTGTAAAACTAGATTTTCTTCATTTACTTCAACCAAAACAACACTTTCCAACAAACTGAAGGCAGAAGCAGATATGGATATTCCATTGTCTGCTATTAAGCCAAAGATTTACAAAAATATAAAACAATTAACTCTTTCTAGTATTATTTATATTAACATTCAATGAGTTTATTATTATTGTTTTTATATTAGTAAATATTTTAAATTTCTCTTATTTTTTAATTTCTGAATTTCTGATACAGTAAATATCAACAAATACAATCCACTGAAACAAAATCTCCTTGCTATCTTCAGTAACTTTTAGCATTGAACAGGGGTCCTGAAATCAAGACGTTTGAGAACCTAGCAAGTCTAAGTACTGTGAAAGTGCAAGAGATTTTGCTCAGTTATACCAGGCTGACTCCAGCCTCTGACACAGCCCCCTCACTTAGCAAGTGTCTGTGCTATGTCACTTCAGTCGTATCTGACTCTGTGTGATGCTAGGGACTGTGGCCTGCCAGGCTCCTCTGTCCATGGGATTCTCCAGGCAAGGATACTGGAGTGGGTTGCTATGCCCTCCTCCAGAGGATCTTTCTGACCCAGGGATCGAACCCACGTCTATTACCTCTTCTGCATTGGCAGGTAGATTCTTTACCTCTCGCGCCACCAGGGAAGCCCAAATGTCCAGTGAAGAAAAAAAAAAAAGGCTCTGCATTTTGGGCTTACCTCAATTTCCATCTGTCGAACTAGCCCACACAACTGTTAAAAGTTCTTCTGATTTCTCTTTTCCCCTCTGGATTCCCTCTGCCTGGAAAAAAACTAATCCTAAAAACATGCCCATACTTAGCAATTGCTCTCAGGAACAAACAGCTAGCTATCTCAGTTCACATGAGAAGGAATCTCTAGAATTTAAGTTTACCTCTTCTCTTTGCTTCCATAGCTCTATAGCTTTCAAAATACGATTTTTAGAATTTATCCAATTTCTGCGTAGCATCTCTAGCCTGCCGCTACTCACTGCATACTACTCAGGCCTTTTAATCCACTTGCTGCTGTTGTTTAGTCGTTATGTCTCACTCTTTGCGACCCCTGGACTTCAGCTCACCAGGCTCCTCTGTCCATGGGATTTCCCAGGCAATAATACTGCAGTGGGTTGCCATTTCCTTCTCCAGGGGATCTTCCTGACCCAGGGATCGAATCTGTGTCTCGTGCTTGGCAGGTGGGGTTCTTTACCACTGAGCTGCTACCAAATAACAATAGCCAACACTTACTAACTAGCTGCCAAACAATATTCTAAGCATTTTATATAATGCTTAGAACTCATTTAATTCTCAAGAGAACATAATAAGGTATTGTCACTAAAGTTTCACAGCTTATAACTGGTAAAGTAAGAATTCAAATCCAAGCAGTTTGGTTTCCGAATCTTTAACCTTTGCCTTATCTACCGTACATTTTTCCCTCAGGAAGTTCAGTTCAGTTGCTCAGTTGTGTCTGACTCCTTGCGACCCCATGAATCACAGCATGCCAGGCCTCCCTGTCCATCACCAACTCCTGGAGTTCACTCAAACTCATGTCCATCGAGTTGGTGATGCCATCCAGCCATCTCACCCTCTGTCATCCCCTTCTCCTCCTGCCCCTTAGTCACACTCAAATGAATCCATTCATTCTCTACAAGTGTACTTGTATTCAGTATATATAACAGATAGGTAAATCTACGCCTCAGTTTTAGAGGATGTATAGTACAGGCCCCATGAACTAATAAAAACTGAATTTAGAACACATGCAAATTTTGATTAGCTAATGCAATAATTGAAAAAGAAAATTGAATTACTGCCAAGATTTGAAAATAGGAAGATTCACTAACAACCTAGATTTTTAATTTCTCTTTGAGGAAAATAATGATCTAGTGGTCTGATCTCACATGGTAATCATTATCTGGAGCTGAGCAGATTCTCCATTTTGCCCCCCTACCATCACACCCGTGGGTGTTTGAATTTGTAACCTCTGATACTTATTATGTATTTGGATGCACTTAAAAGCAGATTTATTGTTCTACATTTTCAGATTATTTAGTTATATATTTAAGAAGAGTCAATTCTGATTAGTCATTTTGTTTATTAAAGCTAATTAAGTAAAATGCTTATAAATTCTTTGGGGAGTCAGCTTTTTTTAATTCAACAGGTTAGTCATTCATTTTTGGAAAATCTTTTTCCCATACTATCTAAGACTGTAAGTAGCTATTGACTAATATTTATGTTGTTATATTTAATAGAAAACAAGATATATTATTTTCAATATTTTTCAATAGTCAATACCTGTAAGAAAACATATTTTTGAAGCTTAATCATTTCAGTTAAAATTATAAAATATATTAAAAAAATGAAACTGAAAAGTAGTATAGACCCATAGGAGAAATTTTAAATGTTTGTGGGTATATGTATGTATATATGCATTATATGTATATGTGTGTGTGTATATATATATATAAGATATATAGTTAACTTTATCTTCATTTATGTCTCCTGTATTTATAGATTGGAAAAAGAAAGAGCAATCTCAACAATGTTTATTAAGTACCTATTATGTGCTGTCCTGCATTTTCAATTCTTAAATGATTTTTCAATTTGGACCTGCTACAAAGGAATAAAACATTCTTTCTATACATGTTGAAGAAACTACTGTGTATTAAAATCTGGATAAATATCTCACTGTCTGATGCATCTAGGTACATGGAGGATCTCTGTGAACTATGTCTTAAGTCCCCTCAGTAAATATCTTTTAAGAATAATTTAAAATAGCTACATTGCTTAATTAGTGAAGAATTCACTCTAATACCAAGTTTTAGAATATTGGCAAGAAAATGGTGTGAGTTACTCTGTGTTAAATATAAATTTAATGGCATGGATATGTTATTTCAGGACATAATTTTATTTGTATATTTTTAAGGCTTAAATATTTTCAGTTAAAATAATGTATATGTAGACCTTCTGTTTCCTGTGTGTGTCTTTATACCTGCTGTAAACCTTTCTACTTGAAACCTCCCTTCCCTGTCATCCTGCTGCTGCTGCTGCTAAGTCGCTTCAGTCGCGTCCGACTCTGTGCGACCCCATAGACGGCAGCCCACCCGGCTCTCCCATCCCTGGGATCCTCCAGGCAAGAACACTGGAGTGGGTTGCCATTTCCTTCTCCAATGCATGAAAGTGAAAAGCGAAAGCGAAGTCGCTCAGTTGTGTCTGTCCCTGTCATCCTGGGGATTCTTATTTCTCTTTTTTTGTTGGAATTCATTTCCCAAATATGGAGGCTTTTTCTTTCTTTACTCCATCATTTGGGGTGATGATAAACTTCAGTAGTAGGTCCCTGAGACAGTAGGGGGAAGTAATTTCTGAGTATCTTGTGATACTTTGGTTGGAAATAAAATAATAAAATTTGAAGGAGTTTCTCCTTCAAATTTTTACAGAAATATATTGCAGCTTCTAGTGTTCCATTCGAGAAGTCTGCTGCTACTGCTGCTAAGTCGCTTCAGTCGTGTCAGACTCTGTGCGACCCCATAGACAGCAGCCTGCCAGGCTCTGCTGTCCCTGGGATTCTCCAGGCAAGAACACTGGAGTGGGTTGCCATTTCCTTCTCCAATGCATGAAAGTGAAAAGTGAAAGGGAAGTCGCTCAGTCGTGTCCAACTCTTAGTGACCCCATGGACTGCAGCCTAGCAGGCTCCTCCGTCCATGGGATTTTCCAGGCAAGAGTACTGGAGTGGGTTGCCATTGCCTTCTCCTTCTAGAAGTCTTATGCTATTCTAATTCTTTATCTTTTTTTATGAAAATGTTAGTTCTCTCTGGAATTTGACAGAATCCTTTCTTATTTTCCCTGTTCTAAATTTTATGATATGATATCTTGGTGTGACTCAATTTTCAAACATTGTATTGGATATTTGCTGGGTACTCAGTGTAAAAAGTCATGTTTTTTAGTTCTGGAAAGTTTTCTTGAATTATTTCTTTAGTGGTTTTATCCCTTCCGTTTTCTCTGTTGTCTTGGAACTTCCATTTTTCAGATATTGGGCATCCTGGACAGGTTCTCTATCTTTTCATCTTCTGCTTTGCATATTTTTGACTTTTTCTATACTCTCAGGGTTACTTTTTAATAATAGAGGTCTTCATCAATTATCTGACTCTTTGCAACCCCATGGACTGTATCCTGGCAGGCTCCTCTGTCCATGGAATTCTCCAGGCAAGAATACTGGAATAGTCTGCCATTTCCTTGTCCAGAGGATCTTCTGGACCCAGGGACTGAACCCACATCTCTTGCATTGGCAGGCAGATTCTTTACCACTGAGCCACCTGAGAAGCCCATATGCATACATATATATATATAAATATATATATTTATGTGATGTATGTATGTACACACACATACATAAATCTCAATATATTCTATAACAACATAAAACCATCTAGTTAAATTTTAAAAACTTCCATTAAGTAGACCACATATGGTTCTTGTCAGTGTACACTAGAAAAATATTTTCAGTTTAAACATATTGAGATGAATCATCAAGGCTTTGCACATGTTTTAGGAATTCTCTTCCTCCTCATTTCCGAATCCCTCTTTAACCCTCATGATTCAACTCAAGTGTCACCTCCTCTTTCAATTATTTTCTGACTCACCTAAGCTACACTTCATTGGTCCTTCTTATGTTTACTTGTAGGCTTAAAGAAAAGAAAAAAAGAATATACTATTAAAGCATACTACATTGTATTGTAATTCTGTCTGAATTACTCACTGAACTGTAAGCTCCTAGAGGCAGGAATGATTTTTTTTTTTTTTTTTTAGTAGGTTTAGGAATGATGTTTTGTGTGTATCAATAGTGCTTGGCATAAAGTGAATTAAGTCTATAAGTGCTTTGTGGATTAGTGAACTTAATATTTAAAAAAAGGAAAAACACATTTTAAATAAATTAGGATATTAAAATAATTTACTTTAGGATTCCTTTAAATAGCCCGTATCTGTTGACGCTTTTGAACTGTTGTGTTGGAGAAGACTCTTGAGAGTCCCTTGGACCTCAAGGAGATCCAACGAGTCCATCCTAAAGGAAATCAGTCCTGAATATTCATTGGAAGGACTGATGCTGAAGCTGAATCTCCAGTACTTTGGCCACCTGATGTGAAGAGCTGACTCATTTGAAAAGACGCTGATGCTGGGAAAGATTGAAGGCAGGAGGAGAAGGGGACGACAGAGGGTGAGATGGTTGGATGGCATCACCAACTCAATGGACATGAGTTTGGGTAGACTCTGGGAGTTGGTGATGGACAGGGAGGCCTGGTGTGCTGCGGTCCATGGGGTCACAAAGAGTTAGACACGACTGAGTGACTGAACTGAACTGAACTGTAGTGCTCTTTGAATTTCATTCTATAAATTTTCTTGAGAAACACATTTATGTCTGGTGACTCTTTTGCATATCTGTGTACATATACAGGCATTCTATATTGGTCTACTTTAGTAGGAACATTACTTATATTTAAAAAGAAAGAAATGTTATTTTGTTATACATTGGTGATATTTGCTCTCTAAATATCTTTTTTTGGGAGAACACTAAGTGGCTATTCCTAGCTTTCTGGTCAGTGCATTGTATTTTAAGCAGCTAATTCCGAAATACATTCCAATAGCCTGTCCTATTCCTCATGAATTACTATTTCTTTACTTAAATTTCCCACTTGGACCACCAGCAATCCCTTAAGTACTTTTCCTACCAGCTAATGCTAGCTTTTAAAAATCTACTTAATGTTACTCCTTTCTTTCTCTTTGTTGCCTCTGTCACTTAATATACCTCTATGCCTGCCTGATATTGTTCATTTCAAGGTCTTTTTATGCTTTTAGGATGATCTTTCTTCATCTCTTTCTACTGTCTTAGATGCTTTGATTCTGCTCTTTCTTGATTGCAAAGAGCTTAATACAGGGAGCAGGTGAATATTATGGGTGATTTTTAAAAGTTATGCACAATATTAAAAAGAATACAAGAGCTGGTGTTTACTGTAACTAGTGCTTCAGAAAGAATTTTTATAAACTTTTAAAGCTGTTCATAGAGATAGATCTATTAAAATGGAATTTGTTTAAATTTCATGGATAAGGGGAAAAAGGGAATATTAAATTTGCCAATTGTTAAAGTTGAATGATGGATAAGTGGGAGTTCATTATTTTCTATTCTCTTCATTTTTGTGTATATTAAAACTTTTCCATATAAAGTGTAAAAAAATTAAACTGTCATTTTTCACTGCTTTTCACCTAGCAGTTCCACATTTTGGTATCTGTCCTCAAGTACATAAGGACACATGTGCAAGAATGTTAATTGCAGTATTATTTGGTTTAAAAAGGAAAATAACCTGGAAATAGTTCTCCATTTTGCAGCTGAATATCTGGTTGCATATCAGGGGATGGAGAGACTGAGCAAATAAACAAACACATTTGAGGATAATGAGAGCTAAATTTTCAGTGTCAACATAGGGACTTATAAATATGGAAAGGCTGGGCTTAAACAAGCCATGTGGTGTTGAATTAGAATTGGGAGTATAAGAATTAAATTATTGCTTTGCTAATCGATAGATAGAGGGGTGTGTATGTGTGTGTGTATATTTCCTAGCTCTGTCTGGGTCTGATAGCAGTGAGTCCATCTTGCCCCAGATCTTGGTTTCTAAATATCATTTTCTGCTAAAAAGAACTAAGAATATTTAAAGAAATAGCTGAGACCAGTGCTGGGCATTTTATACCATAAAGTAAGGATGTACTCAAAATGTGATTAAACACATGCCCAAAAAACACAGAACCTGGTTTGAAGGAGTTAAATTGACCAAGTCTTTGACAATTTGAGTATCAAAATAAATGATAAAAATAGATTGTAACCTTTTGGGTAAAGTAGGACTGCATGACCCCATACTAATGTTAGTAAATATAAAAATGAGAGAGAATAGAAAATTCTACCTATATCAGAAAGTCATTTAGGAAATCTAAAGCAGGCACTGTAAAAATCTAGAACCCTAGCACTGATGCCATTTTGGACAAGATAATTTTTTGAGGGTAGAGGGAAAGAGGAAACTGTTCTTACACTGTCGGTGGTTTAGCATCATCCTCATCCTTTGCCTACTAGGTGTTAGCATCTCTCCCCAGCCCCAGCCTGCAGTTGTAAGGAACAAAAATGTCTCCGGACATTGCCAAATGTCTCCTGGGAGGCAAAGATCATATCCGCCCTATTCTCAATTGAGAACCACTGTCTACAAGGAATGATGGAATTATAAAATTACTTTAGGGGGAAACAATTACCTTTGGTAACTATCATAGTAATAACTAATTGAGATATGTGTTATCAATGAGCATTAAAATAAATAAGTGGAAATTTGATAGGGAATAGGATATGTATTAATCTCACATATCTCTATAAAATACTAATTACTAGTTAATTGATAAATACAACATGCTTATAATGAACTTTATAATAGGAAAACCCAGCAGATATTGCTTTAACCAAGTATTAAAAATGAACATCACCACTGTTGGGGCAAATTCTCCTAATCTGAAGCACTGAGGGAGTACAGCATTGCTTCTATGACATTCCTGCCGAAACGTCAAGTCCTGAGGGAAATCACATAAACCCAAACTGGGGACATTCTCCAAAGTAAATGGACTGTACTCTTAAAAAATGCCAAGATCACAGAAGACACAGAGAGACCGAAGATCTGTTCCAGACTGAAGGAGGCAAATGAGGCATGATAACTAAATGTTAACATGCGATCGTGAACTAGATTCTGGCATGAACTGGATTCTGGACCCACAAAGGACATAACAGGGATGCTCAAAGAAATTTGAATGGGGTTTGTGGATTAGATGGTAATGTATCAGTGTTTACTTTCTGATTTTGATGGTTGACTTGTGGTTGTGTAGAAGAGTGTCTTTTATTTGTCAAACATATTACACTTACTTCTTTAAGAATTTTCAGTTTCTGTTCTCTGTGGGTTTTTTCTCAGTTTGTGTGGGTGGCTCCATTTCATGGACTCAGTCATCACCTTCTGAGTGAGGCCAGCCCTATAACTGCCCTGTCTAAAGCACCTGCTCTTTCCAAATCTGTATCACTTTATACTGTTTATTTTATTCATAGCATTCACTGTTAGCTCTGATTACCTTCTTCTTTAATATTTGAGTCCGTCTCTGGAGTAGAAGCTCATGAGAACAGAGGCCTCCTCTGTGCCGCATCCTCAGTCTAAAACAGTGCCTGATACTTAGTGGAAGTGCAGTGTCCATTTGTTGAATCAGTGACTGCACCTATGAAATCTGACCTTTGTTAGCTGATTATTCATGTAGCCAATTTGGGTACTTTTCGATGGGCCAGTTGGCACTTTCTAATGTTGTAGAAGTTTGTGTCTAATGAGAAAAAGAGATAAAGTGGTTTGCATTGGGGTATGGGAATGGAAGGGGAGAGACAAAGGGAAGGATTAAGAGAGAAAAAAGAGTACAATTGCTTGATATAACTTAAAGTAGCTCATGTATATTACTTCGGTATGCATGAAGGTTTGGACTGAATAGAACTTTTTTAGGGCATGTTTTGTCCAACCATTGAACTAAGACCTAATGAGTTGTTGACATCTAGTTTATTCTACTTCCTGTGCTAGCCAGACTTACTTTAAGGCTGTAAATAAGCTTTATTTTTTTTTAAGGAAGCAGCAGCTAAACATTGGCTAAACAAGAGGATAGAAATAGGTAATGTTGACTAATTCTGATTTTAAGTTCATATGCATTTTGGTCTTAAGGAATACATGGTTTTTTTTTTTTCCTATCAATTGATTCCTAAATAATCATCCAAAATTGTTTCTGATCTTGCAGCAACCTTAGACCATTGCAAATTGAGGCCAAAAAGTGGCAGATAAGCTACAAAATTATTGCCATATTAATTGACCAAGAACATGATTTTGTTGCCTTTCAGATAGGTATACTTAAGGTAGAATTATATGAACAAGGTCATCGAATGCTATCTATTACAGTAAAAAAAAACTGTGAAACCTCAAAAACTTGATCAGTTATCAATTTTTTTGACTTAATTTTTTTATCTTCTTCACATTTTCATGTGCCTTCTCCTGAGCCATTAGTTGCATTTATGTTTAAAACTTGTGAGATTGCCCAGTAAAAGAGATTTCAGATATTCAAATGATAGGAACAGCATGGAATGTGATGCCTATGTAAAAATATTGCTTTAGAAAAATAGTAATGCAAATATTGAATTTTCAGTAGTGCTTGATGAACTGCCTTGTGAAGCATCTAATTTACTGAGACCGAGACCACTTTGCTTACTGCCCCATTGTTTCCTGCTTTATCTACTATCTCTTCTTTTCTAGCAGTTCTCCTAAGGATATAGTAGATGTGTAATAACTCCTTTCTTAATGAATGAGTGAGTATCTGGTTGTGTATTATGCAGGAAAAACTTTTTAATTAATTTATTTGGCAGTGTTGGGTGTTAGTTGTGGCTTGTGGGATCTTGGTTGCATCTTGCAGGATCTTTCATTGCAGTGCTTGGGTTCAGGAGTTGTGGCTTGTGGGCTTTGCTGCCCCATGCCATGTGGGATCTTGGGCTTCTCTGGAGACTCAGTGGTAAAGAAACCACCTAGAATGCAGGAGACATGGGTTTGATCCCTGGTTGGGAAGATTGCCTGGAGAAGGAAATGGCAACCCATTCCAGTATTCTTGCCTGGGAAATCCCATGGACAGAGGAGACTGGTGTGCTGCCATCCATGGGATTGCAAAGAGTTGGACAAGATTTAGCAACTAAACAATAAACCAGCAACAACAAAATGTGGGATATTAGTTCACTGACCAAGAATCTCACCTGTGTCTCCTGCATTGCAAGGTGGATTCTTAACCACTGGACCACCAGGGAAGTCCCAGAAAAAAAATTTTTAAGACATTATCTGCTCTGAAAGTGTATAATTATTAATAATACATTGTTTATATGATGTAATACATATTATCTGCTCTATGTATATAATTAATATGTTATCTATACAGTAGCATTTATGATATACAGTGTGTAGTGGATACAGGGAAGGATAAAGTCAAGATCCAGACCGTAAAGGACTGTATGTTCAGAAGGCCTGTGGATATGATCACAGTGCATTATAATTAATTTGATAAAACAGATACACTAGGTATGTTGTCAAAGCCTAGGAGAAGGCACACACCTTTTGGTAGTTGAAGGTGGATTCAGCAAAGACTTCTGAGAATGAAGTACTGAATAATCTTCAAGGGCACTTGAAATAATAAGAGAATGACATGTCACTATTATATAAATTTAAGTGCAAAATTGTGTGATATTAACTTTAAAGTTCCAAGGATGGCAGTTGATACATTGAATACAACAGAAGGAGAGGGCAAAAACACAGGATTGATGCTAACACATCTGACTGTAAACCATGTTCTGCCACTTCTTGGCGGAGAAATCTTGGCCAAGTCGCTTGCATTTCTGGGGTAAATCTCATTGATTATATTGATAGACTTTTTGCATATTTCTGGATTTGATTTGCAATATTTTGTTAATGAGTTTTGCATCTATGTCCATGATATTGGCCTGTGGTTTTCTTTCTGTGCAGTGTTTTACCTGGTGTTAGCATCAGGGTAGCGATGGTCTCATGAGTTGGAAATTGATTCCCAGAATTTTTTGTTCAGCTGCTCAGTCGTGTCCGTCTCTTTGTGACCCCATGAAATGCAGCACACCAGGCTTCCCTGTTCTTCACTATCTCTTGGAGTTTATTTAAACTCATGTCCATTGAGTTGATGATACCATCCAGCCATCTCATCCTCTGTATTGAATTAGTACTATTTTTTTCCTTAAATGTTCAGTGGAATTCACCAGTGAAGTCCACTGGGCCAGAAGTTTTCTCTGTGGGAATGTTTCTAACTCCAAATTCTATATTCTAAAAACTGTTTTGTCTGATGTTAGGATAGCCTCTTTAGCTATTTCCCCCGCCTTGACTGCTTTTAAGGTTTTTTTCTTTATTACTGTTTTTCATCAGTTTAATATAATTTTCTTCAGTGTGGTGTCTTTCAAGTTTGTACTACTTGGATTTCTTGACTTTCTTGTATCTGTAGATTTATAGCTTTCATCAAATTTGCAAAATTTTATGCCTTTATATCTTCAGATATTTTTCTTTAATTACATCTGTGTTAGAATGCTTGCTACTGTCATTGATGTCATCTTTCCAGTATTTTTTTATTTGTGTGCTTCATTTTTGGTATTTTATTGCCATGCTTTCAAGGTCACTGATACTTTCTTCTGTATATTTTAATATACAGTTAATCCCATTCAGAGTATTTTTCATTTCAGATACTATATTTTTCATTTCTGGATATCCTATTTGGGAAGTTTCTAAGTCTTCTAGCTCTCTTCTCACCATGCTCATGTTTTCCTCTATCTTCTGGAACATATGGGGCATATTTACATGACCTGTTTTAACATCCTTGCCTGATAGTTCCATCATCTCTGTCATCTCTTGTTCAGCTTCTTTTGATTGTTTTTTTTTTTCCTCCTTATAATAGATTCTGTTTTTGTACTTTGCATGCTTGAAGATTTTTTTTTTTTTAATGAGATGCCAGATATTGTGTTTTATTTTGTTTGCCAAATTTTGTTATATTTCTTTAAATTGCACTGGATTTTGTTTTAACATGTAGTTAGTCAGTTAGATGGGAGAAGGCAATGGCACCCCACTCCAGTACTCTTGCCTGGAAAATCCCGTGGACGGAGGAGCCTGGTGGGCTACAGTCCATGGGGTCGCTAAGAGTCGGACACGACTGAGCGACTTCCCTTTCACTTTTCACTTTCATGCATTGGAGAAGGAAATGGCAACCCACTCCAGTGTTCTTGCCTGGAGAATCCCAGGGAAGGCGAAGCCTGTTGGGCTGCCGTCTATGGGGTTGCACAGAGTCGGACATGACTGAAGTGACTTAGCAGCAGCAGCAGCAGCAGCAGCAGTCAGTTAGATATTCTTGAGGCTTGTTTTTTAGCTCTGTTAGGGTGAGATTTTTAAAAGTGAATGCTTAATGAATTATCACAAATAGACAATTTGGAAAATTGTTAAATCTCTACTTTTTTTTTTGGTCCCAAAGCACATCTTAAAACCATTTTATAATAAATAAGCAACTATTACAATGGCAGATTAGCACAATAGGAGACTTGCTTATATTGTAAAAGTTGGTAAGATGGCAATATAAAATACTTTATATCTTTAATTCTGGTATACCTATATAGACTATTTATCGTTCAGCTGCTAAGTTGTGTCTGACTCTTTTTGACCCGATGGACTGCGGCACACTGGGCTCTCCCCTGCCCTTGACTTTCTCCCAGAGTTTTTCAGATTCATGTCCACTGAGTCAGTGATGCTATTTAACCATTTCATCCTCTGCCACCCGCTTTTCCTTTTGCCTTCCATCTTTTCCAGCATCGGGGTCTTTTCCAGTGAGTCAGCTCTTCACATCAGATGGCCAAAGTATTGGAACTTCAGCTTCAGCATCAGTCCTTCCAGTGAATATTCATGGTTGATTTCCTTTAGGACTGACTGGTTTGATCTCCCTGCTGTCCAAGTGACTTTCAAGAGTCTTTTTCTGTAGCACTGCAGTTCAAAAGCATCAATTCTTTGGTGCTCAGCCTTCTTTATGATCCAGCTCTCACATCCAGACATGACTACTGGAAAAACCATAGTTTTAACTATACAGACCTTTGTCAGCAAAGTGATGTCTCTGTTTTTTATTACGCTGTCTAGGTTTGTCATAGCTTTCCTTCCAAGAAGCAGGTGAAGCAGGTGTGTTTTAATTTTACGGCTATGGTCACCATCCGCAGTGATTTTGGTACCCAAGAAAATAAAATCTGTCACTGTTTCCACTTTTTTTCCTTCTATTTGCCATGAAGTGATGGGACTGGATGCCATGACATTTGTTTTTTGAAAGTTGAATTTTAAGCCAGCTTTTTCATTCTCCTCTTTCACCCTCATCATGAGGCTCTTCAGTTCCTCTTTGCTTTCTGCCATTAGAGTGGTATCTGCATTTCTGAGGTTGTTGATATTTCTCCAGGCAATCTTGATTCCAGCTTGTGATTAATACAGCCTGGCATTTCGCATGATATACTCTGCATATAAGATAAATAAATTGGGTGACAATATACACTCTTGTTGTACTCCTTTCCCATAGACTATAGAGATTTTAATAAAATAATCCATGTATAAAATCACTTGAATGTTTCAAAATTTGCCATCAGAAGTCATAGAAGTCCTATGATGGATATATAGGAAAGAACTGGGTTTGTTTATTCATTTATTTGGTCATTGGGTTAACAAGTATTTACTGTGTTATGTACTCTGTTAGACCCTAGGATACAAAGATAAATAGTATCCGATCCTTATTTTCAAATGGTTTGTAGTTTAATAGAGTAGACAAATCACTTCCTAAATTATAATGCTATGATGTTGTAATAGGCATATTAGAGAACTACTGTAGAAGAACGACAAGCTGAGAATTATATACATGTTTTTAGTAAGTCAAATCATTATGCTGTACACCTTAAGCTTATACAGTGCTGTATGTTAATTATATCTTAATGAAACTGGAATAAAAATTCTATTTATTTAACTATTTTTATTATGTTTGTTGCCAGTTGCTGTTGTCTTTTATAATTGTCATCATCCAAAGTAGTCTTCAAAAATATTTTTCCGAGTGGCAATCCAACCTCTTCAGTTTAAAGTTACTCTTTTAGCCCCACGTTCATCACTGATTGCTGACCAAAGCATAACTAATATTATTAAGAAACTTTGGCTTTGGTTACACAGCCAATGAAGACTTTACATGAACATTCTTTTAAATTGTTTTCTTCAGCAGACAGTATAGATTTGTAATCTCTGTTCTTCTGCCAGGACTCAGAGTAAAGGCATGTAATTGAGAGAGGACAGCATACAAAAGTTAGCCCCAAGAAGTGGAACTGATTGTCATGAGCATTATATTCCAGCCCGTTGAGTGAAACAACAAAAGATAACTCACAAAGCATCAACCTGTAGTTCATGTATCCCCCATAGCACCTACTGTATAGCCTATACATACAAAGGAGGAGCAGATATTCGTTGAATGAATGAGTAATCAAAATAACGGAGAGCATAACTTTGCCACAAATTGTTTTCGGACTATCAGTGTTTATTTAAACTTTATGCTAAGTATGGCAATACTGAAAAAGAGAAAATTAAAGTATAAAAACTGTTGCTTTTTTTTCCCCACTCTGTAATATTCTGCATTTTAAGCTGGTTTTATATGAATTTAGCTTTGTTTGTTATTCTGTTTACTTCTGATTTCAACATTTATAGCTTATGAGCTATTTCAAGAACACAGAAAAATAAAGCGAATAAGAGAACATATATGTACCCACCATCCTGATTTAGTCGGGGTAGGCACTGAATTTTTTATAGCAGTATGTAGTTATAAGTCAGTTCTGACAGGCCTATGTTAGTAAGTTGTTTCCGCTTTCTCCAGACTGTGGTGATAGTGACACAAATGAAAGAATTACTTTGATAAGTTAATGGTTATACTTTGAGCCCTTTTCTCTGGGCATTAAATTGGTCACTTGATATTACTTGTGTGTGTGTGTGTGTGTGTGTGAATTTCTAATGTAAACAGAGCAAATTGTGTGTGTGTGTGTATGCATGTGTGTGAAATCTAATGAAATCACAGTTTAGAGAAGGAATTATACGTTTAAAGTCTTCAATTTTGTGAAAACAATGATTCTACGTTTCTTCAAGTGGCTGCTGTAGAATGGAAATTGAAATCCCTGGGTGGGAAGTGTGCTAGAAATCATAGTATTCCTTTTCAAAGTGTTTTGCATCCCCTTATACATACATTCAGTACTTCATTTCTAACCCCTACACGCTGAATCCTGCTGTGATTCATAATACTGTGTTATGTTTTAAATTCAAATATTGTTTTTTAAAGGGAAATTGCTACTAATGTTGGCTAAGCTGCACATAATAGTTTAGTAAATGGTTGTAGGTTTGATTCGTCTCGTGTCAATTTAAATGTGAACTAATATTATTGAAATCCTTTGCAAGATATTGTTTCAGTTAACTGAATGCTTTACCAAATAATATCAATTTATGAAGTGTAGTTGAGTTCAGTGCATTTATTATTTAAAGAAAAAAGTAATAGATGCATACTTGCATAATTAAATGTTAGTGGATATTTTTTGAGTAACCCTGTGTTTAGAGAAAGAGGCAATTTAGTATCTTAACCGAACAGTTAAATAATAGATCATTGAAAAATTTCAAAAGTAATATATGACTTGGTTTGCTCTTTTTTTTTCATTTAAATTTTTAAGAGAGCAACTTTATTAAGATATAATTTACATAAATAAAATGCACCAATTTTGATGTTTTGAAAATTTTATATATGCATGTAACTACTATCTCAGTCCAGATATAGAACATTTCTATCAGCCCAAAAAGTTCCCTTGTGCCCTTTTCTGCTGCTGCTACTGCTAAGTCGCTTTAGTCGTGTCCGAGTCTGTGCGACCCCATACATGGCAGCCCACCAGGCTCCTCCGTCCCTGGGATTCTCCAGGCAAGAACACTGGAGTGGGTTGCCATTTCTTTCTCCAACGCATGAAAGTGAAAAGTGAAAGTGAAGTCTCTCAGTCGTGTCCGACCCTCAGCAACCCCATGGACTGCAGCCTTCCAGGCTCCTCCATCCATGGGATTTTCTAGGCAAGAGTACTGGTGCCATTGCCTTCTCCTGTGCCCTTTTCTAGTAGTCTCTAATTCTCTTCTCAGGCAACCATTGATATGTTTTCTGTTGCTATAGATTAGATTAAACTCTTCTAGTTATTCATGTAAATGCATCTTATATATAATACTCTTATTTTTTTCCTCTAGCTTCTTTCATTTAGCATGTTTTTGAGATCCATCCATGTTGTCATTTTCATCTGTTGTCTATCCCTTTTTTAGTGTTGAGTAGTATTATATGAATATACCTACAATTGGTTTAACCATTTATCTGTTGACAGATATTTGGGTTATTTCCATTTTGGGCTCTTTGCCTGGAGAATCCCAGGGATGGGGGAGCCTGGTGGCCTGCCGTCTAAGGGTTCGCACAGAGTCTGACACGACTGAAGCGACTTAGCAGCAGCAGCAGCAGCAGCAGCAGCTGTGAACATTCATGTACAAGGCTCTTGTATGGTCATATGTTTTCATTTCTCTGGGGTAAATGCCTAGGACTTTGAAATTTCTGAGTTGTATATAAGTGTATGTTTAACTTTGAAAGATACTACTAAACTGTTTTCCACAGTAGTTGTACTTGCAATTTCACATTGCCTCCAGAAATGTATCAGAGTTCCAGTTGCTTCATATCCTTGTCAGTAGTTAGTATTGTTAATCTTTTTAGTCATTTTAGTGGTTATATAATGTTATCTCATTGTGATTTTATGTATGTACTTGATAACTATGATGTTGAGCGTCTTTTCATATGCTTACTGGCCATATGTATATTTTCATTTGTGAAGTATATGTCAAATTTTTGGCCCATTTTAGAGTTGGGTTCTTGATGAATTGTAGGAGTTCATTACATATTCTGAATCTGAGAACTCTATCAACTATGTAGTGAGGGCATCTTCTCCCAGCTGGTGGTTAGCCTTTGCATTTTGTTAATGGTATTTTTCAAAGAGCAAAAGTTTTTAATTTTTATGAAGTCCAGTTTATTTACTTGTTTTTCTGTGGTTCCTAGTTTTTGTGCCCATCTAAAAAATCTTTGCTGTACTAAAGTTACGAAATTTTTCTCCTATGTTTTTCTTCTAAAAATTTTATTGTTTTGACTCATATCTCGGTTTATGGTCCACTTTGAGTTAATATTTACATGTGGCATGAAGTAGAGGTCAGAGTTCTTTTTGTTATTGTAGTTGCATGTGGATATTCAGTTGTTTGAACACCATTTACTGAAAAGACTATCCTTTCTCCATTAGTTTACTATGGCATCCTTTTTGCAAATCACTGATTATATATGGATAGAACTGTTTCTAGACTTTCTGTTGTTTCATTGATCTTTCATGCCAGTATCACATTGTTGTGATTATTGTGTCTTCATAGTAAGTCTGGAAATGGAGTAAGTCTTCCAACTTTGTTTTGGTTTCTCAATATTGTTTTGGCTCTTCTGGATTTCTGCTTTTCCATATAAATATTAGAATCACCCTACCAATTTCTATTAAGTCTACTGGAATTTTGATTGACATAGCACTGAATCTATAGATGAATTTGGGGAGAATTGACATCTTAACAATATTAAGTCATGTAATCCATGAATATGATATGGTTTTCTCTTTATGTAAGTATCCCTTAATTTTTCTCAGCAAAATCTTGTCATTTTATTTTACAGTAGTTTGTTTTTTATTTCACATCCTTTGTTAAATTTATTTCTAAATGTTGAATTTAAAAATCATATTTTAAATCACATGTTTTACATTTTAATTTCCAGATGTTTATTGCTAGAAATCAGTTTATTATTATCAGAAATATATTTTAAATATAAGTAAGGTACATTATGAAATTTTAAAGGATAAACATAGATAATTTCTGAAAATCATTAGCATAGTCTGATCATGTTAACTGTTAGCTCCTTACTTCTTTCCCTCATCATTCATTTTTAACCCTAAAATACTGAAGTTTAAACAGATCTTTACACTTAAGTGAATGTGTCATTATAAATATGAGCATTGTTTCATGTAACAGCTTTCAGTACTTTAGATTCTTTGCAAATTATCTTTGAGATCTATTTCTTTTTTTGTAAAAAAATTTTTTTTAAAGTCTTTTATTTTGTTACAATATTGTAATTGTAATTTTGTTACAATATTACAATTTGTTTCAGTATTGCTTGTGTTTTATGTTTTGGTTTTTTGGTCCTGAGGCATATGGGATCTTAGCTCCCTGCATTGGAAGATGAAGTCTTAACCACTGGACTGCCAGGGAAGTCTCTGTTTCTAAAATCTGAGTGAACATAACAATTGAGGATTGCCACTGAAGTATTTAAAATTTCATCTTGTACTAATTGGCCTTAAGAGCCTATTAGATACAGCATTTGACCAAGTACAAAATTATCTTGTTTCGTTTTGAATTTAACAGGTACTCTGAAATGTGAAATGTTATTTACAAATGTTTGATTTTAACTGATAAAATTTTAACAGAATGACTATTTAAACTATTTAGATTTAATCTTAACTGATTATTTTATTACTATAGCTCTCTGTCAACTTACTATATAAGCATTTTAGCACTGCATTTTTTCCTTTAGTAAGAAGTCATCTGAACAAAAACTGCATTTAAGTAACATAGTTTGAATGGCCCTGTGTATTGAGAAAGAATATTGAATCATTTCCATGAGAGTGAAGATATTAGCACATCTGGGTAAGTTTTAGAAACAGTGTATTCAATGATTTATATTTAAATTCTGTAGAGATTATATAAATATTAATACACAGATAAAATTGATTGCATTTAGTTACCTGTTTAAAAATGGAAATACATTTATTGCTTCTCCATATAATACATTCTCACTGAAAAAAAATCCAACAATATAAAAATGTGAAAGTCCTCTTGAAATTCTATCCCATAGAGATAGCATTTGTTAGTGTCTAGTAGATTTCCTTCTAGGCTTTTTAATGCATATATAAGCATAATTTTTAAAACTTGTTGAATCATGCTGTGTATATTTCACTCTGTACTCACTTTTTTCTTCTTTCTCTAACTTAACAATAAATATTAAACATCTCACCATATCAAGCTATCAGACTTCTAGTTCATCTTTTTAATGGCTGCATGGGTTACACTGTGAACTGTTGCTTAGTTTATTATACTCTCCATTGATGGATAGTTAGATTTTCCTTGACTTTCTGATATTTTAAATAGTACTTCAGGGAATATACTTATATTAATTTTTTCTTATTTTTCTAACAAATTATCACAAACTTAGTATTTTTTAAAACAGCATAAATTTATTATTATCTTACTATTATCTATAAGTCAGAAGTCTGACATTGGTCACACTGGCCTAAAATCAAGATATATGTATCCTTTCTGGAGTCTTAGAGGCATATATGTTTCCTTGCCATTATCAGCTTCTAGAGTTTTCCCTCATTTTTTGACTTGTAGCTGCCTTCCTCCATCTTCAAGATGGGGAATCAGGAAATCACCATTGGAACTGTTGAGTTCAAGAATATATACACTTGAGATCCAGAGATCAAAAAGCTGCCATTGTAGCGTCCTCTTTCACCCATGAAGTTGATGGCTGGATACTGGCATGCTTTTGATGAGGAATTCAACATGTCTGCCATTGTGTTTTCAATAGCAATAGCTAGCCAAAGTATTGTCATATGTCCACATTTCAAATTGCATGCAAGTAAGTTTTAAGTGGTGCAGCCTATTTCACATCCAGAACCTTAGCTACAATAGAATCTGGAAAAACAGTTTTCTTGTTTCTATTATACAAGAAGTCAATCCAGAAGGAGGTTGGAATGTATGCATACTATTCCTTTTTCGCTTTATCTTGCACAGTAGATATCTAGCCATGTGCTGAAAGATTGCTGCTGATGTGTGTGTGCTGCATGGAGGTTGACCAGGAGCTGGGAAAGTGAGTCCTTCTGTGTGAATCAGCGTTCTTAGTTTCAAATATCAGAACCCACACTAGTTGGTTTCACTGAAATGAAATTTATTAAAGCATTGAGGAACTCCAGGAATCCTAGAAGAGCCAGAAAGTGAGACTTGGAGGAAATATATCAAGTAAAGTGTCCACATCCCATCAGGAAGCTGCTTTAGTGAAGACATCATTGATGCCACCACTTGTCACTGAATCCATAGACTGTTCAGTCCCATGAGATACTGCCTCTTCACTTTGCTCACTAATAAATGAAGTCATGTGCGAGAGTGTTTGATTGGCTGAGCCTGCTCATATTATTAGCAGGGTGAGATGCGAAAGTGAGTTCTGACTTTTACTCTAGAGAGGAGAAAAGCAGAAAAATTTTCCATCCATCTTAAAAGGCTGTTAGGAAGATGCTGAGTATCCACAGACATGAAGATGTCCACTATAGTGAGCAATGAATCGAAGACAAACAAGCAATATTTTATAAACAATGATGTAGTTTTATGTCATACGTAAATTCCTTTCTGTGAACTCCTAACTTTTAGTAGATTTGGTTTAAACAGTCCAGCTTGTCTCAGCTGAGTAATTGTAGGACTGTTTTAAGATGTTTTTAGGCTTTAGGAATTTTTATTTTTGGAGGCAAACTGTATCAAGTTCATTAATCCATGGCCCATGTTAATACAACTTAAGTGCAATAGCATGTGTTAAATTGAAGTTTACTACTGCCTTTATTTTGTAGACATTTTTCTGGACTTTGTTAATTTTGATCTTACAGTTTCTGTTTTGTATGTTCGCACGTAGTTTTTTAGATTTCAGGTGTTTTCATAAGTCTTTGGAAATCACATAGGCTTTAAGCAGTATGTCGTTAGTACCCAGAGCATCAAACAGCCTTAAAGCTCTGTGTGGAATCCATTGTCCAAGCTTGGACCAAAGGTTAAATTGGTAACTTCCCCCAGCAAGACAGCATGTAGTAACAGTGGTAATAAATGATAAGATCCTTAAGGGGAAAGGGAGAGACTAAAGTCAGGCTGTTTGATGCCTGAATGTGTACAGTATAATAAAAGGGACATACAGCTAGTTGCTTTTCTCATGGCTTAGAAGATATAACTCTGTTTTATGAGAACTGTAAAATTAACATATAAGAAAGGGTAGATGCGTAAAATAATGTGTCGCAAATTCAAACCAAGCCAATACAGGTATTTCTAAACAGATAGTAAGAGATAAAAAAAAAAATTCTGTCTACTTTGCAATCCTTTTTAGCAGGGATCTATTCAAAATTAACAAATCATTCCTTTGATCAGCCTTGTTAGTCCATATGACAGTTTAATTAGAACTTATTTTTCTGTGTCTTACTGATGCTGAAAAATCTCAGTACTTTTGTGAATGGGGAAGTCTACCAGTTTCAGTTTATATTTTAGTTGTCTTACAAATCTATAAGCAGTTGTATACATTTTATGAGGTTCAGGTTCAGTTCAGTTCAGTTGCTCAGTCGTGTCCGACTCTTTGCGACTCCATGAACCGCAGCATGCCAGGCCTCCCTGTCCATCACCAACTCCCGGAGTCCACCCAAACCCATGTCCATTGAGTTGGTGATGCCATCCAACCATCTCACCCTCTGTCGTCCCCTTCTCCTGCCCTCAATCTTTCCCAGCATCAGAGTCTTTTCAAATGAGTCAGCTCTTCGCATCAGGTGGCCAAAGTATTGGAGTTTCAGCTTCAGCATCAGTCCTTCCAGTGAATTGATCTCCTTTAGGATGGACTGGTTGGATCTTGCAGTCCAAGGGACTCTCAGGTCCAGGAAATAGCCTTAAAAATGTTTTTTATTTGTTGTTTGTGGTAATCATTTTTTAAAGTGCAAAGACTGTCACAATGATCAGACAATAGATAATGTGGTACCATCATTCCCTCTTTTTAGTATTTAGAGTTTTAGCTATCTGAGAAATATTCATACAACATCACTTAGCACTGAAGCTTAGATGAATACTCAGGAGAGAAAATTACACAATTATTTTAGGTAATTATATATAAAGATGTATTAATTATAAAAATCTAACATGAGTTTAGTAATGATAGGATATAGCTTAAATCTCTGGCTTCTATTTAAAACATTTCCAAGAATCACATCCAGGTATAAGAAATAAAAAGGTGACATGTTCATCTGTGTATAATTTGCATAATTCTGCATAAGTTACACAGTCAAGTCTCAGGCTGTTTGCTAATTAATCTTTGTTGTTGCTTTCATGAGTTTTTTTTTTTTTTCTTTCTTTACTATTTAATGAATGCAACAACAAATATTTAGGACTCAACCAACACTTTCCCCCTAGTTGTGAAAGAGGGAATTACATATGCAAAGAGAAAGAATATACAAAATCTTGGTATAGCGAGGTGCATCTGAGGCATGATTGAGATTATTAGTAGACCCTTGAAAGTAGTATGGAGAATTTGGAGCTAAAAGCATTTATTAACATTTTAAAAAATATTAGTTTGATAGAGTATGCCCAGGCTTATTATCCAGGACAGAGTATCATCTATTTTTTAGCCTGCATTCTGCTGGTAGAAACTTACCTGTTTTTTTTAACCCCCTTGGGTAAGTAAAGTTTTTTTGTGTGTGTGAAAATTAAGGGATTAACTGTCACCTCATTATCATTGTTAATCACTTCCAGAGCTCTTTGCTGTTATCCATCATAGTGGTCAGGAGGATCACAAAGAAAGTGGTACATCTTTATTCACAGAGAAAGTTGATTATTGGCTGCTACCTATATCTGCTATATATTTCCTTTGAACATTTGTGGAATAGTAATGGTTAGAATTAAATTCCTATAAGTGATTCTTAATATTGTGTGTAAAGGGGAAGATAGAGCAATATTGAATGCCAAATAAATAAGGCCATAGAAAATAAAACACAAACCACTAAGATAGTACTAGTATTTCCTCCTGAAATGTTTTTCTCCTGTTCACATAGTTCTTTTAAGCAGTTTTCTTCAAAGTTTTGAAGAAAAGGCTTTTTCCTGTTTAAAAATTAAGAAATTTTTAGCAATGTGAAGAAATTTTATTTATATTTTTTCACTCTTGATTAACCCATTTATTTCATATTGATAATTACATATATTGTGAAATGATTGCCAGTATGTTTAATGAACATCCATCATCTCACATAGTTATAAATTTTTTTACTTTATGGTGAAAATTCTTAAGATTTACTCTCAGCAACTTTCATATATATGAAACAGTGTTATTAGCTATAGTTATCATGTACGTTACATCCCCAGAACTTATTTTTCTTAAAACTGGAAGTTTGTACCTTTTGACCATCTTTGCCAAATTTACCCATCCTCTGCTTCTTCTCTTGTGGCAATTACAAATCTGATTCTGTTTGTTTTTTTAAGATTCCACACATAAAATCATTTGTTTTTTTGTATTTATTTCTGTCTGTCTGACTTACTGGAGAAGGCAGTGGCACCCCACTCCAATACTCTTGCCTGGAAAATCCCATGGACGGAGGAGCCTGGTGGGCTGCAGACCATGGGGTCGCGAAGAGTCGGACACGACTGAGTGACTTCACTTTCACTTTTCCCTTTCATGCATTGGAGAAGGAAATGGCAACCCACTCCAGTGTTCTTGCCTGGAGAATCCCAGGGATGGGGGAGCCTGGTGGGCCGCCGTCTCTGGGGTCGCACAGAGTCGGACACGACTGAAGCGACTTAGCAGCAGCAGCAGCAGCAGTCTGACTTATTTCACTTAGTATAATACCCTCAAAGTCTGTCCGTGTTGTTACAAATGGCACTATTTCCTTGTTTTTTTATGACGGAATAGTTTTCCATTGTATATAGAAACCACATTTTCTTTATTCATTTGTCCATTAGTCGCCACTTAGGTTGTCTGTGTCTTCAGTTCAGTTCAGTTCAGTCGCTCATTCGTGTCCGACTCTTTGCGACCCCATGAATCGCAGCACGCCAGGCCTCCCTGTCCATCACCAACTCCCGGAGTTCACTCAGACTCACGTCCATCGAGTCAGTGATACCATCCAGCCATCTCATCCTCTGTCGTCCCCTTCTCCTCCTGCCCCCAATCCCTCCCAGCATCAGAGTCTTTTCCAATGAGTCAACTCTTCACATGAGGTGGCCAAAGTACTGGAGTTTCAGCTTTAGCATCATTCCTTCCAAAGAAATCCCAGGGCTGATCTCCTTCAGAATGGACTGGTTGGATCTCCTTGCAGTCCAAGGGACTCTCAAGAGTCTTCTCCAACACCACAGTTCAAAAGCATCAATTCTTCGGCGCTCAGCCTTCTTCACAGTCCAACTCTCACATCCATACATGACCACTGGAAAAACCATAGCCTTGACTAGATGGACCTTTGTTGGCAAAGTAATATCTCTGCTTTTCAATATGCTATCTAGGTTGGTCATAACTTTTCTTCCAAGAAGTAAGTGTCTTTTAATTTCATGGCTGCAATCACCATCTGCAGTGATTTTGGAGCCCCCCAAAATAAAGTCTGACACTGTTTCCACTGTTTCCCCATCTATTTCCCATGAAGTGATGGGACCAGATGCCATGATCTTTTTCTGAATGTTGAGTTTTAAGCCAACTTTTTCACTCTCCTCTTTCACCTTCATCAAGAGGCTTTTGAGTTCCTCTTCACTTTCTGCCATAAAGGTGGTGTCATCTGCATATCTGAGGTTATTGATATTTCTCCTGGCAATCTTGATTCCAGCTTGTGCTTCTTCCAGCCCACCGTTTCTCATGATGTACTCTGCATATCAGTTAAATAAGCAGGGTGACAATGTACAGCCTTGCAGGGTGACAATGTACAGCCTTGACGTACTCCTTTTCCTAATTGGAACCAGTCGGTTGTTCCATGTCCAGTTCTAACTGTTGCTTCCTGACCTGCATACAGATTTCTCAAGAGGCAGGTCAGGTGGTCTGGTATTCCCATCTCTTTCAGAATAGAGTATCATAAATAATCCTGCAATGAACATGAGGGTACAGACACTTCCTTTCCTTTGGATATATTCCTGGAAGTAGAATGCTGGATCATATTGTTGTTCTATTTTTAACTTTTCAAAGAACCTCCATACTTTTTTCCATAGTGGCTATAGCATTTACATTCCCATCACCAGTGCATTGGGGCTCTTTTTTCCACATTTCTCACCAGCATTTGTTATCTCTTATCTTTTTGATAACAATCATCCTAACAGGTTATGAGGTGATATCTTATTATGGTTTTGATATGCATTTCCAAAATGGTGAGTGATGTTGAGCAACTTTTCATGTACCTGTTGTCTTTTTGAATATCTCCTTTGGAAGAATGTCAATTTGCCTACTTTAAATTGGAATATTTATATTTTTGCTGCTGAGCTGTAAGAGTTCCTTATTTATTTGGAGTATTAATCCCTTATCAGATGTGTGGTTGGCAGATACTTTCGCTGGTTTTATAAGTTGCCTTTTTATTTTACCATTTTCTTTACTGTATAGAAACTTTTTAGTTTGATGTAGTCCCAGATAGTTATTTTTGATTTTGTTGCTTTTCCTTTAGATGCCATTTCCAAAAGGTCATTGCTAAGACCCATGTCAAGAAGTCTTTTCCCTATGTTTTAGGAGTTTCATGGTTTCTGGTCTTATGTTTAAATCTTTAATCCATTTTGAGTAATTTTTGTGTAAGATAGGGGTCTAGTGTCATTCTTTCACATGTGAATAGATTTACGTGTTTGATAAAAACATCCATGAGCTTTTCTTTCAAAAACAAAAAAAAATTTTGTGAAAATTGATGTTGTAAAATGAAGATGCTGTCTTAGCTAAGAATGCCTTTCTAGAAATGTATAAATGCAATTATCCTGTAATAAATAAACATATCTTCAAATTTCCCCAGTAATGTATCACTGGGAAAAAAAATTAAAAGATGACATTGCTGCTCACAATAACAATACAAAGTGAAAACAGTTGCAACACAGATCCAGGATGTTAGAGATGAATGAAAAATTATCTTGCTTTTTATAATTAAAGTTTGCTAGTTTAGTATTTATGAACAGGCTTATAGACTACTGAATTACTCAGGTAGAATATTATTATCTTTGTTTCTAAAGCATTCTCTTTTTCTTCCTAAATCAAAAACAGAGAAAACTTAAAGCACATGACTCAGTTATAGTTTTTAGAACAAAAGTGGGTAAGAATGTTTTAAAGACTTAGGAATCCTTTCATCTCTCTGACTTTTCATCATTTCCATTCTGTATTTAGTTTTTGGTTGCAAAATAATAGAAACTGATGCTAACGAGTATAGAAGTAAAATTTATTGGACGTTGGGCAATTCCTAGAATCTATGAAGGAGGCTGGAAAATGGGGCTTGGGAAATGGACAGGAGACGAGGCAGGCTGGGCCCAGGAACCTCTGTCCAGGTGAATGTGTAGGACCTTTCTAAGAGGTGAGCTGCTTTGTGATGAAAGGCTATATAGGAACAGTGAATTTCCTGGGTTTTCAGCTTACAGGTGCACATTTTTTTATTAGCTCCCTTTTCAGAATCAATGCGGTGTGACGTACCCAGTGTCCTTTACACACTCAGTCTTAGTTTCTCTTTCCTGCTCATCTTTTCTATCATCAACCTGCAGTTATCATAAAAGTATCATAAATAATTTTTTAATGAATTCCTCAAGAGGCATAGTGTTTCTTCTACTGGTTGTCTTGCTTTTAATGGAATTATTTCAAGCATGAACCCAGATGTGAGAACAAGTAATCATATGTTTAGGTTCAGACTCAACCTCAAATAGCATCTCATATATCTGTTCCCCATCTCTGCCCTTCCTCTGTTTTCCTGGGCTGCAGAGATGCCATCCTGTTAAGTACTTATATGAGCATAGTTTTTGCATTGAATTGTAACTTTTAAAAGACATATCTATCTTCATCATAGACTATAAATTCTTGGAAAATGAGAACAGATTTTATTTAAATTTATTTTATGCACCTAACACTATGTTTGGGATATAGTAAGTGTTCCATTTTAAAAATCAAAGTAACATGTACATACACTTAAAATAAAATATTTTGAAGGACTTATGATGAAAATCAACAGTGCCTTTTCCTTCTGTCTTGCTCCTGGATTGCTTCTCAGAAGTTAACCCTTTTAACTTTCCTAAAACTTTTTTTCTGGTAGTTATTTCCATATTTCTTAAAGAATATCCTTATCCTAGTACTTCTTGATTTATCAGTTTTAGACAGCTTATGTTGACCACCCTCCAGTATTCCTGAGGTATACATCTTTCACTATTTCTGGTTTTATGAATAATCAGCACATACATCATTTTAACTATGCAAGTAATATTCACTACACAGCCAAATACTATAATTATATTTTCTCATTCATTTGCACAATTTCTTTTCTATCATTATGTTCCCTTCCTTGTATAACTTTTTCTACTGCTTCTGTGCTGTATCTATTTCTCACTTCTTTTCAAGTCCTCTATCATTATGGGTTTTTAAATCAGTCCTTTTTATTTTTGCCTCCCGCTGTCTTTCTGCTCTGGTCTTGACTGGCTTTCTTTTTTAAAGCCACAACATGGCTAGCAACTATTCTTCTAGGCCGAATCTCTTGTTTTTTTTTTCACCTATGCCTTCCTTGGCATATGGTGTACTTCCTTGTTTTGTGGAAAATCATCTTCAAGTAACCTCCTAAAAAAGAGGGAGTTTTTCTGAGTTCTTGTATATCTGAAGTGAAAGTGAAGTGAAAGTCGCTCAGTCATGTCCGACTCTTTGCGACCCAGTCCATGGAATTCTCTAGGCCAGAATACTGGAGTGGGCAACATTTCCCTTCTCCAGGGGTTCTTCCCAACCCAGGGATTGAACCCAGGTCTCCCGCATTGCAGGCTCATCCTTTATCAGCTGAGCCACAAGGGAAGCCCGAGAATGCTGGAGTGGGTAGCCTATCCCTTCTCCAGGGGATCTTCCTGATCCAGGAATATCTGAAGAGATAGTCTATTGTTTTACTTTATTGTTTATTTGATTGGGCATAAATTCTAGTTAGAGAATAAATGCCCTTTAGAACTTGAAGGCCTGTGTGTTGCCTTCTAGCATCCACTATGGGAAATGAAGAGTATCATTTGTAAGAAGCTTTTAGGGTTTCTTTTTGTTCTTGATCTTGGAAATTTCATAATGAAAAGCTTAGATACATATCTTTCAAAAAATGGATTCTTCTGTGCCTGGATAGGCCCTTTTAATCTGAAGACCTTTATCTTCTGAGAAGTTCTTTTGTAATATTCCCTTGATCATTTCTTCATTTTCATTTTCTCTGTATTTTGAAACTTCTGTTAATCAATGTTGGATGAACTAGATTGAGCCTTTGTTTCTTATTTTTCTTTCTGTCTTCTATGTAATCACTATAAAAATTAAAATAATGTACAAGGGTTTATGGTGAAATTTAAATTCTTACCCTGATCCCATTTACTCTAGTTCCCTAAGGTAACCCTATATCAGTTGTGTTTTGTTTTTTTCCTCTAGAATCTTTCTAAAGGTAGTCCAGGCATATTGTGGCAGAAATTATACATGGAAATACTTGTTTTCTTCTATCTAGGACTGCAGCTAAACCATAAATTCCCAGCTTCCTTTACAATTAGGTGCAGCCACGTGACTAAGTTCTAGCCAATAGAATGTGAGCAGAGGTGATGTGTGCCCTTTCTAGAACGCTTTTAAGCGTTTGTAATCCACCAGAGAGATGCAGTAAATAATGTGGCCCCTAGGGGATGGTAGAACCATAAATTAGAAGGATCCTGGGCCCATAAACCACCGCCTGAAGTAAGTAAGATGGAGAAAGACAAATATCATATATTATCACTTACATGTGCAATCTAAAAAAATGTGTACAAATGAATGTATCTACAAAAGAAACAGAGTTACAGATGTAGAGAACAAACTTATGGTTACTAGGGGATAAGGAGGGGAAGGGATAAATTGAGAGATTGGGATTGACATATACATACTGCTATATGTAAAATAGATAACTAATGAGGACCTACTGTATAGCACAGGGAACTCTACTCAATACTCTATAATGGCCTGTGTAGGAAAAGAATCTGAAAAAGAGTGGATATATGTATATATATAACTGATTCACTTTTCTGTACACCTGTAACTAATACAACATTGTAAATCAACCATATTCCAATGAAAATTTTTAAACACAAAAAACCAGAATTGATGGTTCTAGAAAAAGAAAAAAGAAAGCAGCCCATTGGCCAGGAATAGAAATGAACGTCCTTGGTATTTGAGCCGTTAAATATTCTTGGGCCTGATGGTGATACCATCTAACTTTACCTAATATGCACATGCAGTCATTTTTTCTTTTTCTTTTCTCCCCACCCCCTGCACCGTTTGTGAGAGTTTCTTCTCTTTATTATCTACCCTTTCTATCAAATTATTAATTTCTAACACCTCTTTCTTGCTTTATAATTTTTCTCTTTTCATACATTCAGTGCTTATATATGCAGTGTCTTCTTGAATCTCTCTGAGGCTTTCATAATTTTATTTCAATTTGTTTCCCAAATTACTTGTATTTTCTCCCAGCTCATTTTTTTGTTTGTTTCATTATTTATCTTGGTTTTTCTCTGTTCTCTTTTGGCTTTTTCTCAACTGTTGAGCCTTAGTTTTTCAGTCATATGTAAGAATGAGATAATAGAAAGCAGTTGAGAGCTCTATGCATATTTGGGTAGAGAGCTGCTTTAGAAAGATCAGGTGGAGAACTCCTAAGGTTTGATTGGCACAGTGTTACCTCTGTGGGCTGTTCAGTTTTTTTCTGTTGAGTAGACACATGGCTGCTAGGAGATAAACTACCCTGGATATAGACTTTGAGTTAGTCTCTCTAGTTTTAGCTCTGATCTTACTTCTCTTATATAATGTCTGGTGCATCAAAGCCTGAAAACTCTAGGATTCTGATGGTACATTGTCTCCCTTCTCCATTTTTGGGTTCCTCTGCCTTGTTTTGCTAATTGCCATCCTTCCATCTGCTTTCCATCTTCCATAGGGACATGATAGGGATTGTCTTTTCATCTATTATATAACCTCCTATTTCTCTATGCTGTTTTGGGTTTGTAGTTTTTAACTCATCTATTACCATTTTCGTTGGAACCTCTAGAGGAAGAGGAGATAAATGTGCGCTTTTAGTGTTCCATATTCTGCTGCTTGATGTTCCTGCATGTGTGAGCCTTGCAGCTTGTTGTGTGAGGCAGCCCGCTCCACCTAGAAAGCCGAGAGCAGATGGGGGCAAAACAAAACCTGTAGAGTTTTGGTTTTTAAAATATACCATCAGATCAGATCAGATCAGTTGCTCAGTTGTGTCCAACTCTTTGCGACCCCATGAATCACAGCACGCCAGGCCTCCCTGTCCATCACCAACTCCTGGAGTTCACTCAGACTCACGTCCATCGAGTCAGTGATGCCATCCAGCCATCTCATCCTTTGTCGTCCCCTTCTCCTCCTGCCCCCAATCCCTCCCAGCATCAGGGTCTTTTCCAATGAATCAACTCTTTGCATGAGGTGGCCAAAGTACTGGAGTTTCAGCTTTAGCATCATTCCTTCCAAAGAAATCCCAGGGCTGATCTCCTTCAGAATGGACTGGTTGGATCTCCTTGCAGTCCAAGGGACTCTCAAGAGTCTTCTCCAATACCACAGTTCAAAAGCATCAATTCTTTGGTGCTCAGCCTTCTTCACAGTCCAACTCTCACATCCATACATGACCACAGGAAAAACCATAGCCTTGACTAGAGCATTAAACAAATCTTTTAATTTAAAAAAGTCCCTTTTTGATAAATAATAAAACCTCATACCTTCCTCTAGTATTGTTAAAAATTAGAACACATTCAGTATCACGACTCAAAATTAAGGGACAAAGTATTGCTTTGTTTTCAAATCGCACAGATTCCTTTAGGGAGTCTTTGGTTCAGAATCTGCTCCCTGCCACCATTCCATCTTGTCCTTAGAGAACTGCTAATTTAAAGGCTGCATCACATCTTATAGCTCTTGACTTAAAGAAGTAAATGTTTAATTGCATCTAATGTAAAAAATTCAGCACACATTTCAGGGGAAATTTTGAAGAATATTTCTAATCCAAAGGTACAACATTATAAAAATAATGATACTTGTAATTCAAGCTTTTAATGAATTCAGAAAAATATTGGCTCTATATATGTACACACATATGCACATATATATAATATATCTTCTATTAATTTTGCATCTTTGCTATAGAATACTTAGAGAAAAACCTGCCTTATGTACAAAGTGACTTCTTTTGGGCCTTAGTCTGCCTTAACTTAAATAGTATTTTTTTGTTTAATTTTAGTCATATGCTAGAAACAAATACTTTTAAAAATGAACATCAAAAAAGTAGTTTCCTTGAAGAATTCTTCATCTCATAGATTTTAAAGTCATAGATGTTAATCTAAAGTTAGTAAAGAAAATCATACTTGTATTTTTATAATGATTTCATTCATATTGGTTATAAAAATAAAGAATAATTAAAAATAAAAGAAAGTTATATAACTATAGTTAGTTGCCAGGTTTTTAAATGAATACAACTTCATCTTACCAAAATGTAGCAATATTTCAAATCTATCTGAGAAGAGACTAATAATCTGGCTAACTAGTATCTACTAACCATTACTATAACCATTATTATTAACCATTTTGATGGAGAATATTTACTTACATTGTGAGAAGATATCATGACTAAAAGAAGAAAACAGTGATTGCAAATTATCATGGAGATATAAAGATGAGGTCATCATAGACTCTGATAGTTAATAGAGCAATCAAAAGCAATGCCATTTGATATGAACTATTTTGATTACAGAAAAGGCTATGACTCATTTTTACATTCATATATCTACTAGAAAATTTTCAGATTTATAAGATTGACTCTTTATTCATTTTTTGTAACACAATGAATAAATGATATTACATTTTTTAAAGGGCAGAAGAGTTGTTAAATCAAAAACCATATGTATAAAATGGAGGCTCTTTTAGGAAGACTGATTTAATTTTTTCTCTGGTTCTGAGATTGAATCCATTAAGCAAAAACCTTAATGGCTTTGGTTATGACTTTAAAATAATACAAGAATCATTTTATCAAGTAATTTGTTTTACAAGAATAATTGGAAATTATGCCAATTCTAAAATATAGTTTAGAATTTTTTGAAACTAGTGTTTCAAAAAATGTTTTAGTGTTTGTATAATATAGAATTAAGTAAAGGCAAATTTAATAACTCAGCATAATTGGTAAAAGGAAAATGTACTTAGTGGAGGGGTTGCTTAATTATAAGTAAATAAATATATGAATTTTGGTATGATTTCCTAGCAATAAGGAAAATCTAATATCAAGTGATTAAGAGTATCTAGGAAGATGTTCGGTGTGGAGGAAAATGCTAAGAATTAGTTAGTACACATTATAATCATCAAACACATTCCCAAGATCAGTTGTCTGGTGAGACTGAAGTGTACTTGTGATTCAGGGTAGTCAGATTACCAACAAGCACACCAAAATGAGATACTTAAGAGAGTTTTGGTTAATGCTGCATTCCAGCCATGTATGACGAGGAAGCAAATGAATAACACTTTGGTAGAAGAACATTGCCTACAAAATATTAACAGCTGGCTTCAGATATAAATCAACATGGAGCTCAAGATGCAATCAACAGCCTCTGCAAGATATACTAGATTCATAGTACAATGAATATATAATCAAAACCAGACTATATATTTTCCTTTTTGATAAAAATGTTCAAGGGTTTGCAGACTTGGCTAATTCTCTTAGTAAACACAGTCCAAGATTTTTCTAGAATTTATGTGCGTGTGTGTGTATCCAGTTTTCTCAGGCTTTATACCAGCTCAGATGTATGGAGTCACATTTTAATAACTCAAATTCCACTGACTCTTAGAACTATTGCTGTTGCAGGACCTCAGCAGCGTGTCCCTGAAGTATTCTTGAGAGTCCCCGAGAATATCACAAATGCTCACACGTGAGACGTCTTGCACCTGGTATTCCTATGCCTGTCCACTCCTCGGCAGTCTGCTGGATGTATGCTGTGATAGTACAGAACGTGGAGTGATTAGTGGTGAAGCAAGGGAGCAGTGCATTTCTCCCCTTTATCGATCGCCTTTGTTAAAAGTGTTCCCCAAAAGTGCTGCTTCTGTCTCTCTCATACAGAATCTTCAGTGATATACTTCTTTCAGTTTTTTTTTTTTAATGGGTTCTATGGAGGATGCTCAAAAATTAAAGTCATTTTTCCTGTCCAGCAACTCTTCAGAGTAATATCAGTGTGCCCAGTTTCCTCCTTCACACTACATTTTGTGTTTATCTACTTACTTTTAGGACAAATTTCTTCTTAGAAGGTTCTCAGCAACTTCCACACCCCAGCTCTCCCCATACACTTTGTTGACTTCATCTCATTAATGGCAGACTACTGACAGACCTTGTATTCTCCCCTAGGTAGCTCCTCAGCTACCACAGAGACGAGGTTCTAAATAATCAGGTGCCAGCCTCCTGCTTTTGGAATTGGATAAGGTGTAATTGCTTCCCCTTCCCCAGGCAGGAAAATTCTGTTAGCTCACAAAATGGCTAAGCCAGTCCTGTGCGTACTTTCCCTCTTAAGGTGGATTTTGATTTTATGCAGCATTGGCTCTTGTTTTACTGTTTTGTTACTTGTATATATTAGGTTTTTGACCCCTTAAAAAAGCTTTAATGACTTTGTCTTGTGTAAGGGAGCCAAAAATTTGGAGGATCCAACTCCAGAGGCAAACTTGTCATGACTGCATGAGTTTGTAAATCTGTCGCAGACTTTCAGGGATGTCAAAGCAAGGGCGGCAGGCATTTGTCCCTGTGCAGCGTGCTCTGCCTGCTGGAGTGACTCTCTAAATCTGGCCACTGATGGAGCAGGAGGTCATTTTGCCTTTTCCTGTCTTTTCTCCATCCACCGGGGACTTAAAGAATGCTTTGTCTACAGAAGGGATTTGAAAGATGGGTTGTGAGAATCCTTGTTTCAGCCTTCTTGAACTTAAGTCAAAGAGGCTCTAACTCTTCTTTGAGGCCTGCCACCCCAAACAGGTCTCATCAGATGGGTTCACCTGACCAGTCCAGAAAGGTCTGAATCCCATTTAGACTCAGCTTCGCATCCCCACACTACAAGCTGTACAGCTGACTTTGAAACAATGTGGAATGTGTTAGCTTGGTAACACAGGTGGTTTTATATACTTTTTTTTTTTTTTTTAACTTTTCAATATTGTTAATTCAAACTAATATGTATCAATACAAATCATATCCCATCTATAGTTTTGGTTGGTTGTTCAATCTGAATTAGCCTTCCCCAGACCTGTATCTTTACCTCTTTTTGATTTTTATTTTATCATACTTACTTCATCTTCTTCCACAGTGAAACTACTAATGACTTAGTGGATTACCCTTACAAGGTTTGGGGGTCTTTGTTTTTAGTTTCTTTGTTTTTGCTTTTGAGAATGTAATATTTTCGTGAGACTAAGAAAGGAACGTGTAGGACAAAAGAATAAAACCTACTATAGCTAGGTTGACTTATCATAATTAAGTAGGCTCTCATTAAGTACGGTTAAATAGTTTGTGATAGATATCATGTATGGTAGGTTTGTGTGTGTATAAAATTCTCTAAATAATAAAAATAGTAAGTCACCAAGGGAGAAGTTCTCTATAGAGTGAGAGAGCATTGTTTTGAGTAGCCAGATTTGAGTAGCCAGAGTGGGCTTTCAGCTCTGAATGCTCTAGATTCTCAGTTGTAGGAGCAAGCCAACATATCCCACCTCGAACAAAGATACTCTTGGTGGAACATTCGGAATGACCTGCCTTGTGGTCTCTGATGGTACAAAAGAATCTGCCCAAACATATGATCTCCATCAGATGTATAGTTAGGGCCTGGAATCACACCTTTCATTTTCTTTTTTTCTCCTTTAGCAGCCCTGAAGAGTTTTCACCAAATTGCAAACTGGAGTCAGGTAATGTTTGTTTCTGAGCTTTCAGAGGAAGCTGTTTATTTTAGTAGGCAATTTTCATGTGTGATGGAGTGAAATGTTGAGAAGGCAGCCTCTCATCAGTGGACAAACAATGCCTAAGAATTTAGCTAATGGCCCCCCTTCAGCGCAGAGAATAGATGGCAACAATTGTACTTGCAGACTAGACCCTGAGCTACTTGTTTGGCTGCTAGGTGTTAATGCAAATTTGTTCTTCAGCTCATTCAACCCTGGGGCTCCCATCCTTTGATTTAATTAAATGTAATTGGTTACATTGCTCCTCCCAGGCCCCTGAGGTGTTTTTGTTTATTGCTTACTCTTTGCAATAAAGCTTCAATTCATGGCACAAAATGCTGGATAAATAAGAGTCCTTTTTTCTTATGTTGGATTTGCAGGGAGATTATTCCTTTCAAATAGTTTGGCTTTACTGTTAAAAGTAAATGACCAGTGAAATAAACTCATTGGGTGGCAAATGTAGCATATCCAGAAGCAAGGAATTAAGTAAGGCAAATTACATGAGATTAGGAAAAAAACATGAAGTTGTAATGTTAAATTAGTAAAAATTTGCTAACCTGCTCTGAGATATCAGCACTGTAAATAAATAAGGCTTTAATATGTAAGATTACCATTGTTGTAGCATATTATTAAAGTTACTTTTAAATGCCAGCTATGAAATAGTGAAGTCATTTTGTAATCATGCTGAATTCTCTTACTCATAAATATGCAAGTGGCCTTGGGACAAAAGCGAGAATGATATTGACTTAAATTAGGTCAGCACAATTAACCTATTCCTTTTTAATGAAAGATTTTTTCCCCTTCTGCATAAGTTTATTTTTTTAACCCGAATATACTGTAAATAACATATTTTTTGATAAAGTGATTTTTTTTTCCCTTTCAAGATTTCGTTTTAATTTGAGAAGTGGGGTAAATTATATTTGTAGTACTAACTTCTGAGGAAGCACTCAGAAACTTAGAAAAATTAGAACATTATCATTCATACTTCTCAATTCAGTTTTAATACCAAACTATGAATCATTTTTTTCCCCTTTTTGTCCTTGTCAGTTGGATAAAATGGCCTGGCAGGAACTGGTATTTATTATAATGTTGTCTTGTTAGTTCCTTTATTGCTTTCCTCTTTCCCTGGCCTTTATTTTTTCCCTTTTTAACTGTAGAGGTATAAGATACTGTGATACCAGTGACACTTTCATTAATGCAATAGGCTTTCTAAATCTTGCTGTGTCACCAGCCTAACTCATATCTCTTCTGATGGGAGAAAAAAAAGAGGAAAAATCCATGATAAGAGCACAGGTATTCTCAGTGCAATAGAAAGCTTCAGTTTCTCACAATAGGATTGTTTTGCAGGAAATTTTTTCTTGGCTCCTCTCACATTGTATTGCTGAATGAGTGGGGTCTTAAGCCTATCACTTTGTGCCATCAGGAAGTTGGGCCTTTCTTCCAGTGGTTGTGCCAAGTGGTTATTGTAATAAACTAGAGGACACTCCCCTGGAGTGCCGTGGTGGCAGCTCAAAGGTAAGTGTTCAGAGAAGAAATGGAGTACCGTGTTCCCATCTTGGACGTGAGCTGTTGAAGAGACGGTGGTTTATTTCAGAGTAAGTTTTAGTTAGCCTCCCTCAGCTTGGGTGTAGGCAGAAATTCTTGGTCCGAAAATCTTAGATGGAAGTACAGGCTTTGTCAGATGAGTTTAGGATAATGTAACTTCTCACCTAGTTTTCATGAAGGAGTCAAAGTTTAGAATAACTCTTGACCCACATATGGGCAAATAACCCACTTAACGTATTACCTGTTTAACATATTTAATGTAGTGGAGACGGGAGGTCTCTTTTGTAAATGGAAATGTAATGTCACAGACAGAAGGGAAGGAAATATTCCAGTGGTCTTTTAGATAAAACCAGATACTCTTTTCTTGTGCTTGAGTAATTTTCCTCCCTGTGCACTGGTAATAATAAGCCCATTGCCTGTCCCCTAACTGTGACTCTCCTGAATCCGCAGCTTTGATTGGAAACTCTCAACCCCTGACCGGCCTCAGGAGCACTGATTACAGAGGCACCCCACACACTTCCCTCGTAAACATTTGGCAGATCAGGAAGTGCTGAGAAGTGATGCCCCTGGCTCTCAGAAGAGGGTACTGGTGGGAGAAGAAATAGAACATTTTCCCTCTTGCAGCTGTCAGAGAGTGATTATGTCAAATGGGTTTTCAAGGAGCCACAAAGTAATTACAGGGTAACTTCTTGACATTATTTTCCAATGTTTGACTCAGCAGATGATGATGATTAATTGATGTGTATTATTTTATGGCTCTCTGAAACTTTGTTTGATACTTTAGGTAGAGGTCAGACTAAGTCTTCATTTAGACTAACATAGCAAATTTGCCTTAAAATTTAAGTTAATTTTCCCTCTATAATAGACTCAGATGATTTCTTCAACTATTAGTCTTCTGATGACTGTAGAGACTGTTTGGGCTACCTTTTTCATGTAGTTTTTTTTTTTTTAAGTAATCAAATCATGCGCTTTCAAAGTAGTATTTTCCTCTTTTACTTAGATGTTACTGTGGATTTCTCAGACGATTGTGAGAATTAAATGAAAAGTGCTTAATACCTGGGACATGGTTAAATGTCAGCTATATTGAGACATGACATGGTAATCATTAAACTTCAAAAAGGTGTTTCCTTGTATGCTGTCTCACTAATGTGGTGGTCTAGGTAGCAGGGAAGGATTTGACACCTTGTTCATTTTCTAATGTAGTCATACTACATTAGAACTGGTCTACCTATTAGTTTATATTTTCTTATTAATTTTAGTTCAATTTAAAATAGTGGGGAATATTTATACAATGGACTTGAAACATATTTATGTTTCCTTTTCCAGGGCATATCTTATACATAAATGTCTATATTATTGATTTAGGTAGGCCAAAATCAGGACATTTGTGACTGGTATAATAGAAATTAAGACAGATTAATTAAAATACTAAGTAATAAGTATAGTGGAGCTTTCATTATTTTACTGTTTATAAATCTTAAATGTATCGCTTTCAAATCAAAGTTGTCATTGACATGAGAAGTGTTTAGTGATCTTCTTGGACTTTCATAAGCTGTGTACAAAAAGTGTTTCAAGCCAGAATGTTTCTTATGAAAAGAATGGAAAAGTGTGACATTCTGAGAATTCACAACCCTTTATATTGGGGCTAAATAGAAAAAAATTGTCTTAAGTTTCAATTTTGCCTTTGTTCCATATAAAAATACCTTCTATTTGCTGACCTACAAACTGTTCACCAAAAAAATAACTACTGTGTGTATGAATGTCATGTGAGTGAAGATTTGGTTATGGCGTAAATGCTAATATTTGATGAACTCTTGAGAACATTCTTGAATATAGTTATATAAGGAAGTGCTTCTGAGTAGATTTTTTTTAACATTTTCAGATATCAAATGAATATCAAATGAATCAAATGAGTATCAGAATATTCATTCAAAAGTAATATTTTCTCCCAAATTTAAGGGAAATATCTTAGAATCAGGTATCTCGCTGTAATAGGTTTCTGCCCCGTCCTTTGCATATGAATGCATTCATTGTTTGCTGGTGTCTGTGCACCATGCGTGTGTTTGTGTTGTAAATAAATGAAGTAGGTGAGCTATTTATTAGCCATACTGCTTCTGCCTGCCAACTAGATATATCATCAACATTCCAGGTACAAAAGATGCTTAACCAGTTCAACTGAATAGTCTTCCTTTGTTTTCACAAAATGTGTTTCACAAAGAAAAGATGTTGCTCTCATGGTAACAGAAGGATGGCAGTCTAGGATTTGCAGTGCCATCTTTATTATGTGTATGCGGAATGAAAGGAAACCAAGTATTCAACTGTGGGCTGTGTGGGATTTTTTTTAAATTTTGGTGTTGGTTGTGGTCTCCATTGATAGGATATTTTAGACTTTTAAAAAACCATCTGTTTATAGGAAGCACAAGGGGTGCACCCGTCTGTTGAATTTATTATGTGAAGTGCAAATAGCAGATGGCTCAGCAATAGGTTTATCCTTCTGTAGGAATTCGTTGTTTCTAAAAGTAACAAATCTTTGTCTTTGAATATTAACACATCTTGAGACATTTGACTGGGGTTTGTTTTCCTTCTGAAATAGTGCTCTCGTTGGCAGTCTGATCTGCATTATCTCTCAACTGACTAAGCCTTGCCTGGTTGCTGTGAATCATCTACTTCCTTACTCTATTCAAGTTCCACCCTTTGACATATTTGCTATTTTTTATTCTCTATCAGAATTATTATCAGGAAACATTAGGTGCCTAGGACTTTGCCAGATTCTGTATATATGTTTATTATCTCTATGCTTGCACCTAGCAAATTGACGTGCACTACCAAAATCAAAGTTTTAATACACAAGGACCTCTATATTACTGTGTACATAACTCAGCTTACAGTGTTTCCTTTATTTAAATTTTCTACAGTTCTTGTGTTTCCTTGAATTATTTTTTCTTTCTTGTGAAGCATGCTTTAAGATCCTTAAGAATGGTACCCTGATTCCTTTTCTTCCTATCAACTTATTTAAATATGTTGTTTTTGTTTAAGATTGTGAATAGATACCAAATGTTTATAACATAGATAAGAAATAAAGATGAACAGAAAACATACATGCATAAATTCACTACATTGAATGAGTGAATTATCCAAGACAGTAAGAGGGGGCATATGTATGGATGTTGAGGGAGAAGTGGATAAATGTGTCTGACTGGGTTGGGATCAGAAAAATCTTTCATGAACATGGATGCCTTGTACAAAGCCCAGCTAGTAAAGCTGCCATGGAGAACATCCCTTTTCTTTGAACAAAATTTTAACCATGGCAGCTGGGCAGCAGGCCCTCAACTAAGTAGATGGTCCCAAGCTGGATGGCCAACATTTCAGACATTGAACAAAATGCTAATACTTTCCATAGCATTTCATATATGCAGATAAAGTGAAGTTGCTCAGTCGTGTCCGACTCTTTGTGACCCCATGGGCAGTAGCCTGCACCAGGCTCCTTCGTCCATGGGATTTTCTAGGCAAGAGTACTGGAGTGGGTTGCCATTTCCTTCTCCAGGGAATCTTCCTGACCCCAGGGATCAAACCCAGGTCTCCCGGATTGTAGACAGACGCTTTACCATCTGAGCCACCAGGGAAGTCCTATGCAGATAAGGGTTCAGTAAATGCTGTCTGTTGTTTTGTGGTGATATGATTATGTGATATGGTGATATGATCATTTTAATCCCTTCCTCTAGCTCTTGTTTCTATAAACCTTTTCTATAAACTGTTTAATGTTTTACTCTCATTCAAGGTCTTGTTCTTTCTGCCACTCTCATCCTAACATTTCCCAGAATTTTAAAGCAAAAAATATCATGGTTTAATTCCATTTGATATACCTGTATTCTTTCCATGTTTGTCTACAGGTATTCTAATTTTTACTTTTGTAGCATGCATATTTCTAAGGCCTATACAATTGATATTTGAACCTGAATTCAACTTATTTTTTAAATTTAAAGTTCCATGTTAAATGAAGTTTTCCAGGTTTTTAAAAAATTCAGTTTTTTAAAATCTCCTGTCTTTCCTTAATTAGTATTTACTGGATACTGAATTAAGTGTATACTGAATTAAGTTTCTGTATAAAAATACATCACCTAATTCAAAGTAGCCTCAATTTTTATGTCTTGCTTAATGTACATGAAATTTGAATCTTTTTTTTTAAACTAAAATATCTATAGATATCCTTAGGCCTATAGATTTCAGCATCCTCCCCATTCTCTGCTCTCACTGTTCCCTGCACATGTCATTCCATCTTATCAGTGACAGGAACTGTGAACTGCTACTTTCTCTGTGGGGCTTATCTCATGTCCCCTAGCAGGGTTGGTGGCTGGCTTCTCTTTGTGCCCAGAGCTCTGTTTATACCTTAATTGTAAACAGTTGTCCTATTATATTGTAATTATCTGCTTACCTGCCAATCTCCTCAGCAGATGGGGTAGTAGCTTTGTCCTATTCATTTTGTCTCCCAAGTTCAATAAACACAGGTTTGTTGAATGAAGGAGGTAATTGTGTATGTGTGTGTGTGTGTGTGTGTGTGTGTGTGTGTGTATGAGAGAGAGAGAGAGAGAGATCCATCAGAGGACATCCAGAGATGCTGTTAATTCTCCTCTAAGGATTTGATGAAATTCTGCTATTTTATGAAAGCTCTCCTCCCCCTTTTAGATAAAGGTTGCTAATAGGTTTCCAACAAAAGTGTCAGAAACCTAGACTGGTAATTTACTGTTTGTGTTTGCATATATTAAACTAGGATCCGAAATGAAAAAATTGGAGTAGAGTGTTAATCACAATTGAGGTCAAGTCAATTAGAAAACATAAGTAAGTTTGTTGCTATTTCCAACTTTACATAATGGCATCATGTAGTCTTTGGGGGGCCACATATATTTTGGAATATGAGCATTGTTAGTTTCTTTTGAACAACTGTACACCAGCTCATGAATTTGCATACATAAATACTACTAGTGAAAATTTGTTTATTATCTTGCATTTCAGTGCTATTTACTAACAGATTTCAAGACAATAGACAATTTTATAACCTTAGTTTTATAAAAACCACTAGTATTTTTGGTCCCTAGCAACCATTTAGTATGTAAATTAGGTATTCTCAGGCTTAATGTACTTCATTTTTATAAAACAAATACATCATTAATCTGATTAAGTTCTTAGATGGGAGTGCTGTCCTCAGATCATTGTGGATCATTTATTGTTGGGCATGCATCCAAAAAAAATTCAAGCGTGGCACTTACAGTCTAGGTTTAGGAGAATTGTTGAAACCTCCTAAATGACATTTTCCAGAAGAATAGAAAGGCACTGCTTACTTACAATTGCAAGCATTACCTAAAATTTAATGATGTTCTTACCCTTAATTGCAACTCAGTTTGATGATGATTCAGTGCCTGAAATTATGCTGTGTTTTGCTTTGATGTTAAAAAATGTGAAATAAAGGTGATCCAAGTGAATCAAAAATAGATCCTGGCTTTCCAGTAGTGACTTAATCACTATGTTTCTGAATTCAGAAGGTTGCTTGACTGTCATGGCTATTATTTGGCATGTCTTTAGCTTTTAGTCAAATTTACTACTTTTAAGAACTGAGAATGTTTAATATTAAGGTTAAAGAAAGTTCATGATGTTTTAATTTATATAGCAGAAGAACCTTTTAAAGAAAATTTACAACATAGTTTACTGAATTCTACCTTACTTCCTTTTACAAAGTTGTATACCCTCTGTTTGTAGGTAGTCTTTGTCTAATGAAGCATGATGATAATAATGGCTTTTGTTTATTGAATGGACCTCATTCATTCTCCTAGAAATCTTGTGAAGTTGTTTTGTTTATTCCCATCTTACAGATGATTAAACAGAGGCTCAGAGAGATTAAGTTAGTGCCCAAAGGCATACAGATAGCATGTGGTTAATCTGGGACTCAAACATAGTTCTTATTCCAGAGCCTCTGCCTCCTCAGATAGGCGAGAGAAAGGAAGAGAACAGATTAATATACAAAGGTCATTGGGGTTGTCAAACTTTTTCTATAAAGGGTCAGATAGTAAATGTTTTTGGGCTTCCCTCGTGACTCAGATGGTGAAGCAATGCAGGAGACCCAGGTTCAGTCCCTGGGTCAGGAAGAGCCGCTGGAGAAGAGAATGGCTACCCACTCCAATATTCTTTCCTGGAGAATTCCATGGGCAGAGGAGCCTGGTGGGCTACAATCCATGGGGTTGCAAAGGGTCCGACACAACGGAACAACGAACACTTGTACATGTTTTAGGCATTGAAGACCACACATACATGGTCTTTAGCACATATTCTTGTTTTCACTTTTTTTAAGAAACCTTAAAAAATTTAAAAGCTGTTAGAAAAAAGCAAGTGGAAGGCCAAATTTGACCTAGAGTTTTTAGTTTGCCAATCTCTAATTTAGGGCAGTGTCAGTAAGCCCTAAATATTTTCTCTGGATTATGTTAATTATAGTCAGTAAAATAATTTATAATAGTGACTTTAAAACATCAAGAAAATGGACAAGTTATGTTCTGTATACCCTATTTGAGAAGGCATGAAAACATGACATCTTAGATTTTCATTAAAGAAATCAAAATAAAGTGTTAATATTTTTAGTGATTTCTGGATATCTGGAAGACTCAACTTTTTGAAACTATTCATTTTATAGCAGCAAAAACAAAAGGTTATATTGCAAGTAGATTTGACAGTTACAGAATGCATAACATATAATTTTAATTTCATCCTTGAGTGTTTAATTTTATTTAAAAAAAAAAATCTTACCTTCTTGATACGTGAGTGCTTAGCATTTTGTCCCTATATTTTTGATATTGCAGATTACTGATTCCCCTTTTTTATAGTACACATCTTACTGAGGAATACTAAAGTATGGCTGAGAAAATTTTTTTTCATTTCTTAAGGAAATAGCAGCTTGTATGTGTGGATACAAGGTATCCAAGATTTTTGTTGATAGTTTATATTTACCTAGATGTGAATGTTTTCTTCAACTCCTTTATTAACATTCTAGTGTTTTTTTTAATGTATTTAAATTTTTTTATTTTGTTTTGTTATTGTTATTATTTGTTACTATTATGATGATGTTGGACTGCGCTGGGTCCTGTCGCTATGTGCGGGTATCTCTAGTCCTGGAGGACAGGGGCTACTCTCTAGCTGTGGTACTTGGGTTTTTCTTTGTGGTGGCTTCTCTTGTTGTGGAGCACCGGGCTCTAGAATGTTCGGGCTTCAGTATTTGTGGTTCATGTGCCCAGCTGCCCCATGGCATGTGGGATCTTCCCAGACCAGGGATTGAACTGGTGTCTCTTGCATTCATTACAAGGCGGATTCTTAACCTTTGGACCACTAGGGAAGCCCATGTTAAAGTTAGCTGGCTTAAGGGACACAGCTGCTGCTAAGTCACTGCAGTCATGTCCAACTCTGTTCGACCCTATAGACGGCAGCCCATCAGGATCCCCCGTCCCTAGGATTCCCAAGGCAAGAACCCTGGGGTGGGTTGCCATTTCCTTCTCCAATGCATGAAAGTGAAAAGTGAAAGTGAAGTCACTCAGTCGTGTCCAACTCTTAGTGACCCCATGGACTGCAGCCTACCAGGCTCCTTCGTCCATGAGATTTTCCAGGCAAGAGTACTGGAGTAGGTTGCCACTGCCTTCTCTGAAAGGACACAGACTCCAGCCCTTTTCCTAAAGAGGCCCCAAGCAGTATGGGGTGGGAAGGGAGAAAGCGGGAGGCAGGAGGGGAGGGGTAGTTGTCCTCCTAATGGGGCATGAGGAATAGCTGGAGCCCTGGGACTTTCAAACCATGTGGCTAGTATTGTGTTTTTATTCAGCTCACTTGGGTCCATGTGTTTACATTTTTCTATTTTTCTTCAAGCCATTAGTGATATTCCTTTTGAGAAACTCAGTACATATTGTTTTGGTTGAACTAAGAAGGTAAAGAGATATTTGTATCTCTTAGCAGGCTAGAACATGCCTGCTGAATGGATGGGTGTGCTGCTAAGCCTAGGAGCCGCAGTGGCCTACCAGTCCTTTCTTTTTGGAGGGTAGTCTTCTCAAAGCTTTCCTCCCAGTGCTTAGTTAGCTGCAAGGACAAAATCAGCTCCCAAAGCCTCATAAATGACATTATAAAAGACCAAAAAAAAAAAAAAGTTAAATATTATTATCTGTATTATCAAATTATAGAGCAAAGATTCTGAGTCATTGTTTAGGTAGTGAGGGTGGCTTTTGTTTGTCATACTTGCCCTTCCTTTTAAAAAAAGTAGTACGTGGTGGACCAAACACACAGTCCTGCAACAGAGGGGATATTGAATGGTTTGCTGTGTAGGTCAGTCACTAAGCCAAACCGCCAAAGTCTGACGTATGGGCAGTTTTCAGATGACATTTCCTGAGCATTTATTGTATACTAGATTCTATCCAAAATGATTTCCATTCCTTATCTCATTTAGTCTTTGCAAATTTTTCAAGAGGAAACTGAGGTTTAGAGAAGTTGAGTTACTTGTTTACAGTAACATGACTAGTAAATCACAGAGGCAGAATGTGAATATGAACAACATGACACTAAACCTATGCCCGTCTAAGGGCGTAAGAAATGTTTTATCCTTCAGTATAACAGTCTTCATTTGAAGGAATCAAGTTCTTCAGAATGGAACTGAAAAGAGGACATTGTAGCTACAAATGGAGGCTATAAAAATCTGAAACAATGTATGGGCAATCCTTGGAGCAATCTAAAGAATAAACAAATAAAAATAAAGGTCTCTGAGTTTAAAGTGGATCCTCAACTAATTAGAATTACTTATATGTATTATGATGTGACTGCCTTTAGCTTGCATGTGATGGTTTTTGTTTCATGTGAACATGAAGCAATATCATATGAAAATTGGTAGTTTGGAAAAATGTAGGAAGATTAAGCTAAGTGAAAGATTAATTCAGCAAATATTTGTTGAGTGCATCTTAGGCCAGAATCAGCCAGTCAGTTCAGTCGCTCAGTTGTGTCCGACTCTTTGCAACCCCATGGACTGCAGCATGCCAGGCTTTCCTGTCCATCACTAACTCCCAGAACTTGCTCAAACTCATGTTCATCGAGTCGGTGATGCCATTCAACCATCTCATGCTCTGTTGTCCCCTTCTCCTCCCACCTTCAATCTTTCTCAGCATCAGAGGCTTTTCCAGTGAGTCCGTTCTTCACATCAGGTGGCTAAAGTATTGGAGTTTTAGCTTTGGTATCAGTCCTTCCAATGAGTATTCAGGACTGATTTCCTTTAGGATGGACAGGTTGGATCTCTTTGCAGTCCAAGGGACTCTCAAGAGTCTTCTCCAAAACCACAGTTCAAAAGTATCAATTCTTTGGCACTCAGCTTTCTTTGTAGTCCAACTCTCACATCCATACATGACTACTGGAAAAACCAGAGCCTTGACTAGATTGGACCTTTGTTGGCAAAGTAATGTCTCTGCTTTTTAATATGCTGTCTAGGTTGGTCATAGCTTTTCTTCCAAGGAGTAAGTGTCTTTTAATTTCATGGCTGCAATGACCATCTGCAGTGGTTTTGGAGGCCCCAAAAATAAAGTTTCTCCTTGTTCCCCATAAACAACATGAATAAGCTCCCTTTTAAATGTAACACTTTTCTTGTGTTTAATACTTGTTTATATTCAAGTCTCTTTAAATCCGAGATTTCTGAATACTTGAAGTTCATACCTTTTGATTTGACTTGATAGAAAACATAGAGATACTCTTTTTCTTTACATTGTGAATTTTCAGGGTTAGAAAGTTCTTTGACCTTTAAATTATGACTCATTTGCTTAAACCAGTGTTGTTGGGTGATGCAATCCAGGCTATAACCAAAATGAAGACTCCAGAGTCTTAATCCCTCAGCTTGTGTCATCAAGCTTTCAAATAGAGAAGTCTTGAGATCTAAGACTCTGTCTTTGCTTTCCCTCTGGTACGTGTGTCATAGTACTAAGCGTGTTGAGGGCTTCCCAGGTGGCTCAGAGGTAAAGCATCCGTCTGCCAATGCAGGAGACACAGGTTCGATCCCTGGGTCCGGAAGATCCCCTGGAGGAGGAAATGGCAACCCACTCCAGTATTCTTGCCTGGGAAATCCCATGGGACGGGGAGCCTGGCGAGCTACAATCTATAGGATCTCAAAGAGTTGAATACGACTGAGCAACTGAACATGTGCACACGCACCAAGCATATCATCTTGTGTATCCAACAAATACAGCTGATTAACGGTGTTAAAAAGGCAAGTTATATGGTTAACTGTCTCTTGCTGTTTTTTCTCCTGTTTTTGCTTTATTTAACCTAATATAGAGTGAGTAATATAATGCCTTTTAAATTTGATGAATTGTTATGCACCTAATTCAGATTTAGGGAGTACTAGGTCTTCTTCCTTATAAATCTGTGTAAATCTGTTGATACAAATATTCTTCTTATATCAACTGGTTTTATTGTCGAAGGTGATTTGGGGACTTAGAGCTGCAAACCTTTCTTGCCTTTTAAAATCTTCCACGCCACAGTGTTCTGTGTGTTTTGATATAGGAGCTTTTAGACTTGAAATGATAGGAAGGCAAGGAAAGTATCCTCTTCAACTGGACTTGTGAGGCTTAAGCTTTGTTTTGTTTTCTTTTTCTTTCAGCACCTGTGTTGTGCAACTATACACAGGATTGATGGGGTGCAAAAGAGGCTGCCCTTTAGCACTTTAAAGAAGCTGGGCCAGTCTTCAAGTTGGCCCTTGAAAAGCAGGTATTACCCTCGCTGCTGAATGGATGTGCTGGTAGAAGCTTGGGGATAAAGAACATCAGCAGAATTGGCCTGAGTGTTCACCTTCACTTGAGACACTTCAATCTCAGAGAAAAAGGAACTGTGTAGATGGCGTGACTGAGGGAGAAGACGTGTGTGATGCAGCTCTTCCAGCTGCCTTGCAAAAGCATCAGGGGCCCTAGCAGATGGCGTATCAGAAGTCTAGTAGCTTTGGTTATAATTCCCCATAGAGCTGTGTGTATATGTGTGTGTAAATATATACATTTGGTACATATATATTTATAGCATAGCTTTATATAATGTATTTACATAGGTATCAAATATATACACATATGCACAAATATATATTAAAAAACTGTATATATTTATATAGTCCATATGTAAATACATATAGTATATACATGGACTTCCCCGGTGGTTCAGATGGTGAAGAATCCACCTGCAATGCAAGAGACCCAGGTTCAATCCCTCAGCCGGGAAGATACCCTGGAGAAGGGAATGGCAACCCACTCCAGTAGTCTTGCCTGGGAAATCCCATGGACAGAGGAGCCTGGTGGGATACATAAATACACATTGTTTGTAAGTATATTTATTGTCTAGATGTGTTAATTTTTCTTTGATCAGTCTTGTGCTCGAGTTTTCATGACTATGGAATCCTTGTTGTCTATTCACAGGATAAACTTGAAGCCAATGATTTCCAAGTGCCAAGTGTCATCTGTTGCCTCTAAGCCCTGTTGTGTTTCTCAGTACTCCCTGAACAGGTCAAACTCTTTTGCTACAAATTGTATTGGATTGGTCAAAAAGTTTGTCCAAGTTTTCCCATAATGAACTTTTTTGGCCAACCCAATATTTCAGTATAATGTTTTCTCCATATCTCTGCCTCGAAGATTTTCCTCTCGGTTCTCTGATAGACTTTTACTCCTTTTAAAGATATGACTGAAATGTTGCCTTCTTGTTAAAGCCTTTCCAGATTCCTTCAGGCCAGTGGCTCCTTCCCTTAAGCTCCCACAGTGCTTAGTTTATTCTTCTGTTGTAACACTTGGCACATATTGTAATTATCACTCTGTATGTCACCTCTCTGTCTGGTGAGCTTCTGGAGCAGAGGTTGTTTTTATCTTCTTACCATCTAGCACAGACCTAGACTTCTCATCGGTGCTTGACTGAAAGAATAAATGAATGAATAAAACATCCCACCCCACTGTTTGAAACATGCTTCACTTCTTCCAGCTGCCGTTTCCTTTGTGCTGCTTTTCTTTATCCTCTTCCCTGTCACACGTTCTTCTGTTCTACCTGGTAGATTTTAGAGCTTATGAGATATGTGTTTAAAGATTTAAAATATAGTGCCTTGAACTCCTTAGAGGAAAAGTCTATGAATAAATAATTAGACTCATTTCACATCAAAATCTAAAGTGTGAAAAACTGTTCGCTATCATTTGGTGCTTTATTCACTTGTATGGTAATCTAATGGCACATCCATTGTTATCACTGAACTACACTGAAATATTTTACTCTTGGGGCTTTTTCATCTGACAAAAGGAGGCTTTTTGAAAATGAAAAAGCATAGTTCCTGTCCCTGGTATGCTAAGGGGCAATTTATTAGTTTTGCAACGCATGGGTTAAAATTACCATGTTTTATAGTGAACATTACCTGAGGAAATTGCTATTAATATCACGGCAGCATGTATGTATATAGGTCCTGTCATCTTTGGGGTATGTAAATCAGGAATGTTGCTGAAGAACTACTTAGCATTTTCTTGGGGGTGAAGTGCTTAGTTTTGGAATTTAATTGTAGGTTTTACATTTAAGCTGTTCAGTATTACTCTTATAAAGGTTCTATAAATTTCTTGCTTTGTAGTTTAACAGGTTTAGTCACTACAGTTGAAAGGCATCATCCTCATAATGAAGCCAGAAAAGAATAAAGGTTGATCATGCAGGGCTGGCTGGCTGTGACATTGAACAATAGAGCTTGACTTCTTCGTGTCTGTTAAATTAGACTATGGGGTGTGCTTATCTTGCTGCAATGATATTGAATTGTAACAAGAAAATGTTATGTTGTGCAGCTCTGCAGAGGGGGTTGTGCATCTCTTTTCACTTTGCATGTATGGGGAAAGCTTTAAAATACTAGTGAAGCTGCCTTGTGAGCCTAAAGTCTAATGGCACAGACTGGGCAGAATACTGAGGTAAAAATAAAAAATTGCAAAGGTTTTTAAGTATCCTGTAAAGTTTTATCCATTGAGGTCTTTTTTAAAGGACTGAGGGCAGCTCAGAAAACATATGCTAGAAAAATTCGATTTTAAAGAGGTCTTTGAAGAAGACAAATAATACAGCCTGAAAGAAAAGTAAGAGGATATTATGTTACATTGGTGACAGATTTATTCTAAACTTTTTTACATGTGTATGTCATACAGTTCAACTCAGTTCTCTAAATATTAATGAAATACCTTCTGGGTTTCTAACACTGTGTTGGATACCATGAAAGTGAAAGTGAGAGTGCAGTCGCTCAGTGTGTCCAGCTCTTTGCAACCCCGTGGACGTTAGCCCACCAGGCTCCTCCATCCATGGGGTTCTCCAGGCAAGAATACTGGAGTGGGTTGCCATTTCTTTCTCCAGGGGATCTTCCTGACCCAGGGACCGAACCCAGGTCTCTCGCATTGCAGGCAGATGCTTTAACCTCTGACCCAGCTTCCCTGGATACCATAGGAGGTTTTGAAAAAGTGTGTGATTCAATCATACCCTGATGAATTTAGTATCTTTGAGAAGACAAAAATTAAATCGATGAAATAACTTAGAATTGTCGGATGTATGAATGACAGTATTGTAAGCTGTCAAGATCGTTTAAAATTTTGATTCTGTTATTATATGTATCATTCCCAGATGTGTCACATGAGCATTTGATAGGCATCCCTTTTATGTCATAAGTCACTGTTAAAAATATGGAAGAGTCAAGGGCAAGGTTAGGAGCAAAAAAGAGTCTCTGACACTTCCCACGCTTATTCTTTGCAAATGTTTGTTGTCGTTTCTTAAACATTGCATTATTCTCTAAACATGTTTGAAGCACCCAGTTAATAATCTGTTACAGAATTTTATCATAAATGTTAAGCTACTTTTCAAGTTTTTATATATAGTTATTTAACTCTTCAAAAAAATCACAATAGCATTTCTATAGTTCTGTTTGCTATTTCTCTCCCATTTGTCATAATTCTTTAGTGGATTCCAGAGAGGACTACAAGTAGAAGTTTTAAATTTAGTCAGCATGGTGGAATATAGATTGCTCTGTCTGTAGGTTCAAACCTTCTTAAAGCAGCTCCTAGGTCCCCTATTATTTCCTTACTTATGGTAGCCTGCATTTTCTTATTTATGCTGTTTATCTTTCTCTTCCTCTCTGAAGACCATTTTTCTTCCTAAAGAAGATTGGATTGAAGTACAAGGTGAGAATTGAAGTAGCCGTATTTGATGTCCATTTCCTCTTCCTTCTTCCTTAATAACAGAAACAGAACTCAAGTTTTGTTTTGGGCAAGAGTGCTCAGTAAAAATACTTATCTGTACACCCTTAGGGCTTGTGGGTAGCCTTTTGGTAATTCTGGCCAATGAAATGTAGGGAGAAGTTGCTGGATGGAGTGTGTTACTTAGCTGGTGTGTGTGTGTGCACGTGTGCACGCTCAGTTGCTTCAGTCATGTCTGACTCTTTGCAACCCCCATCGACTGTAGCCTGCCAGGCTCCTCTGTCCATGGAATTTTCCAGGCAAGGATATTAGAGCTACTTGCCATTTCCTACTCCAGGGGACCTTCCTGACCAAGGATTAGATCTGCATCTCATGCCTCCTGCATTGGCAGGCAGATTCTTTACCATGGAGCCACCTGGGAAGCCCATTAGTTAGCTGATACTGCATAACAAATATCCCAAAGCTTAATGGTTTAAAAAACTGATAAATGTGTATTGTCGCACAATTTTGGTGGTCAGCAACTCAAGAAAGCTGATTTTACTCTCTGTGTGATTTGGCTTAGGATCTCATGAAGTTGCAGTCAAGGAATCTGTGGGCCTGTGGTCATCTATGAAGATTTAACTTGGAGGAGCTTTTAACCATTATGTTTTATTGCTTAATAATAGTAGTAATAATAAAATATCACCTACCCTAGGAAAGTAACTCTGAAATGTATTGAGCACTATTATAGGCCAAATGCTATTGTGAATTTCAAAATGTTGATTAGAATTAAGTCACTATTTATAGTCCCATTCATTGATTTCTCTACTTTTGAAGTATTGCTGCTACTGCTGCTAAGTCACTTCAGTCGTGTCCAACTCTGTGTGACCCCATAGACGGCGGCCCACCAGGCTCCCCGTCCCTGGGATTCTCCAGGCAAGAACACTGGAGTGGGTTGCCATTTCCTTCTCTGATGCATGAAAGTGAAAAGTGAAAGTGCAGTTGCTCAGTCATGTTTGATTCTTAGTGACCCCATGGACTGCAGCCTACCAGGCTCTTCCGTCCATGGGATTTTCCAGGCAAGAGTACTGGAGTGGGGTGCCATTGCCTTCTCCGAAGTATTAGAATACTTTAAATCCGTTCTTGTTCCTATAACTTGCGTTCTTTTCTTGAATTTTCATTTTCTCTCTTGAGAAAGACGTCCTTCTCCAACTGACCAAATAACCATTGCATACTCTCACAGTTTAACCCAAAATAAATAAACAAAAAATAGTACAAGATAATACAAAATTAAGTGCTAACTTATCATCCAAAGTCAAATGTTCCAAACAAGGGCTAGGTATGTTAGGAATGTGAAAGAGGAAAGTGAAAAGTTGGCTTAAAACTCAACATTCAGAAAACTAAGATCATGGCGTCTGGTCCTATTGTTGTAGGAAGGAGGACCCTTTCCAGGGCCCGAAACTGGGCTCTTGTCTAACACTCAGAAATCAATTGTCCAAGGAGACACATGTGCTGACAAAGCAAGAGATTTTATAGGGAAAGGGCACCTGGGTGGAGAGCAGCAGGCTAAGGGAACCCAGGAGAACAGCTCTGTCACATGGCTCGCAGTCTCAGGTTTCATGGTGATGGGATTAGTTTCCGGGTTGTCTTTAGTCAATCATTCTGACTCAGAGTCCTTCCTGGTGGGGCACACCTTGTTCAGCCAAGATGGATGCCAGAGAGAAGGATTCTGGGAGATGGTCGGACAGGTGGTGTCTCCTTTTGACCTTTCCCGAACTTTTCTGGTTGGTGGAGGCTTATTAGTTCCCTGTTCCTTACCCAGACCTCCTATCGTAGAACAACTCATGCAAATGGTTACTATCGTGCCTGGCCAGGATGGGTAGTTTCAATCAGTGTGCTTCCCTTAACACTATCGCTTCATGGCAAATAGATGGGGAAACAGTGGAAACAGTGACAGACTTTATTTTTTTTGGGCTCCAAAATCACTGCGGATGGTGACTCCAGCCATGAAATTAAAAGACGCTTGCTCCTTGGAAGAAAAGTTATGACCAACCTAGACAGCATATTAAAATGCAGACACATTACTTTGCCAACAACGATTCTTCTAGTCAAAGCAATGGGTTTTCCAATAGTCATGTATGGGTGTGAGAGTTGGACCATAAAGAAAGCTGAGCACTGAAGAGTTGATGCTTTTGAACTGTGGTGTTGGAGAAGACTCTTGAGAGTCCCTTGGACAGCAAGGAGATCCAATCAGTCCATCCTACAGGAGATCAGTCCTGCATATTCATTGGAAGGACTGATACCGAAGCTAAAACTTCAATACTTTGGCCACCTGATGCGAAGAACTGACTCATTGGAAAAGACCCTGATGCTGGGAAAATTGAAGGTGGGAGGAGAAGGGGACAACAGAGGATGAGATGGTTAGATGGCATCACTGACTCAAAGGACGTGAGTTTGAGTAAACTCTGGGAGTTGGTGATGGACAGGGAGGCCTGGTGTGCTGCAGTCCATGGGGTTGCAAAGAGTCAGATACGACTGAGCAAGTGAACTGAACTGAACTGATGTTAGGAAAGAGAAATATCAATAATGGCTAGAAACCTGGAAAGACATGTCATTTTGTGAAGAGGAATACTAATTGAAATATGACTAACCCCAAAGCAAGAGGTACTTGGATGATGATAAATAAACTAAAGAAAGAATGGACAACAATGTCCATTGTTATATGTAGCTTTGAGACAAGAAATTGTTTCATTTCAGTTCAGTTGCTCAGTCGTGTCTGACTCTTTGCGACCCCATGAATTGCAGCACTCCAGGCCTCCCTGTCCATCACCAACTCCCGGAGTTCACCCAAACTCATGTGCATCATTCAGCCATCTCATCCTATGTCGTCCCCTTCTCCTCCTGCCCCCAATCCCTCCCAGCATCAGAGTCTTTTCCAGTGAGTCAACTCTTCGCATGAGGTGGCCGAAGTATTGAAGTTTCAGCTTTAGCATCATTCCTTCCAAAGAACACCCATGACTGATGTCCTTTAGGATGGACTGGTTGGATGTCCTTGCAGTCCAAGGGACTCTCAAGAGTCTTCTCCAACACCACAGTTCAAAAACATCAATTCTTCGCCACTCAGCTTTCTTCACAGTCCAACTTTCACATCCATGCATGACCACTGGAAAAACCATAGCCTTGACTAGACTGACCTTTGTTGGCAAAGTAATGTCTCTGCTTTTGAATATGCTATCTAGGTTGGTCATAACTTTCCTTCCGAGGAGTAAGCGTCTTTTAATTTCATGGCTGCAGTCACCATCTGCAGTGATTTTGGAGCCCAAAAAAATAAAGTCTGACACTGTTTCCACTGTTTCCCTATCTATTTGCCATGAAGTGATGGGACTGGATGCCATGATCTTTGTCTTCTGAATGTTGAGCTTTAAGCCAACTTTTTCACTCTCCTCTTTCACTTTCATCAAGAGGCTTTTTAGTTCCTCTTCACTTTCTGCCATAAGGGTGGTGTCATCTGCATATCTGATGTTATTGATATTTCTCCTGGCGATCTTGATTCCGCCTTGTGCTTCTTCCAGCCCATCGTTTCTCATGATGTACTCTGCATGTAAGTTAAATAAGCAGGGTGACAGTATACAGCCTTGATGTACTCCTTTCCTATTTGGAACCAGTCTGTTGTTCCATGTCCAATTCTAACTGTTGCTTCCTGACCTGCATACAGATTTCTCAAGAGGCAGGTCAGGTGGTCTGGTATTCCCATCTCTTTTAGAATTTTCCACAGTTTATGTGATCCACACAGTCAAAGGCTTTGGCATAGTCAATAAAGCAGAAATAGATGTTTTTCTGGAACTCTCTTGCTTTTTTGATGATCCAGCAGATGTTGGCAATTTGATCTCTGGTTCCTCTGCCTTTTCTAAAACCAGCTTGAACATCAGGAAGTTCACGGTTCATGCACTGCTAAAGCCTGGCTTCATGGTTCACGTACTGCTGAAGCCTCGCTTAGAGAATTTTGAGCATTACTTTACTAGCGTGTGAGATGAGTGCAATTGTGTGGTAGTTTGAGCATTCTTTGGCATTGCCTTTCTTTGGGATTGGAATGAAAACCGACCTTTTCCAGTCCTGTGGCCATTGCTGAGTTTTCTAAATTTGCTGGCATATTGAGTGCAGCACTTTCACAGCATCATCTTTCAGGATTTGAAATAGCTCAACTGGAATTCCATCACCTCCACTAGCTTTGTTCGTAGTGATGCTTCCTAAGGCCCACTTGACTTCACATTCCAGGATGTCTGGCTCTAGGTGAGTGATCACCCCATCGTGATTATCTTGGTAGTAAAGATCTTTTTTGTACAGTTCTTCTGTGTATCCTTTCCACCTCTTCTTAATATCTTCTGCTTCTGTTAGGTCCATACCATTTCTGTCCTTTATCAAGCCCATCTTTGCATGAAATGTTCCCTTGGTATCTCTAATTTTCTTGAAGAGATCTCTAGTCTTTCCCATTCTGTTGTTTTCCTCTATTTCTTTGCATTGATCGCTGAGGAAGGCTTTCTTACCTCTCCTTGCTATTCTTGGGAACTCTGCATTCAAATGGGTGTCTCTTTCCTTTTCTCCTTTGCTTTTCACTTCTCTTCTTTCACAGCTATTTGTAAGGCCTCCCCAGACAGCCATTTTGCTTTTTTGCATTTCTTTTCCATGGGGATGGTCTTGATCCCTGTCTCCTGTACAATGTCACGAACCTCATTCCATAGTTCATCAGGCACTCTATCAGATCTAGTCCTTTAAATGTATTTCTCACTTCCAGTGTATAATCATAAGGAATCTGATTTAGGTCATACCTGATTGGTCTAGTGGTTTTCCCCACTTTCTTCAATTTAAGTCTGAATTTGGTTTCCCTGGTGGCTCAGAGGTTAAAGCGTCTGCCTACAATGCAGGAGACCCAGGTTCGATCCCCGGGTCGGGAAGATCCCCTGGAGAAGGAAATGGTAACCCGCTCCAGTATTCTTGCCTGGAGAATCCCATGGACGGAGAAGCCTGGTAGGCTACAGTCCATGGGGTCGCAAAGAGTCGGACAGGACTGAGCGACTTCACTTTCACTTTTGGCAATAAGGAGTTCATGATATGAGCTGAAATTGTTTGCTGAATTACAAATAAGAACTATGAACTGTGAGTACATATAGACTTCTCTTCCTTTCAGCAGTATTTCTCCCGTATATACAAATAGGTAAACCTGTAAGGAAATGGCAACCCACTCCTGTGTTCTTGCCTGGAAAATCCCAAGGATGGGGAAGCCTGGTGGGCTGCCGTCTATGGGGTTGCACAGAGTTGGACACGACTGAAGCGACTTAGCAGCAGCAGCAGCAGCAAACCTATAAAGGTACTAAAGAGGCTGCCAAGTATAGCATCTAACTAGCATTATAGCAAGGATTGGGGATGATGTGAGACATCCATAACAGGATGTGAAACAGCATCTGATGTCGACTGACATTAAGTAGCTCATTCCTCAGCGCACCTTTTCTTTGCTTGGTGATTGAAAAAGTCTAAAGCAACCTTCTTAGGATCCTAATCTCATAGGAGGTGATGTTTATTGGAGGAGACAAGGTCTTGGTAATATGATTCATCAAAAGTTGGTCTTGTGTTTGATTTGAAAATATTTGGTGAGGTAAAATTCTTAGTTGAAAAGTTGCAGGATCTGTGTCCAGTCAACAAAAGTTTATAGAATGTTTATTATGTGTCAGGTTCTGTTGTGTTGATTACTCTCTCTAGGAGTCTCCTTGACTTGGTCTTTCCCTCATGTTCTCAACCATTTCAGTGACCTAAGTTCAAACCCAGTGGCTTTCTTCTACTTGTCTTCTGCCACTTGTATCCAATGTGCTGCCATGGGCTGGTGATACCAAATGCTTACACCTTGGTCCAGATCAAGGCCTTTCATCAATCACAGTCTTTGCTCTGCTGTTTGATACTCTGCATTATAACCACAAGGAATTATGGCCACACCTGTGTCTTTACCTTCATTGTCATACATAGCGATGATTTCCACATCTGGGCTTTTGTTCATTCTTTTTCCACTTTGGCATTTGTGAAAGCAGTCTTTTCCTAGTTACCTAGGTGTCCTTTTCCTAATGTTATATCCTGAAAAGTGAAAAATTTTGGTGTATTGAACCATTTAAGACAAGGGTAGATAATTTTTATCTTTTTAAATTTTGTATTTTTATTCACTGCGTGTTAACCCATCTAGATATTACTTTGTTGTAGAAACATAGACCTCAGAATTGGAAAAAACCTTAGAACTTAGAGTACAGCTTCCTTCCTTAGTTTTCAGATAAGGAAACCTGAGATTCAGAATGGTTAAGAGGTTTGGCTTAGGGCATTTGAGTAATAAGTAGGAAGAGTAAGATTAAAACCCACATTTTATAACTCATCGAGTGTGCTTTGTACTAGAAAAATTAATCCCTTTAATTCTTCTCTTATTTTATGTATCTTATTTTATAATACCCAAAATGTGAGCTGTACTTCTACTTCTCCACCCATATTCATAATATCAGTGCCATGCAGTAGTTTTGGATAAATAAGCTTGCAAGTGATTTAATTGTCATATAGATATATGTGAATATATCAGTCATAATAGGATAGGTCACATTCAATAACAGACAACCCACGCTCCTAACTTCAGTGGCTTACAACACCAAAGTTTCTTTCATGTTACATGTTTATCTTGGGTTTATTATGGCTTTGTTCCATGTTGTCTTCAATCTAGGACCCAGGATGATGAAGCAAATCTGAAACCAACTGTAGGAGACAAAGTGAAATATGTACCTACTGGGTCTCACCAGGGAAATTTACATGACAAAGTTTGTTGCCAATAGGGAGGAAAAGCATAATCATTCTGCAGGTAGGGGCAGCAAATAATTTTGAAAAATAAATATCTACTGTGACCTGGAGTAATGAGTAACAAACATTTCAGTTTATGGCACACACACTATCATTGGTCCCTGCATGGTCACTTTGTCTTTTTGTTTGTATTTGTTTGTTTTAATGTATTCTTATAAAATGCATACTGTTGTTTTGGGATATGTATTCTGAATTTCTGTAATGGGTAATATATGAAGATTATATTCTGTTTCTTGATTTTTTTCATTCAACATTATATTAATATTGCAAGATTTATCCACATTGCTGCATGTTTATCCAGTTTGTTGCATCTGGTGAATACACAGTATTTCATAAACATCCACCACACTTTGCTTGTCCACTCCCCTAGATTGCCTTTAATTCTCCACTTCAGTAAATGATGCCATGAGAGAGTTTCTTTGAACTATATACTCAGGATAGGATGTATAATTAAGTATTGCTGTGTCAGTATTTTCACTAACTTTTCAGAACCATGAATTCTTGATGTTACTGCTGCTGCTAAGTCGCTTCAGTCGTGTCCAACTCTGTGTGATCCCATAGATGGAAGCCAACCAGGCTCTCCCGTCCCTGGGATTCTCCAGGCAAGAACACTGGAGTGGGTTGCCATTTCCTTCTCCAATGCATGAAGGTGAAAAGTGAAAATGAAGTCGCTCAGTCGTGTCCGACTCTTAGCAACCCCACGGACTGCAGCCTAGCAGGCTCCTCTGTCCATGGGATTTTCCAGGCAAGGGTAGTGAGTGGGGTGCCATTGCCTTCTCTGCTTGATGTTACTAGAGTTTAGCAACTTTATATCTTAGAAATCAGTGTTATTCTGTAAGTCAATCAAGTGCATCCATCTGAGAATGCACATATAACTAATGTGACTTGTAATTCACATCTGTAAAGAGATTTATCACTAATGTTGATCTATAAGCATGTGTTACAAACTGTTGTTCTCAGGCATTGTTTTATATTGACATAAAACCCAGCCATAAATGGATACACAAGATGTAGTGTACTTTTCAGCTGTGAAAAAGGAGTAACTTACTGATACATGCTACAGTGCAACAAACCTGAAAAACATTATCCTGAGTGTAAGAAACTAATCACAATATCCCACATATTTTATTATACCATTTATATGGACTATCCAGAGCAGGCAAATCCATCGAGACAGAAAGTAGATTAACAGTTGCCTCTGGCAGAGAACTAGGAAGTGAGTGCCGAATGTTACGGAGTTTCTTTTGGGGGGATGAAACTGTTCTAAAATTGCTCATGGTGATGGTTGCACAACTCTATTAATATATGCAAAACCATTGAGGTGTACACTTTAAATGGGTGAACTTTTATAGCATGTAAATTATACTTTAATAATTTTTTTTTTTTTTTAAAAAGAGCCAAACACGTCAATTGGATCATTTTCCAAGAAGCAGATTGGAAATGAGTTCAGTGAGACCCCTTAGTTTCCTTCTTGCTTTGTGTGAAGAGTAGAGGAACTTTTTCTCCTCCTGTGGGAACCTGAAGGGAAAGAATCAGGACAGTTGTATCCCTGAGCTCCAACCTCAAGTGGTTAGAAAATAAACCCAGGCATGCTATCCATACTTAAACTAACAATCTCTGAGCTGATATACCTTCCACCCCTGATCTTTTGTTTAACTGTTTCCAGTTATGTTCAGGACAGTTTCACTTATGACCCACCACTGGTTCTCTTCTCCAATGCTGAATTTCCGCTCTACCTTCAGTTTTTATATCTCAATATTTAGAAAACTTAGCACATCTTTTCTCTTTTCTCATTTCTAGATCCAATTTTTTATCACGTTGTCTTAAAATAATTTTCAAAATAGGCCTCCTTTTATTCATAGGGCTTTACCCTGCCTCAAAGGAGAGAATTTTCAAAATTTTAGTGAAGAGAATTGTCAGATTTGTGCTGATTATAATGGTTTAAAAACAGCAAGGAAATTGTTTCTTTCAACAGAATTTACAAATATCTGATGTAACACTTTTGTGAATAAAACTGGAGAAAGTTCTGATTTTCACTTTGTTTTTCATATGTCATCTGATAGTCACCATAACATTTGTGTTTGTCAAATCTGATAGTTTTTAAGTAAAGTATCAAAATCCTTGATAACTCAGAGGTGCTCAAGTGACTTGAATGCTTCAGCTTGAGATGGGTCAGCTTTCGGGGTCAAGTTGTGAAGAGAAAGCCATCACACACACTTCATCAACACCGTGGAATGAGAGGCCAGTGCATTTACTGAGCAGTGGATTTCCAGTGAGCATATAAACTAATTGGTGGATGAACATGCCCCAGGAGCAATGATTTTAAGGTCATAGCAGGCTCAGTGAATAATGCTGACTTACACTGCATCTCACTGATAGCTGATCTTACCAATGAGCAGTTTAGAGGCATTCAAGCCTGAACTCTCTTCCATGTGCCTTGAATGGCATGTCAGCGGTCACTGTTTTTGACATCCTTTATATTTGTCCAGTCAGCTCTAAATCTTTAGGTTGGGCTTCAGAGTACTCAGGAAAGAAAAGAGAAGCAATTATTTTCAGTCATTGAGTTTTGGAGATCTTAGCGTTAATTATGCCAAACACTGTTGGTTCATCAACAAATAAAAATGTTAAAAGGCGGTATGAAGCATTCCAAACTTGCTTAGTTGTAGTTTATAGTGATTAGGAATATCTTGTATACACTAACATATTTTTAGATACACTTTTACCCATGCATACTCATGTATAGTTTCGAAAACATATGTTCAAGTTAAAGCTATTTTCAACTTTAGAGGATAAATAGTGAAATGTTTATTCACTTTTAATTAGCATATACTTTTTTATCATTTGGAAAAGGGAGAATAAAAAGTACAATTCACTTTTTTGTGTGTGGAGCCCAGAATAATTTGGGGTATGTAAAATATTTCAATAAAACAAAATCACAAAGGTCTAGCTACAGTAATAATAAAAAAATTACTTTAAATAGTGGGCTTTGATTTGAGGAGTTTTCTCCCATTTAATTTATAAATGATTATTTGAGCATTAAAAATGTTCTTTACCTATTGTATTTCAATCCCTGTGCTCTCTGACCTGTTTTGCAGGAAGTACCCAATCAAAGGATTTGAGGAAGCAGTACTGAACATTCTTTGCAAGTGTTCATCTGAGAAAATGAAAGTTAGAGATTAAGCTGGTTTCTTGCTAGTGACTCAAGTTTTAAAACTTACTGCCCATTTAAATAAAATAAGTGAAAAACAGAAAGAATGTAAATTCCTTGCATCTCCAGGAGTCTTATATGTGTTCATGAAAAAATATTTTTGTTGTAGCCAAAGAAGCACATTTAGTTCCTAGAGAGAGTACCATGACTGGTATTCTTTTGTTGAAATAGAGATTTGAAATAGAATAGTTGTTTTTCATAACATACCTGTTATTATATTAGATATAGTGTTGAATTAGAATAGTTTTAGTTTCTGATTAATGAAACTAATGATTAGAAAAAGCATTACCCTAATTCTCATTTTGTAACTCAAAAACAAAAGATTTTTGTTTCTTGGAGGTCCTTATTCTTTCCAAGTGATAGAATATGTTCTACTGGTACTGTCGTATCTTGCTTTTTATATTAAAATATAATAATGTCAAAATCTAACACCGAATTAATTTAGATTCAGCTGTCTCTACTAAGACAAAACAAAATCATAGTTAAAATGGAAATGGTCATTTGTGAAACTGTAGCTGCAGTCAAAAGCAGTAACTGTTATCCTTACAGGTTCATTATTCAGTAAAGCATTATACTCTTTTTGCTATTCTTCATTTAATTTATTCCAATGAAATATGTTTATCTTTTATTAAAATTTTCTGTTTCAGATGGACACATATATAATTAAAACATTACACAAAATATAATGGTAGCATCTAGATGGTGGGTATGTGGGTCTTCCTTGTAAAATTCTTTCACATTTGCTTTGAAATTTCTCATGATAAAATTTTTGGGAAAGGCTTTCTATTTTGACTGAATGTCATGGCCAAACAGCCAGAAAAATTTTAATTTTGAAAAAAATATGAATTTTAGTTTTTCTTTTAAACAAAGCAATGCAGATAGAATATAATTTATGATTATAATAACACATATTTAGTCAGTTAACAAAGCACAAAGCTGATTCTTAACTATAAATCTGTTCACTGTATGCCATTTGTATTTGGTTGGTGATTGAAAAAGCTAATTTGAGCATTTTTAATTGAATCAAGGCAGTTGCATCAAAAGTAGATTTTTAGCTGGAATCTCTTTCCATATTTTTAAAGGGACTATGATGAGATAAAGTATTTGGAGAGTCTTAGGAATAAGATGTAGATGTGTATAAGGACCTGAGTTAGTTTAATATAGAATAAATTTTCTTCCCAGTTTTTTCCAACGTATCTTGGAGTGTAAAGAGCATTGTTAAATCATGTTTATTAAGCTTTTAACTAGGCTTAGTGCTAATGATCTCAGATCTTAGAATATTTTGTTCTTAAAGTAAGTAAATACTTTAAAAAAGTAAGGTGCATCTTTTGGGTGTTTTCCTTTTTGTTTTCATTCAGTGGTTTGCCACACGTACGCCTGACACGTTGGTAATTCATAGAAGCAATGCTGAGATGTAGTGTATGTATTGTATATGCCCGCCCCACCCCTTTTATTTTAACACACTTAAAAAAAATTTGCTACTGTTACTGACCTGCAATCTTTTTCCAGCAGACTTGCCTTACAAAGTTTAATCTTGCTGAAACACTGAAGTTTATTTTACCTTCACCAACAGTGGAGTCTATGAGTTTGCAAGTCATTATGCCTTTTATTTTCCACATAGGAATCTAGAGATGATTTTTTTTTTAAGTAAAATTTATTTTTAATGTCATGAGTATTCTCTCTTCTCGTGAGACTCATCTAGTAGCTTCTGTTTACCAATGAAAATAGACTTGTGAAAAAAACAAACCATTAACCTGGTCCTTGCATTCATTAGATGTATTTACAAGTCATCTGTGATTAGTTTAGTTACCATCTCTTTGATATCCTGAAGCTGTTATTGCATGCTTTTGGGGTTGTGATATCATGCTGTGGAAGAATGGTTCAGCTGTGGGGTTTATGGGCTTTTTTATAGTTGTTCACAATATCCTGTACTAAATTATATGGTGAATTATTATACATTAGCTAGTTACAAAGATGTTTAATTGATTTGCTATGCTAAAATGTCAAAGACTATATGCTGCAGGAATGATGCTTCCAGTTAACAACCTATCATGTATTCATGGAGACGACAATGCTTGCTCACATATTGGCAATATTATCTAATTTGGTGTGCCCTGTGTTGTAATTCAATAATCTAGTATTAAAAATAGATATGACTATAGGGAGTAAAACCACATACAAACCCATCAACACACATGTGCAGGCTTATTTATGCTCATGTATATATTCAATGAGTTTTTTGTCTTACCTGCTATTAATGCTTGTACTAGTGAGTCATAAATGGAAAATATGTATTAGCTTTAAGGTAAAATAAAATACATTTTGATTTAGTTCAAGTGAACCATCTCATTTAAAATTAGCCCAGGGGTCTTGTAAAGAATGCAAGCAATCTAAACATAATAATGCACATTGCCCAATTGCTTCTGTGTATGATACAGGTTCAGTGCTGTAGTGCTTTGACAGCCCATTACTGAATGTAATGAACAGCTATTTTTAAACAGAAGAAATTCAGGTTGACAGCTTGGCAATGAAATTCAGCTAGTGGGATAATTTTTGTCATCTTTAGTATAGAGAATGGATTCATTTTGGTTTAAGGAAATTTGTATCATGTAGTTTATAGAGCACACATTTTTATTAAAAGATAATTCTGTTGTCCAATTTAGGGGGCAGATGTTACTGTTAGAGTATAGAATTCACTTTTAATGCATCTTTTAATGAATTGCTGATACATCATCTCTAGAACCTAGGTGTAATATAAAATTTCCTTTTTTTTCTTTCCTGCCATGGGTGAAATAGTCAGCCTAGTAAGATGACTGAAAGAGTGCCTATAAAAGGTGGTTTTCAGTGCTGCTTTTTAGTTTTTTAGAGTTTAAAAGAAGTAGCTTTTTAGAAATAAGGAAGTCTTTGGAAATGGACATAAGGCTTGAGGCAGTGTTGTCTTAATGGAAGTAAAACTTAGAATAGCATGGAGGAAAAGAAGGATAATATCTGGCTGACTGTATATTTTAGAGAAATTCTTTTACCAAGGATAAGGGGATGGTAACATCTGGTTTTGACAACTCTTAAAAAGTTGGAGAGGATTGCTCTTCAATTCTTAAATAAAATAGGTGTATTTTAAACTCAGACCATAAAATATAAGCGGGTAAGTGACTAAATTACTTCATCTTTTCCTGTTTAGACCAAAATTTGTCTGAGAAATTTAATTGCCTTTTTTTTTTTTTTAAGTGCAGCTAATTATCAGGGATTTTCAAATAGAAATCTTAGGTTCAACATTGAAGACTTGTATTAAATGTAGCTTGGAAAAAAAATACAAACAACGAAGTAGCAATACATTATTCAGTGGATTTGGGGTGAATTAAATAAGTAAATTGAACCCTTGACCTAAAATGGGCCAATCATGTTTCTGGCCCAGTCAATAAAAGAACCTTAGTCTATAGCAGTGGTAGAAATTTTAAAAAATTTGTCAGAGTCATCCCTTCCAAATATATTCCCAGAAACCTCCGTTCATGAGTCTTCCTCACTCTTCCATGCTTCCAGGGACTCCTTGCTGTGCTTGTTGTATTGTTGTGTCTGCAAGGGGGTAGCACCTGAGTGCTATCTTTGCTTAGGGACTATGCGTTAAATTTTGAACATAAAGCAAGTCATCTTTAATAGCCAGTAGATTTTCTATTCCTGATCTATTTTCTCTTATTTTACTCATCTCTTGAAAACCATAAGGGCCCCAAATATAATATAGCAATGAAACTGTGTAGAAGTCAATCATTTTTGGAGAGGCTTTCCTGTTAGGTCACTGCTGTATTCTTTGGAATTGTATTATATCAGTGAATCAAAAGTATTTCTTGACATGAAAGAATTGGTGAACCTCAGTAAACATTTAAACCCAGAGAGGATATTGTTCAGTCAGCAGAATCTAGCTTATTTCTTAGCAACAGTGCTATTAATTTATATCCTCAACTTTCGGCTCTTGATTTTGTTGTGAAGTGACCCCCTTGAAATCTTAGTTTACCCATTCATAGAGAACATGTATGAGGCAGAAGGGCATTATCGTATCAGCCCTGCTTCTTACTGGCATCATGGGATGCTAGCTTAAGTGTCTGAAAGGATATTTTCACTTTCTCGATCGCAGAAAATTTTGAAAAGGCACACAGGTACACAGGTGTTGAGTTAATAAAACAGTTTATTCCATTTAGTGTTACTGTTCATGGGGAGGAAACCATTGGCAAAGTGAAAACAGGGCCAGTGATACTAAAACCAAACCTGGAGATACATTGTTTAGAAGAAGGTAACTTTGAAGATAAATAGGATGAAAAGTCAATTGTAATTCCAATAAATGCTTTCTATATTATCTTGCTTCATTTTCCATCTATTCACCATTTAAACTATTTTCAGGTCTAGGCAGTGCAGGAAAAGGAGAAGAAATTGTGTACTCATAGAGGACTTGAGGAAAATAAGATATGGCAGTGGTTTGCAAGATACTGAGAGGGTTTCCAACCCAATTATCATCTATTGCAACTGAAAGAATTTAATGGGATGTGGTCCAATGAAACAAACCCGTTGAAACATTCTTGTAGTAAACTCAAAGTGTCTTTTTTTCCCCCTTCTTTTCTTTTTTTGGCCACACTGTGCAGCATGTGGAATTCTAGTACCCCAGCCAGGGATTGAACTGACACCCTCTGCATTGAAAGACAAAGTCTTAACCATTGGGCACCCAGGGACGTCCAGACTTAAGTACCCTGAGAATGAATATTGCGTGACTGTTAAGAAACCTGTCTGGAGCCCGACAGCCTGGGCTTGAGCGTCATCACTTAACTAACTGTCTAACTTTGACCAAGTTATTTAACTACTTTATGCCACGGTTTCCTTAAGATGATAAAAAAGAAATCCAGCTTCCAGGTTTACTGTAAGAATCAAGTGAGTTAAATGTTTAAAGTTCTTAGAACAATGCTTGACATTTAGAAAGCGCTTAATACATGAAATCTATTGTTGTTTCAGGATTCATTTTCTACTTATACTTACATTTTAATAATTTTTAAAAATAATCTCAGAATGTTATAGCTGGAATGCTCCTTGTTAAAGACCTGAGTCTTTAATTAAAGGTTAAAGTTATCAGGAATCCTAAGTTTGGGAAAAGGAAAGTCAAAGTAAGAACTCAGTTTATTTTGACTAATATTTATCAACTGCAAATATTGAGCATGGGGTGAGATTTATAAAATGTTGAAATTATGGCTTCTATCAGCCAGTTCAGTTTAGTCACTCAGTAATGTCCGACTCCTTGCGACCCCATGGACTGCAGCACAGCAGGCTTCCCTGTCCATCACCAACTCCCAGAGATGGCTCAAACTCGTGTCCATCAAGTCAGTGATGCCATCCAATCATCTGATCCTCTGTTGTCCCCTTCTCCTCCTGCCTTCAATCTTTCCCAGCATCAGGGTCTTTTCCAATGAGTCAGTTCTTTGCATCAGGTGGCCAAAGTATTGGAACTTCAGCTTCAGTATCAGTCCTTCCAATGAATATTCAGAACTGATTTCCTTTAGGATGGACTGGTTGGATCTCCTTGCAGTCCAAGGGACTCTCAAGAGTCTTCTCCAACACCACAGTTCAAAAGCATCAGTTCTTCAGTGCTCAGCTTTCTTTATAGTTCAACTCTCACGTCCATACATGACTACTGGAAAAATCATAGCTTTGACTAGACGGACCTTTGTTGGCAAAGTAATGTGTCTGCATTTTAATATGCTATATAGGTTGGTCATAGCTTTTCTTCCAAGGAGCAAGTGTCTTTTAATTTCATGGCTGGAGTCACCATCTGCAGTGATTTTGGAGCCCAAGAAAATAAAGTCTCTCACTGTTTCCATTGTTTCCCCATCTATTTAGCATGAAGTGATGAGACTGAATGCCGTGATCTTCGTTTTTTGAATGTTGAGTTTTAAGCCAGCTTTTTCACTCTCCTCTTTCACTTTCATCAAGAGGCTCTGTAGTTCTTCTTTGCTTTCTGCCATAAGGGTGGTGTCATCTGCGTATCTGAGGTTACTTCTGTCCTTCTAGTAAACTCCTTGAGAATAGAGGACATGCTATATTCTGCCTATCTTTTTAACCTAAATTGTGCCTTGTATTATTCAAATAGTTGTTCAGTGAAAGATCAATTCTAGTATATTGCTATTAATAGTACATATTAGACACTTGAGAAATATAACTTGAATAAAAGGATATGTGACTCTGTGTGCTTGTGAAAGTAAGTGTTCACTATTTTTACTACCATTGGAGAACTTAAATTACAATAGAAGAGTTTTAGGTTAGATGTAATAAGAAGCACCCTAACTATAGGGTTGGGAAACCATCTAGTCCTTTACTAAGAGAAATAACAGAATCTATGTAAATTATAAAAAGTAGATTACGAGTTGATATTTAACTATTTATTGTAGGAGAATATTTAGATCTTTCTTGAGAGACCATCAAGCCCTCTTACCCTCTAATTCTCAAATTTATTAAAATTTGCTTCATCTTTGTTATGAAAGAAGAAACAAAAAGACCTTAGAATGAAAAGATTTAACTATAACAAACTTTACCTTTTCCATATGTCATTTCTTTTAGAGGAAACCAACTAGAGGAAAGGGGAAGAAATTACCACCAATAACTCCCCTCCCCACCTTTTAAAGTGGTAAATATACCTGGGGAGAAGGGCCTCATAAGAAAAAATAGTTTGGCGAGGCAGCCTACCTTCCTTGTCTTCATGATCTTAACTACAATTGGAGCTGAAATCCTCAAACTAAATATTTGTCTTTTCCTTCTTCTCTGAGAGATCAGTCATCAGTTATCCTATTTTTCTATTTTGATACTCCTCTTTCTCCAGCCCAAGTGTGTTTTATACAAAACTAGTGTCTGGGATACTATCTGTAACTCATTCAAGCAAGTTTCTATGCTGTATTGTTAGAATAAATTCTTTTTAAAATACTTAGTGAAATACAGAATTCATAAGAATTATTGCTTTAGGTTGCAGCTACAGTGATACTGATCAACATTCATCATAAAGACAGTTGAATGTGATTATGTATTTATGTTTGTATGTATGTACATTTTGAGTAGATAGTATACTCATATGATTCAAAGTTCAAAATGTACAAAAGAGTATGAACTATGAAAGGTCTCCTTCCCATCCCTGGCCTTTGTTAACTCAGTTCCTCTCCCTAGAGGCAACCACAATTACTAGTTTCTTTTGTATCCTTCCAGGGTCATTTTATGGGGCTTTCCCGATGGCTCAGATGGTAAAGAATCTGCCTGCTATGGGGGAGACCTGGGTTCAATCCCTGGGTCAGGAAGATCCCCTGGAGAAGGGAATGGCAACGCACTCAGTATTCTTGCCTGGAAAATTCCATGGAGAGCGGAGCCTGGCAGGCTACAT